>NC_067401.1:182592815-182909600 GCF_016432865.1 Antechinus flavipes
GGGGAGCTAACCAAATGGAGATATGACTTTTCAATTGGGTGCTAACTGCTGTATTCTCAGCAACTAATAATTTCTGAAAACTTCATGGTATGAATATGGCCAAAACATGACATGAAGGTCTGGTTCTAGACAAGATGAGACAAAAATCTCAATTATTAGGACTGAAATCCAGGGGCTAAGTCCAAAGTTCTTATGGAAAAAAGACAAAATGATGTCTAGATTACAGGCAAAGGTAGTAGAAGATGGCTAGAACATCTAAAATAGATAGGGTTTTACCAGAGGAAATGACATTAAGGAAGATGCACTACTTCTGTTTTGGACTTTTCCATCTAACTTGTAGCTAAAACCTCTTAAAAATGTTGTTTCCTTATTGGAATGGGAGGAGGTATTGTTCTGCTTTTTCTATTCCGGTTTTTAGCAAAGAACTTGACACTAATAACCACTTAATAAGTGCTTTTTTTTTTTTTGTTAATTTTCATTGTATTGATGATAAATAAGGAGATAATAAGTAAGCATCTAGATATTCTTAATGCGTTTAAGTCACCAAGTCCAAATAAGTTATATCCTAGGATAATGAAAAGAACTGACAGATATGATTGCTAACTCACTCTCACAGGTATTTGGAAGTCCATCAAAAACAGGAGAGATATTTCAAAACTGGAATGGAATTTACACATTTTAGGACATTTTGGCTTTACATTATCAACATTTTCTACCCAATTCAGATCAGGGTGACTGTTTATTTAGCAGTCTCCAGATCATTCTCCTTCCTTGCTCAAGAAATTTAATATCTGGATCACCATCTCCTCCAATTCTTTATATTAGGACACTTCAGTGTACATCAACAGATGCATCCTTAAGACTCCTAACCTCTAAATTCTTACCTCCTAAAATCTCATGATCTTTTTTTTTCCTCTTCTTCATTCCATCTTAGCAAAACATGAGGATAGTCATACACTGAATCTTATTGTTACTCATAAATAGTGTTTATAGTATAGTATGAATACAATATTTAAAAAATATTATTCATAAATTCCACTTTATCAGAAACTCTGCTTTTTGACTGACAATATTTTTTTATTATCTCATCTTTCTCAGCACCTTACACTTACTAAAGCCAATATCTGTCTTTCTACCCCCATATCCCCAACCCCTAATACTATTACCCCTCCTCTGATTTAATTTCTTGATTCTGATTCCACTTGGTTCAACTGTACAATTCTCTTCACTTGCTTCCCTTGCTTCCTTGGTCAATCATTCCTCGTTTCTTGCCAAATCTCAGTCGTGCATCCCTCTCAACATTTGCCTCCTCCACTCCTACTCACATGTTTTGCTGAATGAAGCTGGAGGAAGTTCTTAATCAAGCTGATTGGATACATTACAAATTCATGTTTTCCAAATTCAGCTGGGCCCTCATGCAATGAGGCAGTCTTTTCTTCCTTCCTAATTGATTCCCAGTCTCACACCCAGCAAAAGTTTGTCCAAACCCTCTCTCCTTGAGTCCCCCTTACCTCCCCTTTCTCCTTCCTCTTAGTTGGAGACCTTCCCTCTTAACTGAGGAAATTGAGGCTATCTGACTGGACATTCTTCTTTTCTCCTCATCTTTATTTCAAAATCCCTTGATATTGTGCCCTACTCCGAACAATTAAGTGGCCCTTTTTTGTCACATTGTGCTTTTGATCCTCTTTCCTCTCAGTTCCCTAACAGATTTCAAATTCAATCATCCTTCTCTCTCTTTTTGAACTTTAACCTTTTCTTATCAATTGCCTTCAATTGCCTATCAAAACTTATTGCCTTCACACATGCCCAAGTCTTCATTAAACCCTATTATGACCTCATTATCCTAATATACCTACATATATATGTATATATATTCATACATATCCTCCTTTTCTCAACAAAAATCCTAGAAAAGATTGTACTCTTCTGCTTCCACTTGATTCATTCTACAATTCTTTGTAATCTGTAAAATGAGTTTTGGGAACTCATCATCTAACTGAAACTGCTCTCTCCAAAGTGACCAAATTATCTTTTAATTGCCGATTCTACTATCTTTTTAAAAATTCCTCATCCTTTTTAATTTATTTACTTCCTTTGATACTGTTGGCCACCCTCTCCTCCTACAACTTTTGTAATATTACTTTCCTATATTCCTTCCCTCTGTATAACCACTCTTCTCATTCTCCTTTGCTAGTTCATGATCCATATGTTCCCTAACTGTCAATGTTTCCAAAGCTCTATCCAGGGCCCCCTACTCTTTTCTCTCTAAATTTTCTTTCTTTGACATTGTCAGCTCCCATGGGTTTAATTATCATCTTTGTCCTATGCCTCTCCCCTCTCACCCCCCCAGCTTCAACCTGTATCATCAGTTACCTACACATCCACAGAACATTTAAAACTATGTTTGGAGATATCTGAAAACTCAATATGTCCAAAACAAAACATATTATATTTCCCTCAGAAACAAATAAACAAACACCAAAATCAAAGCAGATACCCTCCTTCCAAACTTCTCTTTTTCTTTGAGGGTATTATCTTTTCCCCCAGATCCTTAATCTAATTATTATTCTAAACTCATTCTCCTCTGTCCTACATATTATCTTGACATACCCAATCAAGTGCAAAATCTTGTCATTTATATCTCTAACAACAGCTTTCACATCTGATTGCTTAAACAATTACTATTTTAATTAAGACCCTTATCACCTCTTCTCTAGATTGTTTCCTTGGCCTCCTAATTGATCTCTATCTTCATTCTCTCTCCAATACAGTTCATTGTCCACACAGCTACTAAAGTGATTTTCCTTAAAGGCAAATCTGATCATATCTCTTCCCTACTTAGTCAACTTTTCCTTCTTAGAATAAAATATAAATTCTTCTATTTAGTTTTCAAAGTCTTAATAATCCTATCTTCTCATTTCTTTGTCATGGTGTATTACTCTCTCCTGTTCTCCACAGTCTAGCCTTCTTTCTGTTTTTCACAGGATACTCCCATTTCCCATCTCTGTATCTTTTGTATTTAACTATCCCCATTCCTGGAATGTATTTTCACTTTCTCTTCTGCTCATAGAATACTTTTCCTTCGAGGTACAACATAAGCACTACATGAAACCTTCCCTATTCACTCCTCTTTCTCTTCCCTCTCAAGCTATTCTATATTTAACTACTTTGTACGTATTTGTATTTTTCCTTTGATGAATGACTGCTTAAGTAACTCTCTTATATCTCTTTCTCTATTTCTAAAGAACATCTCTATGTTGTACTTGTTACAGAATATTCACATACTATCCATTCCCATCATTATTCATTTTCTTTGGGTGACCTACAAACTTATCCAGAGACTGGGTATTATATGACTTATAGACATTCAGAGTCATTAGGAGAATATTGACTTTAAAAAGATGGGTTTTTAAAATTAAATTAAATTTTTTTTATGATGAACCTTTTTTTTTTTTCAGGATAAAAAAAATATTGCACCATTTTCCAAGTGTCATTCAGAGTATCTTCTGTTCCTATTCAGCTGTGGACCCAGATTTCTGTCCACATGCAGATTTTGACCAATAAGTATATAAATTCTTTCAATTGAACACAGTTTCAGTATATGTAAAACAAAGAAGGATTAAATTAGATGATTTTCCTGGGAAGTTTAAATCTCAATGAAGACAGCTGTTTATCAAAACTGTATTTATAAGATCAGTGTTCAAGTGGTCTGATACTACAGTTATGTGATTTACTGAACCTCAGTCCCCTTCCATCTATAACATGCTGTGATTCTGATTCCTTGTTTCTCTGTGGTCATCTTTATCCATTTTGTTTGGCTTTGCTCAGGGTTTTAGGTGGCAAGATTAGAGCCCTGACCTCCTGGCCATAATAAAGCTGCCTTTTCCGCTTAGTTTGAAATTTGATAATGAAACAAATACCAAATATTTTTCTCTCCAAGTGAAATAGGAGATAAACAGGAAGGAATCCGGGATTAAGGTCTCTCTGGTGACAGGCAGGGAACTGAGTGTCACCTCCATGTGGAGCAGAAAGGTCCAGATACGACTTTCCTTACCCAGGGCATTTTTCCATTTGTGTAGAGAAAATAAAATAAAGAGCAAAGAAAACAAGCATAAAATACTTTACCATATACCAGGTTCTTGCAATTGTCGCTTGAGGTGTCCTTGATAGCTTTGAGGAGAGAGGAGAAGGGAGAAGGGAGAAGGGAGGAGGAGGGCGGAGAAAGAGCTGACCTTTTGATGTTCTGTTCCTTAGTTGTCTTTTGTGTGACCAGTTGTTTTAAAAGACTTCTTTGTTGATCTGAAGTCCATATGGCAAAGATATACCAGCCTCTTCTAGCTTTGGGGCTGGGGGAAGTATGAAGTTAGGCTTCCAGGAGAGGGGTCAGGGGACAGGGGACTTCCTTCCTTCACAGAATCTCAGAGCTCCATGGGACCTCAGAGGCCTTTTAGCCCAAACTGTAATGAATAAGAGTCCCTTCTACTTCACACCCAATAGCCTTTGCATGAAAACCTCTAATAAGTGGAAAACCCTTGTTTCTAAGTGCTACTTAAAAGCTATTTAGCCATACAACATTCACCTTTCTTTGTATCATACTTAGTTTGTATATATGTCTCATTTTTCTTATCAGCCTAAAGCTGTTCCAAAGAATGGTTAGGGTCTTATGTATCAAATGAGATAATATTTTTAAAACTCTTGTTTACAGTGTCTGGCAAAGTGTAAGCACTTGATAAATGCTTGTTCCCTTCCTCTTCCCCCCTTATGTAGCTGATGGCATAGTAGAAAGGACCCCTGGGGTCAATAGACTTGGTCACACAGTTGCTAGTTTTGTGGCCATGGCTTCTGTTTTCTGACCTCTAAAGTGGGAGTAGTAATATTCATACTGAAAGAGCTTGGTTTGGAGTTCAAGAGGACATGGATTCAAATGCTACTTTTGACAAATACTGTTTGATCTTGGATAAATCAATTAACCTTTCTGTGTTAATAGGCAACTGACTAAAGCCAAAAACTGAAGAGAAAGTATCCATCAGCATTGATAGAGGGAACTTCCTCACTAGGGACCTCCTAAAGAAGGTGATAGGTCTGAAACGTGTGTGTGTGTGTGTGTGTGTGTGTGTGTGTGTGTGTAATCTGTATATACACTATCCAAGTATGCATACATATAGAATTATATATGTATACATAATATAATCCTATGCTATACACAGATAGATATGCTCCTGCCTCACAATGTTATTGTAGGAAAGTATTTTGTGAACTTTAAAATGCTGTCTAAATATAATCTGTCATCACTTCTTGGAGGGATATTTAATATCATTCTGGATTTAGATCATAAACAATCTTATGCTATACAATACTTGTCCATATTATTCCATAAAACTCTCCTCTTCAAAAGATTTATCAGAAGCCTTCCTCTATTTTCACATTTTGCGGATTCTAGGACCATAGCAATGTTTAGATTTGCCAATAGTAATGTTAATGTCTTTGTTATTCTTCTCACTTCATAGATATTTAGTAAAATTGGTCTGGGAAAGGCCTAAACAGTTCCATTTCAATGGCACATGTACTGTAAATTTCTCTGGAGAATTTGACTGTCATTTGTTTTCTCTCCCACAACTGGCCAAGGGTCCCTGCTTACAATAGAGGCTCAATTAATATTTACTGATGTGGCCAATTTAAGAATGAAGATTTCCTCACAGTAAAATCTCTGTTCAAGTAATAGAGACTAAGGGAAGAAAAGAAACGGAAGGGGTTCATTCCAGCCCCTAAGTTCTCTAAGTTGCCTTCCAAACTAACATTTTCTCTCTCTGCCTCTCCTGCAGCCTGTAATTGCAACCTGCATGCCCGCCGCTGCCGCTTCAACATGGAACTCTACAAGTTATCCGGGCGCAAGAGTGGGGGTGTCTGCCTAAACTGTCGGCACAACACCGCTGGACGTCACTGTCACTACTGCAAGGAAGGCTACTATAGAGATATGAACAAACTGATCACTCACAGAAAGGCCTGCAAAGGTGAGTGGGATAGAGGGTGAACCTTTGTATACCTTCAGTGATATCTTCTCTGCTATTCAAGAGGATTGATAAAATTTGAGTTATGGGACTCTACTCCCTCCTTCTGCATTATTCTTTCCTTCATCTCTTTCATCTCTCTCTCTCTCCTCCTAGTCCCCTTGCTCATTCTTTCCCCTCCTCCTATCCTTCAATCTCCTTTTTCTTCTCCTCCTTGTATCCCTCCCTCTTCTTATCTTCCTTCTCTCCCTCCTATTTTTCCCTCTGACCTCTCCCTCTTCCTCCTCCTCTTTCCTTCCTCCATCTTTCTCTCCCTCCTCTTTTTCTTGCTTGCTTTTGGACTTAACACTGGTTCTTTTGGGCAATGTGGCCAACTTAAGCAGAAACAAAGAAGGGGAGTAAGAAAAGTCTCAAAGAAGAAGAAAGGTTTAATACATTTTTGTAGGTGCATAGCTCTCAGATCCCAATCTAAAATCTCACTCTTCTTTCTTCTCCTTTGCACAGGTGTGCCACATACCAGGAGAAAAGGATCATATTCATCAGGCTTAGTGTCAGGGACAAAGCCAAATACATGCAGACATACTTCAGACGTCCCTACATGTGAACACTGTATAGTGATCCCCAGGTTTAGGGGCAGGGTCATAGAAAGAAGATGTAATCCATCTGCAAATATCTTTGTTTCTAGGGACAAAAAATTAAAAGGAGACAAGAGAATCTATTTTTATTCAGTGAAACAAGCACGGATGGATTAACTTTCAGATGTTTATTTTTTCTCTCTTGAATGAAAATGAAGCAAGAAGGAATGACTCAGAGGATTTGATGAAACTAACACATGAGGTACAGGGTGGGTTCCTTTTCTATTAACATTTGGAGAAATCCACAAACCAGATTCTCCTAGTTCTTAGTGAAGGAACTGAAGTGTCCCCAAGAAGTCTTATTTGTTTATTTATTCACTTATTTATTTAAAGAAGATCCATGCAGAGAAACAGCAGGAATCAGAGCCAGGCTTCTGGCTCTAAATACAGGCAGTGGGAGGGGGAGCCAGGCTGTGGCCTGAGGAGAAAATAGCCACAGACTTTATGGAATCTTAGGGTAATATATAATATCACCAATTTGGACTTGGAAGATTCATCAGAAACTATCTGGTAAAACTCTTGTCACTTCACAGACAAGAAAACTGAGGTCCAAAGAGACTAAGCAACTTACTCATGCTAGTAGAGTGAGAATTTGAATCCAGACCTTTTGACTATGAACTCTAAGCTTAGCATGCTTTCCATGACACCTGCCTTTTAGGTGAGAGAGGTAAAACTCCTTAGGAGAATAGTTAGTCTAACCCCAGGGAGGCCAAGTGCCTTGCCCAAGCAAGTGGCAGTCAAAATTGGAGCCTGACTCCCAGCTCAATGCATTTTCTGTGGCTACCACTGCATACGGTCACATGGGGAATCCACATCCGTGTTAGAACTCACATCCACAGTTAGCATGGAGAAATGTCTGGGTCTTGATCATTGGAGGAATTCTAGCCTGTGACTTTCCTATTGGTGTAGAATAATCCCTACTGTTCCTGAGTAAAAACTGTTTCCAAACTTGACCCTCTTATGTAGTTACTAGAATCTTTATTTCTCCCAAGTGGCATTTCGAACTAGGAATTTTCTTGTGTGACCTAAATGGAGTCACCAATAAAAGAATGACTTCCCCTTGCTGAGGAGAGCATAGTCCAGTTTAGATACATAAGCCAGGCCAAAGGCTCACACACAAGCTCCCACCTGGCCAGAAGAGCCAATCTCTACCCTATCTCCTCTAGCTTCCCCAGTCTTTCCTTCACACAGACTAATGATGCTGAGGACAGCATGTTCTTTGCTGGTTAAATCCCTGGTTTTTCTTAATTCACACTGGCAAAACTGTTGGAATGATAACTTTACTTCCTGAGTTTTCTGTAGAGTCACAAAGGATCATCCTAGTCCATCCTTTATGAAGAGGGTAGGTCAGCCACTTTAATGGCCCCAGACAACATATTTCCTGTTGTTTCTCAGGATCCCTTTTTATTCTTCAATTTCCTTTACAAGATTGCTGTGAGACTATACTTTAGTTTCCCAAAGTTCTGGGTAGATTCCCAATGCACTTGAAGGAGGTTTCTAGGAGGGAAGGGAGGAGAAATATGAAAAAGGGGAGCCAAGATCTTAAATGCCTAAGGTAACGTTTGGTTTCCAGGTAACTGCCCCTCTTTGTCTCCTTGATCCCTAACCCTTTCTTGACATATCTTTAAATCATGAATGTCTTGGACTTTAGGTGTCTCTTGTTCTTTCATACCAAGTCATGGTTGTATACCCAATTTTGTGACCAGTTCCACTTCCTTTCAGCACCTGAAACTTCTAGCTAATTATACCCTAATTTAGTTCTTTGTATGATTACCCTAAAGGTTAAAGGGAAGAAATGAAATAACTAGACTTTCCCAAGTGAAGGAGTGATCTAGAAAAAGCTATTTTATACTTCAGGTATTTCTCTCTTTGTAAATGTGATACTCCACAAAATCAGCAAGTTCTCGTAAGTCCCTCCCCCCCCCCAATTTTTTTTTTTCCTAACGGTCAGCAATGCAAGGATTTCTCAATGATTTATAAAGTAACCTATTAGCATTAATGTATGTCAGCTGAAAAAGTTGTTGAAAAGCCCTTTTCTAACTTCAGCCAGCTGCCAGCAGCCTGTACCTTCATTCCCTTTTCTGGAGGGCTGTCAGAGAAGGGGAGTATCATCCCCTCAGTGCTTTACCTAGATGAAAAAAATGGCATGGATTTTAGAAATGGTAAAGACAGCCTCTTGAGACTGTAATTCATCATCTTTCTAACTTGTTGCTTTTTGGAGGCAAAAATAAATTTCTTCCTGTTCTCTTTCTCACCCTGTCTTTCTTCCCCTTCATACATTTGTGCCAAAAATAGAACTTGAGATCTCTTCAAATCCTATAAACTTCAGAAATTAGAATTGGAGTGAAGGTTAGGAACAAGGCAGTACCTGTCTCAGGAAGGGCATATATCACATCTCTCCATGTCAATTTTTGGGTCTAAATCCAAAAGGCAAGTTATACATACAGATTATGAATTTTTACAAGAGGCAGGATGATAAAGTAGAGCATCGAACTTGGTGTTAGGAAGATCTGGATTCAAATTGTGACCCAGATTAAATCGCTAGTCTCACTGAGGATTCAGTTTCATTTTTTTAAAATGAGGGAGGTAAGCCATAAATGACTTTCCTGTTCTTAGCAGTACGATGACCACAACTACTCTGAAAGACTTATAGTGAAAAGTCCTATCCAACCCAGAGATGGAACCGATTGTGTCTGAATGCAGATTGAAGCATTCTTTCTTTCTCTCTCTCTTTTTCTTTTTAACTTAATTTTTCTTGAAGCTGGGAAAGCTCTGTTTTCTTTCACAACTTGATTTTTGTGGAAATGTTTTGCATAACTAAACATGTGGACATGTGGTTTCTTAATTGGGTAGTGGGGATAAGGAAGAGAATCTCGAACTCAAAAAATAAATTTTTTTAGAAGCATAGTCCTCCTTCTCCTCCTTCTCCTTCTCCTCCTCCTTCTCTTCCTCCTCCTTTCTTTCTTTTTTTTTTTTTTTTTTTTGTTGTTGTTGTTGTTGAGGCAGTTGGGTTTAAGTGACTTGCCCAGGGTCACACAGCTAGGAAGTATTAAATGTCTGAGACTAGATTTCAATTCAGGTCCTCCAGAGTTCAGGGCTGGTGCTCTATCCACTGCTCCACTTAGCTGCCCCTCAAACTCAAAAATTTTAAAAACAAATGTAAAAAAATTTGTTTTGAATGTAACTGGGGAAAATACTAAATAAAATTAAATTTAAAAAAAGATTTAAAAAATAATATAAGGAGATTGAACTTAATGGCCTTTAAGGTTCCTTCAACCTCTAAATCTATAGTATTATCATATAAAATATACCAGGGAAAACATTGTATGGGGAATGGGAAGGTGGGGAGGAGGTTGTTTTTGGGGAAGGAGCACCTTGTGGTCTCAGATCACAATCTGATGAGAAAAGGCTTTTGGTTCTAAAAGTTTTGTCCAAGAGGGATAAAACATATCCCCAAATGTGAGAATTACTCCTAGCAAACCAAATGACCTCTTCTAAACCCATTTGAGGACTTCCATTTTGTTTCAGATGTATTAGAATGGGACAAAAACAAGGAAACCAGTATCCGTTGCTTGATTAGACAGTTGACCTGGGAGTGCTTGGGAATGGCCACTGAGCCTCTTATTACCTCCTGAGTTCCCAAGGACAAGGAGGCCCCTACAGGGAGTAAACTCACCCATAACTGGGGCCATAGGGCTACAGGATATTATGGGACCCCATAAGGGCATCCATTATCCATTTAAAGAAGTGGTAAAAGTGGACCCAAAACTTGTTGGACCATTAACTATGGATAAAGGCCACTAGATTGTAGACAGGATTATATAGTTCCCTATTTGCAAGTTTCATAGAGACACATTTGTTTTCTCCCTTCCCTTTCCCCTGTCCTCAGCACCTTAGTTTATAACCAAACAGGGCTTGGCAGGGCTAGTACATACAAAAGGGATATAACAAACTCAGCCAGTGAACAGGAGGCTGCACTCACCAGCTATTCAAGGCAATTTCACAGCATGGGGAAGAGTCCATTGTTGGCATAGGCTGTTGTCCCATACAAAGTCAGATGAGATGAATTTCCCCTATTTTTCTGCAGAATGGTTTGTGAATGATACTCATCTTGGAATCTGTCAAAAGATAGAAGGTTTGTTTTCCATTCATCTTCTTTATGGACTTTGGGTACTAGGAGCCGTTTTGGGTTTTTGTTTTGTTTTGTTTTGTTTTTGAGTGAGCATTGAAGGAGTTGCCATTTAACCATTTAAGCCATGTCCCCATTGATAACAATATTAATTTATCATCTTACCAAACCATCTGTGATGGGTAGGGGCATTCTTGGAGTTTCATGCACCTTACAAAAGGCTAACGTTCCATCTCATTGAGTAGGCTATTTCTGTAAAGCTTGGTTCTTTCAGTCACTCCTATGCCCCCTTCATGTCTGTGGTCTAACACAGCAGAGAAAATGCATCTAATCAGGAGCTAATGTCTTGTAAAAGTAAAAATCAATATTCTCCAGGAAGCATGTTATGGCAGTTGTCATGTTCCCTGCAAGTGCTTGTTGGCAGATTTTATCCCACATCCGAGGTTGTCTTTGAGAGAGCATGTGCTGATTCACCACACTAACCAACTACCACAGCCAGTTCCTGATTTGACCTCATTTCTGCAATTTCATCCTTCACTAGGGTATGCTAATTATTATTTGTATATTTGCCATTAATGCAAGGAAGAAAAACTCAAATTGAGCAGGGAACTGTGAGGCAGCATAAGCTCAGTAATTCTCTTAAGGGAAGAAATTTATAGCCTATGAATATAAACTGTTTTATGACTTTCTTGTTTAAACCATGAGTGTTTTAACTTAACTTTTGCCACCCAGGGCTAGGCTTTTAAATCCTGTAGCCTGCTGTTTTAGCCTTTAAATAGGGGATGGAACTCGTTAGAGGATACAGACTGGGCTTATCTAGCCTGATAGAGTTCTCATTGTTCTTGTTATTTTTAATTTATGATAATTTGAAGAGTAGTTCCAAGCACCATTTCTCTTTTGATTAAATACCTACTGCATGCAAAGACCATGCTAGCCTATGGAGGATATGGAGTTTAAATAAAATGTGGTTCTTGCCTTCATGGAGCTTGAATTCTAGGTAAGAGAACAAGACACAAACATAGATAATTGTGATATCCACTATTACATATTATGTCAGAGAGTTATAAAATACTTTGTGCCATCCATAATTTATACCATATGCTCTGAGATAAAGGAATGAATACTATGTAAATTTACCCAGATTTTAGCAAAGCATTTGACAAAATCTCTGATATTCTTCTTATGGAAAAGATAGAATGATTCCAGTTACATCATAGAACAATTAGATAATTCTGAAATTGGTTAGTCATTAATGACTCATAGTCATCAATGTCTGGAGTGCAAGAGAAATCTGGGTCCTGTATAGTTTATTTTTATTAATCATTTACATAAAAGTACTTATGTCAGACTTTACCATATCTGCAAATGACAAGTTTTTTGTCATGACCCAAATGACACAAGATGACCCAAATGACCCAAATGTCATAAATCTGCAAATGACACAAAATTGGGATAGCTAACATACAAGACTGGGAAAAGTCTAGACTCAAAAAGGCTAATTCTAACATCATGAAATTCAGTAAAAATAAACTCAAAGTTTTAAACGTGGATTAGATATCTATCTCACAAATACATGGTGAGGGATATATGGCTATAAAGCTATTCATCTGACAAAGGGGACTTTAATGGACCTCAAGTGCCATATGAGCCAGTAGTATGATATGGAAGCCATAAAAAGTGAATGCAAATTTGTATTATATCCTACATCTGGAGTATTGTGTTCAATTCAGGGCACAGAATTTTAGGAAGAACAATTTATATAAACAAAAATTTTTTTTAATTTTATGCAAATAAAATCAGATTTAAATAATTGGAGAAATACTATCATGGGTAGTAATGCCAACATTATAAAAATGACAATTTTACCCTGAAGGATTTCCTTATTCCCAAGTATTATAACAGGTGAAATTACATACACTCTTTGATGTAAATGCTATCTACCAATATTTCTGATTGATGATATCCAGGCTTGATATTTGTTCTGAGATTGATTCCTTGGGTAACGAGTTAGATGGATCTTTGTGAACTTCACACAGAAGTATGACACACAGCCACACAAAAGACTTGCTGTGATATAGTTGTACAATCTAGATAAAAGATTCATATGTTTTGAATGCATAGTTGACAAATGATGAACACCTCACCCAGATTTGCTGCATGACCCTGAGTGGAGCAGAGAAGTGGGAATTATACCATCAAAGGTACACTCCTTCAAAAAAGCAGAAGTGTTGTCCTACACCAGCCAGATTTTTTCCAGTCAGAATTCAGTCTGCTATTATAAAGGCTCTGTTTTGCTCCCCCAAGACCCTTTCAGATCTTCCCCCTCCCTTTTCTTTGTTCATACACACACACACATTACATATATAGATTATGGAAACCATCTGTCTTGACCTGTGTTTTCCTTGTCAGCTACAAAATAGGAGCAATAAGAATGTGCTTATCTAGGGGCTTAACTAGGTCAAGAAAAGTCTAGAATGTTAGAGCTGGAAGGAAGTTTAAGAGTTCATGCATAGTCTTACTACTGGGCTCATATCCCACAGAGATACTAAAGAAGGGAAAGGGACTTGTATGTGCCAAAATGTTTGTGGCAGCCCTCTTTGTAGTGGCTAGAAACTGGAAACTGAATGGATGCCCATCAATTGGAGAATGGTTGGGTAAATTGTGGTATATGAATATTATGGAATATTATTGTTTTGTAAGAAATAACCAGCAAGATGAATACAGAGAAGCTTGGAGAGACTTACATGAACTGATGCTGAGTGGAAATGGACAGAACCAAGAGATCATTATATACTTCAACAACAATACTATATGAGGATGTATTCTGATGGAAGTGTATATCTTTGACAAAGAGAAGATCTAATTCAGTTCCAATGGATCTATGATGGACAGAATCAGCTGCACCCAGAGAAGGAACACTGGGAAATGAATATGAACTGTGTGCATTTTTTGTTTTTCTTCCCAGGTTATTTTTACCTTCTGAATCCAATTCTTCTTGTGCAACAAGAGAATTGTACGGCTCTGCACAAATACATTGTATCTAGGATATATTATAACATATTTAACATGTATAAGACTGCCTGCCATCTAGGGGAGAAAGGAAAGGGAAAAGTCAGAACAGAAGTGAGTGCAAGGGATAATGTAAAAAATTACCCATGCATATGCTCTGTCAATAAAACATTATAATAATAATAATAATAATAATAATAAAGAGTTCATGTAGAACAATTTCTTCATTTTGCAGAGAAGGAAATTTTAGAGCAAGGAGGTGAAGAGAGTTGCCCAGGGCCCAGGACTAGAACCTTGGTGTCCTGACCTTGTTTTAGATTATTTACCTAATTGCATTATTCCTCCATTCCTCCTAGTCAGCACTTTAAAAACATTTATCTTCCTTTGGGTAGAGTACCTCTCCTCCTCCCCTCTCCGCCCCCACTCAACTGAGCTGGTCAGTTAGACAACACAGCCCTCCCCTTTTTCCCTTCTTCCTTTCCTCCCTCCATCTTTTTTCCCTTCCCTCTCTCCCTCCTTCCTCTCTCCCTTAGTTTCTTTTTTCTCTCCCTCTCACCTTCCCTCACTCATTCCTTCCTTCACTCCTTCCCTCTTTCCTTCACTCCTTTCCACTTTCTTTCTTTCCCTCCCTTCCTTCCTGCCTCTCTCCCTCCCACCCTCCTTCCTTCCTTTTTTTCCTCCCTCCCTCCCTCCTTTACCTCTCTCCCTCCTTCCCTCCCTTCTTTTCTTTCTTCCTTCCTTCCCCTCATAAATTGTTGGTGGATGTTTTTGTTTGTTTGTTTGTTTTTTACTAAGTAAAAGAGACTATTTTTTGGCCTCAATTCTTACTCTTAATCACTGAATGAACTTTACCTCAGTCAATCAAATTGAGACCTGTTCAATACCTTAGCTTAAAAAGGTGATTTCCCACAGTATCCAGGACCCTCTCCAGTTTTCCTATTCAATACCTTGCCATGTGACCCAGATGGTTCTGGAGGACAAAATGAAGCTGATTACATTATACAGCCTATCTTCACTTAAATCCAACTTAATTGCATGCCATGCTATTACCTTCCTGATGTTATAGTCTTCTTCAAGAAGGAAGAACAAACAATCACAAGCTATTTGCATTTAGAGCAGAGTAGCAGGGTTAAGAAGAGCTGAATTCACTTGTTTTTGTTCTCTGTTAACAGCTGTTGTCTAAGTGGAGGAAGGGAGGATGTTGGTATTAATAGTTGGTATTAAGTTAATGGATTATCTCTGTGGATTTTCAGTTATCTATTCTTTCCCTCTTTCCTATTAACATGGAGAGGTGAGCTGGTTTTACTATATAAAGATCAGGGTACATGTGATCTGTGACATGGAATTTTTTTTAAAAAATTAAATCTTCCTTTATTGCATATCTTTTTTTTTTCCTTTTCCTTTCTTTAAGAAGATGCATAAGTATCTTCCAATATAGATTTTGTACTACATATCCTCATGTCCTTTGTTCCTGCTACAAGGTACAGAAAAGTAGGCTTTGAATTAATTTAAATATATAAAAAGATTGTTGATATGCTTGTTTTAAGATCTGCTGGAAAACCTGATGTCTCAAGTTCCCAGTCCAAATCCATTGGTGTTTTTTTTATTTGTTTGTTTGTTTTTAATTTTTGTTCTGGAGGTAGGTTTCCATGTCATCATTGTCCTTTACTCACACAGAGCTTGGAGATTAATCAGTTTAGTCAGCTATGCTAATTAATTGAATCCTTCCCACCTGGTACCCTGGTCCTTTTCTAACAAGACTCTGACATGTCATCCATCCACCTACTTTGAATGGCCAGTACCTCCCAATGACTACATCCCACCTGAGTTTAGGTATTTATTAGCAACATTTTCTGTTGTTTGTATGCTTCCTCCTCACTGCCCATCATCAAACATCCTTCTTTTGTGACCTAAAAAAGGAGCAAAAATCCTGATACTTCATTTTTCAAGTACTATCCTGAACTACAGATTTCATACTAATCTTTATGTTTCAACTAGTCTTTTTAAGACTTTTGGAGTTTTCTTTCTGCACTCATTGCATTTATCCTCTGTCTTCCTTGGGAAATGTCCATCAAGACTCATTATTGGTACCCTCACAGAGCAATATCAGGCAGATATTGCTGTCTGGGCCAGATGGTGGGGTCTGGCCTCAAGTACCTGGCTTTTTCTGCTGGCGTCCAATACTGAACTCTCTTTGGAGGAGATCCACATATCCATGGGCCTGTCTGGTTCTTCAAAGAAAAGGATATTTCATTCTAAACAAGTACACTTAAGAAGAAACACTTCTCAGGAAGCCACCATTAATTTATCCTTTCCACAGGTATTTCAATCCCCAGAATTTCTCTGAAGCTCCTGCAGGTTCTGTGTTTATCTTCTCATGTGACCCAAGGAATTGTAGTGTTGTAATGTCCTCCTAATCAGAGTTCCTAAATTCAGATTCCTGGACTTTTCCAGGGAAGCTAATTTCTCACAGAATTTAGAATTGAAAAAGTCATAGAAATTATTTTCCTCATTTGACAGTTGAGAAAGCAGATCCTGAGAAGCTAAATGACTTGTTCAAAGTCACAGAAATCACCAATGGCAGAGACTGCATTTGAATCCAGGTCTACTGATCTTATTGCATTATTCTGTCTTGATCCAACAAATGGTCATGCAGCCTTTCCTTGAAGAACTTTAGTGACAGAAAGCTCACTGCCTCCCGAGGCAGACCATTCTACATCTAGATATTTCTAATTGTTGGCAAGTCTTTCCAGGTATCAAGCTGAAAGTTACTTTTTGTGACTTTCATCCAAGAATTCTACCTCTGCCAAACAGAACAAAGCTAATCCTTCCATTTGTTGGTAGATTAAATTTGGGCATGGGATTCCTAGATGGCCACAAAGTTCCCTTCCAACTTTGAAATTCTATTCTATTCTGTTCTTCAAAAAATGTCCATTTCAACCCTAAGATTATAAGATTCTTTCTCAGCAACCTTGTTGGACTTTATACTTTGAGATCAGTCCTTAAGAAAGAGATTGATTTGGCATAGATTCCTTTATGCTTTATATCCAATTCTTTAGATTTATGCCTTTATATTTAACTATGAACCTCAAAAATGTCCCATATGAGCTTTGATAACTCTCTGGGAATCAAAGACTTAAAGTTGAAAGAGACCCCAAAAATTATCTTGTCCAGACTTCTACCTGATGCAGTAATTTCCTCTTCAACATCCCTGACCATAGAATATCAGAGTGCCCTTAAAGAAGAGATGTACCATTCCCATGGAATCCAAAAGGTAGTAAAATCAAAGTAGGCTATGCATCTAAAATTACATAAGACTCTCCTCATTTTTGCTTGCGACCCCCTGAAACTCTTCACATTCAGTGAGGTAGAAAGACATAGCCGAGTATGAATTGCATCCGAAGTAGGAAATGGTAGAAGTAATTTGATTACTTGAACATGAGTGTGGATGTGATGATTATGCTCTTCAAATGGGAGGTATGCTTCAGAAGTCAGGGCAACTCCTTGACCTCCATATTCTAAAGAAGGCATTAGGAAACAATTGAGTTGTCTGTCTTCTGAGTTAAGTCCTAAATCATTGTATTTTCTTCTCTTATTTAGAACTTCCTTATCCTCTTCTGCTGCCCCAAGGCTTGAAAATTCCATAGACTATCCTTTTTCCTAACCTGTCAATCTACTTTCAAAAAAAAGTCATCATGGAAAGAGCAATGCTCTTAGAATCAAAAGCTCTGGATTCAAATCCTGGAACTGACACTTAATTAGTGTGATCTTGACCTACATGGAAATAAAAATACTTTTTTATCACCTACCCCATAAAATTATAAAGAATTCATTTTTCAAAGCTTAAAACACTATAGAAATATGAACTGTTCTTAGCAGAGAGCTAGACATGATGAAAACCTACACTGAACCTGGAATAGGATGTTTGAACTCCTAATCTCAGGAAACTGGGATTCATAGATTTCTGAGGATTTAAAGTTGGAAAAATCATAGATTTTTGAGGCAAGAGAGACATCTAGATTGACCCTCTCACGTTATAGATGAAGAAACTAAGGTCCATAGAGGTGAGATGACATGTTAAGTCACAGATAGCAAATGTTAGAGCTATCTCTGTTAGCAAATGTTCAAGGCTAACTTTATTTCCACCACACTACACTGTTTCCCAAAGGCTATTAGTGCTCATAGACCAAGAATTGTGCATTTAGAGTTCAGTAAGGGTGATGGGGAGTGACTTGGCTAAAGATCACACAGGTTGGCACAGCCAGGATTTGACCCAAGGTCCTCTTAGTCCAGATCCAACATTCTTTCCACTTCACCATACTGCCTCATTTAATTCAACTTCTTTTATCTTAAAGATAAGGAAACTGAGATCCAGAGTTACTTAGTGAGAAGCATCCAAGATTGAATCAAGCCTGTGTTAGTAAAAAACTTTAGTTTGGGATAAGAGGTTGCAGATTGAGGGCTCATCTCTAAAAAATACCTTAGTTCATAACTTGAATTTCCCTTAGGTATGTCAGAATTTGACTAGTATTTTGGTGTGAAACAAGAGGAAACGAGCCCTTATTTCCCATGCAAGCCCTAAGGCCAACAAAGCATTAAATAAAAGGGGCAGCTAGTTGGCAAAATGTATAAAGCATTACATCTGAAGTTAGGAAGACATGAATTCAAATCCCACCCAGTCATCACTTCTAGCTTTGTGGCACTGAAAAAGTCACTTAATATTTGCCTGCTTCATTTTCATCATCTGAGGATAATAACACTTCTTAGTCATTGTGAAGATAAAATGAGATATTTGTTAAACACTTTGCAAATCTTAACACATTACAACATGCTATTGCTATTTTTTTTAATTTAATTTTTATTTAATAATTACTTTATATTGACACTCGTTTCTGTTCCGATTTTTTTTTCTCTCCCTCCCTCCCTCCGCCCCCTCCCCTAGATGGCAAGCAGTCCTTTATATGATGGATATGTTGCAGTATATCCTAGATACAATATATGTTTGCAGAACTGAACAGTTCTCTTGTTGCATAGGGAGAATTGGATTCAGAAGGTATAAATAACCCGGGAAGAAAAACAAAAATGCAGATAGTTCACATTCGTTTCCCAGTGTTCTTTCTTTGGGTATAGCTGCTTTTGTCTGTCATTTATCAATTGAAACTCAGGTCTCTTTGTCAAAGAAATCCACTTCCATCAAAATATGTCCTCATACAATATCGTTGTCAAAGTGTATAATGATCTCCTGGTTCTGCTCATTTTACTCAGCATCAGTTCATGTAAGTCTCGCCAGTCCTCTCTGTATTCATCCTGCTGGTCATTTCTTACAGAACAATAATATTCCATAACATTCATATACCACAATTTACCCAGCCATTCTCCAATTGATGGGCATCCATTCATTTTCCAGTTTCTAGCCACTACAAACAGGGCTGCTACAAACATTTTGGCACATACAGGTCCCTTTCCCTTCTTTAGTATTTCTTTGGGATATAAGCCCAATAGAAACACTGTTGGATCAAAGGGTATGCACACTTTGATAATTTTTTGGGCATAATTCCAGATTGCTCTCCAGAATGGTTGGATTCGTTCACAACTCCACCAACAATGCATTAGTGTCCCCGTTTTCCCGCATCCCCTCCAACATTCATCCTTATTTTTTCCTGTCATCTTAGCCAATCTGACAGGTGTGTAGTGGTATCTCAGAGTTGTCTTAATTTGCATTTCTCTGATCAATAATGATTTGGAACACTCTTTCATATGAGTGGTAATAGTTTCAATTTCATCCTCTGAAAATTGTCTGTTCATATCCTTTGACCATTTATCAATTGGAGAATGGCTTGATTTCTTACAAATTTGAGTCAGTTCTCTATATATTTTGGAAATGAGGCCTTTATCAGAACCTTTAACTGAAAATGTTTTCCCAATTTATTGCTTCCCTTCTAATCTTGTTTGCATTAGTTTTATTTGTACAAAGGCTTTTTAATTTGATGTAATCAAAATTTTCTATTTTGTGATCAGTAATGGTCTCTAGTTCATCTTTGGTCACAAATTTCTTTCTCCTCCACAAGTCTGAGAGATAAACTATTCTATGATCCTCTAATTTATTTATAATCTCGTTCTTTATGCCTAGGTCATAGACCCATTTTGATCTTATCTTGGTATATGGTGTTAAGTGTGGGTCCATGCCTAATTTCTGCCATACTAATTTCCAATTATCCCAGCAGTTTTTATCAAATAATGAATTCTTTTCCCAGAAGTTAGGGGCTTTGGGTTTGTCAAACACTAGATTGCTATAGTTGACTATTCTGTCTTGTGAACCTAGCCTTCTCCACTGATCCACTAATCTATTTCTTAGCCAATACCAAATGGTTTTGGTGACTGCTGCTTTATAATATAATTTTAGATCAGGTACAGCTAGGCCACCTTCATTTGATTTTTTTTTCATTAATTCCCTTGAGATTCTCGACTTTTTATTGTTCCATATGAATTTTGTTGTTATTTTTTCTAGATCAATAAAATATTTTCTTGGAAGTCTGATTGGTATAGCACTAAATAAATAGATTAGTTTAGGGAGTATTGTCATCTTTATTATGTTCGCTCGGCCGATCCAAGAGCACTTAATATTTTTCCAATTATTTAAGTCTGACTTTATTTGTGTGGAGACTTTTTTATAATTTTGCTCATATAATTCCTGACTTTCCTTTGGTAGATAGATTCCCAAATATTTTATGGTATCAACAGTTATTCTGAATGGGATTTCTCTTTGTATCTCTTGCTGTTGGGTTTTGTTGGTGATGTATAAAAATACTGAGGATTTATGGGGATTTATTTTGTAGCCAGCTACTTTGCTAAAATTATGAATTATTTCCAATAGCTTTTTAGTAGAATCTCTGGGGTTCTCTAGGTATACCATCATATCATCTGCAAAGAGTGATAGTTTGGTTTCCTCTTTGCCTACTCTAATTCCTTTAATATCTTTCTCGACTCTTATTGCTGAGGCTAGTGTTTCTAATACGATATTAAATAATAATGGTGATAGTGGGCAACCTTGCTTCACTCCAGATCTTACTGGGAAAGGCTCCAGTTTTTCCCCATTGCATATGATGCTTACTGATGGTTTTAAATATATGCTCCTGACTATTTTAAGGAAAAGTCCATTTATTCCTATGCTCTCAAGTGTTTTTATTAGGAATGGATGTTGGATTTTATCAAATGCTTTTTCTGCATCTATTGAGATGATCATATGGTTTTTGTTTGTTTGGTTATTGGTATAGTCAATTATGCTAATAGTTTTCCTAATATTGAACCAGCCCTGCATTCCTGGTATAAATCCTACTTGGTCATAGTGTATTATCCTGGTGACGATTTTCTGTAATCTTTTTGCTAATATTTTATTTAAGATTTTAGCATCAATATTCATTAGGGAGATTGGTCTATAATTTTCTTTCTCTGTTTTCAGCCTACCTGGTTTAGGTATCAGTACCATGTCTGTGTCATAAAAGGAGTTTGGTAGGACTCCTTCAATCCCTATTTTTTCAAATAGTTTATATAACATTGGAGTTAATTGTTCTTTAAATGTTTGGTAGAATTCACCTGTAAATCCATCTGGTCCTGGGGATTTTTTCTTAGGGAGTTGATTGATAGTTTGTTCTATTTCTTTTTCTGAGATGGGACTGTTTAGGATATTTACTTCTTCCTCTGTTAGTTTGGGCAAGCTATATTTTTGGAGGTATTTTTCTATTTCATTTAAGTTGTCGAATTTATTGGCATAAAGTTGGGCAAAGTAACTCCTAATTATTGCTCTAATTTCCTCTTCGTTAGTGGTGAGTTCTCCCTTTTCATTTTTAAGACTAACAATTTGATTTTCCTCTTTCCTTTTTTTCATCAGATTTACTAAGAGTTTGTCTATTTTGTTGGTTTTTTCATAGAACCAACTCTTAGTTTTATTAATCAATTCAATAGTTTTTTTACTTTCAATTTTATTGATCTCACCTTTTATTTTTAGAATTTCAAGTTTAGTGTTTGACTGGGGGTTTTAATTTGTTCCTTTTCTAGCATTTTTAGTTGCAAACCCAATTCATTGACCTTCTCTTTCTCTATTTTATACAAATAGGCCTCTAGAGATATGAAATTTCCCCTTATTACTGCTTTGGCTGCATCCCATACATTTTGGTATGATGTCTCATTATTATCGTTTTCTTGGGTGAAGTTATTAATTATGTCTATGATTTGCTGTTTCACCCAATCATTCTTTAGTATGAGATCATTTAGTTTCCAATTATTTTTTGGTCTACTTCCCCCTGGTTTTTTGTTGAATGTAATTTTCATTGCATCGTGGTCTGAAAAGGATGCATTTACTATTTCTGCCTTACTGCATTTGAGTTTGAGGTTTTTCTGTCCTAATATATGGTCAATTTTTGTATAGGTTCCATGAACTGCTGAAAAGAAAGTGTATTCCTTTCTGTCTCCATTACATTTTCTCCAGAGATCTATCATATCTAACTTTTCTAGTATTCTATTTACCTCTTTGACTTCTTTCTTATTTATTTTGTGGTTTGATTTATCTAATTCTGAGAGTGCAAGGTTAAGATCTCCCACTATTATAGTTTTACTGTCTATTTCTTCTTGCAGCTCTCTTAGTTTCTCTTTTAAGAATTTAGATGCTACCCCACTTGGTGCATATATGTTTAATATAGATAGTGCTTCATTATCCATGCTACCCTTTAGCAAGATATAGTGCCCTTCCTTATCTCTTTTAATTAGATCAATTTTTGCTTTAGCTTGATCTGAGATCAGGATGGCTACCCCTGCTTTTTTGACTTCACCTGAAGCATAGTAGATTTTGCTCCAGCTTTTTACCTTTAACCTGCATGTATCTCCCCGCTTCAGGTGTGTTTCCTGTAAACAACATATTGTAGGATTCTGGCTTTTAATCCATTCTGCTAACCGCTTCCTCTTTATGGGGGAGTTTACCCCATTCACATTTATGGTTAGAATGACCAATTCTGTATTACTTGCTATCTTGTTAACCCCGATTTATGCTTTTCTCCCTTCTTTCCCCTTTCCCCCCCTTTCCAGTATCAAGCTTGTGAGCACCACTTGCTTCTCACAGCCCTCCCTTTTTAGTATCCCTCCCCCCGCCTTAGAGTTCCTCCCCCTATCTTATCCCTTTCCCTCCCAGTTCCTGTATTCCCTTCCGCTTAGCTTATTCCTTCCCTTTTCACTTTTCCCTTCTCACTTTTCAATGAGGTGGGAGAAGTTTCACCATAGATTGAATATGTCTTAAGATTTTTCACTTAAAGCCAATTCTGAAGGCAGTAAGATACCCACTATATTCATCCCCCTCCCTTCTTTCTCTCAGATATAATAGGTTTCCTATGCCTCTTCATGAGATGTACTATCCCCACTTTACCCTTTTTCTGGTACAATGTCCTTTCCACATCAATTTCTAGAACAAGGTATACATGTATTCTTTATACATCTATATAGTCGAAATATAGTTCCCAAGATTAATCTTTACCTTTTTAGATTTCTCTTGAGTTCTATATTTGTAGATCAAACTTTTTGTTAAGTTCTGGTTTTTTCATCAGAAATAGATGAAATTCGCTTACTTCGTTGAATGTCCATCTTCTTCCCTGGAAAAAGATGCTCATTCTCGCTGGGTAAGTTATTTTTGATTGCATACCAAGTTCCTTAGCCTTTCGGAATATCATATTCCAGGCCATTCGATCTTTTAATGTGGATGCTGCCAGATCCTGGGTGATCCTTATTGTGGCTCCTTGATACTTGAATTGGGTTTTTCTGGCCGCTTGCAATATTTTTTCCTTCATCTGAGGGTTCTGGCATTTGGCCACTATATTCCTTGGTGTTTTGATTTTAGGATCCCTTTCAGTGGGTGATCGATGAATCCTTTCAATGTTTATTTTTTCCTCTGTTCCTATGACTTCTGGGCAGTTCTCTTTGATAATTTCCTGGAAAATAGTGTCCAGGCTCTTTTTTTCATCATGTTTTTCTGGAAGTCCAATGATTCTCAGATTGTCTCTCCTGGATCTGTTTTCCAGGTCTGTTGTCTTCCCCAGAAGGTATTTCACATTTTTCTCCATTGTTTGATTTTTTTGGATTTGCTTGACTGATTGTTCTTGTCTCCTCGAGTCATTCAATTCCACTTGTTCAATTCTGATTTTCAGTGAAGTATTTTCTTCACTCACTTTTTAAAAATCTTTTTCTAATTGTCCAATTGAGTTCTTTTGTTCTGTGGAATTTTTTTCCATTTCGCCAATTTTGTTTTTTAGAGAGCTGTTTTCTGTTTCCAGTTCACTAATCCTATTTTTCAAGGATTTTACTCCTTTATCCATTCTCTCTTTAACTTTCTCCAGGCTCTTTTGCCAAGCCTCCCTCTCCTTTTCCCAAGCCTCACTCTGCTTTCCCCATTTTTCTTCTAGCTCCCTTGTGAGAGCCTTTTTAATCACTTCTATGAGGTTCATCTGTGCTGAGGAACAGATGATCTCCTCCTTTGGGGATTCACCTGGGGATTGTCTGTTTTTAGTCTCCTCAGGATTTAGAGTCTGCTCTCTATCTGTATAGAAGCTGTCAAGGGTTAAAGTCCTCTTCAGCTTCTTGCTCATTCTGTCTAATAATCAGAGACAAACTACCAAAGATAAACAGAAAAAACTGGAGTCTTTCTTTGGGGGAGGGGCTGGGTGTGTTACCGAGCTTCCTCTACAGACTGCAGGGCGCAGCAGTGAGGCACTAGCAGGACTGTGTTGCGCGTGTGCTCTGAGGTCCCAGAGCGTGCTGAGTCACTGTGGGGGAGGAAGGGGGGGGCGGCCAGGTCCCGGGAGACTCCAGCTGTTTGGGGTTGTATTCTTCAGCCCCGGTGTTTTTAGCTTCTCTGCTGGGCTGCTGACTTGCTGCCGGAGCAAAGTATCCAAACCTCTCCCCGCAGAGACGGCTGCGATCACTCCCCACCCCCTCTCCAGTCAGCTCTCACTGCCGCTGCCCTCAGCCTGCGCCCGATCTAAAACCGTCCCAGCCCTCCAGTAAAGACAGACCTTTCTTGGCGAATCTCAAGGATGGCTTCTCTTGGTAATTATTTGTGGGTTTTTTTTCAGTCAAGCATTAATTCAGAGGCTTGTAATGAAGTGGATAGTGAGAGAAAGCGTGGAGCTTATGCATCTGTGTGCCTCCTCTCCGCCATCTTAACCGGAAGCAATAAAAAGATGCTATTGCTATTAATTTGCTATAGAGGTATAATAGAAAAATAATAATGTACTGATTAGAAGTCTGACATAGGAAAGCCTGGTTCAGACTGTGTCTCAAATAATTATTAGCTATGTCATCCTAGGCAAGTTACTTAAATTTGCTTATTCTCAGTTTCCTTATCTATACAATGAGAATAATGAAAGCATCTACCTCATATGGTCATCATAAGGGTCAAATGCAAAATTTAAAGCACTATATAAT
This sequence comes from Antechinus flavipes, assembly GCF_016432865.1. Taxonomy (NCBI): domain Eukaryota; kingdom Metazoa; phylum Chordata; class Mammalia; order Dasyuromorphia; family Dasyuridae; genus Antechinus; species Antechinus flavipes. The sequence goes on from NC_067401.1 coordinate 182,618,060, forward strand.
ATTAGTTATTTTAAGACACATTTTATTTCACCTAAATAGGCATGCAAAGGGATTCATACCTGAGCTTGTAAACAGGCAGGTCAGTACCCCTTGTCTTTCCAGTTGATATCTGTCTTCTCTAGTGAACCTATATGGTCCATCAGACTTACAGTGATGCTATGCTTGAAAGAAGCAATTTTGTTAGAAAGCAGATACCATCTATAATGGTGAGTCCCCTCTCTTCTTTTTCCCCTTTTGCTAGGGACCTTTACATTTGCTTCAATTGTATGGTGCTACTTTAGAACTGAGATTTCCCTAATCAGGAAAGAATTCTATAGCAAGGTGATTCCTTTCTTCCTACTCTGCACAGTCTACATCCTTCATAGTACCAGTGAAGGAGAAATACCATATTCATCCCTCTTTCTCATAGTTTTATGCTTCACTATCTCTGAGTCCCAGAACCAAGTTCTTGGGCTGATACAGAAACTCCTCCACTTACTCTAAAAACTCCTCTGTCATTTTGAGACCTGGTTGTGCAGGTTAATCATCAGAGAACCGTGTATGTGACTTTGTATAGCTCCTTTCTCTTAACTCTTCATTTCTACATCTGTGCCTTTATATCTCTGCTGCTCTTAAGAATCAAGCCCAAGGGCATAGCACCAGCATGTTCTTTATCGGTGGACTTGGTATTAGAACAAAGTAAGTCCCAGGTTTGTCAAAAAGCCGTCTTTTTCAGATCTTCCTCAAGAGATGAAAGGAGAAGGAGAGGGTCCTCCTAAGACATGACTGGACATGGGCCCCCATAAAAACATGACAAAACAAACCAAAAAAAAATCCATAATGCAGAAAGTTATAAGAGATTATCGAGCCCAACCCTTTCACTTTATAGATAAAGACATGGAAACTGAGAGAGGTCAAGTTTCTTGTTCAGGGATGTGCAGTGAGTAGCTATGATTGCATCTCATGCTGTTTGGGAAGGACTTGATGTCCTCATTGTCCAGGGTCTTGACTTATAAAAAACAAAAAAAGGCAGAAGAAGATGATCCTTATACTATCTCTTGCCCTTAAGAAACTTGACGTTGTCCTTTTCCGTAGGTTTTCAGGGGGAAAGGTTTCATAACTGATTAGAAAAATTATTGAAAGATAGATTATGACATATACTGGATTGGGAAGGGGGGAGTGGCATTGGAACAGTGAAACAATCCATCAAAAAGTACTTAGTAAGGGTAGTTAGATGGTACAGTGAATAGAGTACTGGCCCTGAAGTCAGGAGGATCTGAGTTCAAATTCAGCCTCAGATAATTAACATTTATTAGCTGTGTGACCCTGGGCAAATCACTTAACCCCCATTGCCTTGTCAAAAAGAAAAATAACATATTTTAAAGTACTAAGTGAAGTCTTCATTTTGGGTCCTCTGTGATAAAATTCAAAGTTATCATTTCCAATAAAATTTGTGAAGCATCCACATGAGCATGTGCTTTAACTACTAGATAGTGCTGGTATTTCTTACCCTCTTAGCTGGAGCACTAAAATAATACATAAAAATAGAGATAGACACAAGTAGGCAGCCACCTTAATAACTACATATCCAAAATAGCATGTATAGAAATGAGCTCATGAAATATTATAGCTGAAACTAATCTGAGAGAACTTCGGATTCAATACCATTATTTTACAGATGGGGTGAGGGGGATGGTATGTGGTGTGTCCCACCCACAGCAAGGTAGTTGTAAAGTCAGGACTAGATACAAATCTTTTCTTGCCAGTCACTGTTTCTTTCCATTGCCTTCCTTAAACAGTTCAGTGAATGAGTTCGAACTCTGGACTCATTTAAGGAGCAGATTGCCCATGGGAATTTCTCTCATCTCTCTTATAGCTGCCTTGGTCCCCCAAAATGTCTAGAGTTGTGCCTTCCCTACTAGCCCTAAACAGAATATTCTGAAATAAGGAAGCTTAGCCATTGTTCCCAGGCAGTTGTACTGACAAGAAACCTACTCACATTGGTTCTTAGGACCTTGGACTTCTGGTCTCACCTTCTTTCTTTCTTTCTTCCTATCTTTTTTCCTCTCTCTTTCTCTTTTTTCCTGTTCTTTTTATGATGTTTAAAAAAAAAAAAAGGCCTAGATTTTTTTCCCCATGGCCTGATATAACCTGGTTGTTGCAAATGGCAGTGACATGCTGTGGAAAGGATTCAATTTCTCTTGGAAAAAAAGCCAATTTCCAAAAAGGAGAAAAAGTCACTTGAGCATGTTTGTCTGCTAGAAATAGTTCTGATTAGGACCATCAGTCTCTCTAAAAAGGTTTTTTTGGTTTTGGTTTTGTTTTTGATGTGGGAGTGAGGTGGGGAGGAGGGAGGAGCTATACCTTCTAAAAGCATATTGCCATCTTCATGTGACTATTTTCTTTGTGTCCAAGACAGTAGTTCTCTTACTTTATTCCTCTTTCCATGTTATTCTTCTCAGGCTATACTGTGCTTGGGTGAATGGGTGAAGGATGTTTTAGGGAGTAATAAAGCTCTTACACTTCTGATTGAATTACCTTTTTCCTTCCAAGCGGCATTCTTGCATTAGTATATGTGGTTATTATCTCCCCCTCGTTGCTTCCTTTTCTGAAGCATAGGGTTCCCCACAGAAAGTAGCCTGTTCATCTTTGGGCTTTATTTGAAATCCAGATTTTATCAACTGCCTCTTTGAAATGAGAGGTCCTATGAGGGACTTGAGAGCAGTTGTTTTGTTGTTTTGTTTTTGATTTATGAAACAGAAGCCTGGATGGTCTGAAACTAACTATTCTTACATTCACATCCCTCCTTTGACTAAAGGCACACACTGGTAAAGAAGGCAAGCTGGTGTCTGGATGTAAAGGCCTGCCTTTATTAAAGCTACATCAACCAATGGAATTTACCAAATGAGTGGGAGAACCAAAAAAAAACAGAGTGCCCATCTTAGAGTCAACTGCACAGCTCAGCTCTATCGTACTCCTAAATTTACCAGCTTTCTTGAGTTGCTAACAGTAAGCAGTATTTAGTGTCCAATGGTAATATGCTGTTACTGCTAACATAGAATTTTTAAACTGTCCAACTGGCTTTCTTGTTGGGTTCTGGGAGAAAGATGGCAGCAGTGTAAAGAGCTGCTGTAGCTGGAGATAGAAATGAGGCAAAACTGAGAACGAATTTAGGGAACAAGTGCAGCTGACTGAAACTTTAGGGCCCATGGGATCCTTAGGGACTGAGACTTGGAGCCACTTGAACTTGACGTCCTTCCACCTCCAGAAACTACAAATCTCGTGATGTACTGGGACTGGCTGTCCTGTTTGAGTTCATTCTAGGGGATTCCGCTGTCTGGGGAGCAACTCCTCCCGAAACCTGTGAGTTGAAGAGACATTTGAAGAATAAAAAGGAGTTCAGTGAGAAGCAGCTAAACCAAGTCTCTGCTACCAATCACTCTGTTGACTGTGGTTTGCCCACTGATGAGGAGAACCTTGATCCACATCAATATTACAAGATCCACACTCACACGATCCAACAGCTGAAGCTCAGTGGAGATAGTCCCTACTCCCACAAATTCCATGTAGACACCTCACTCACCCACTTTATTTTATTTTTTTTAAATAATTTTTTATTGACAGAACCCATGCCTGGGTAATTTTTTACAGCATTATCCCTTGCATTCACTTCTGTTCCAATTTTTCCCCTCCCTTTCTCTACCTCCTCCCCCAGATGGCAAGCAGTCCTTTACATGTTGAATAGGTTACAGTATATCCTAGGTACAATTTATGAGTGCAGAATCGAACAGTTTTCTTGTTGCACAGGGAGAATTGAATTCAGAAGGTATAAATAACCCGGGAAGAAAAACAAAAATGCAAGCAGTTTATATTCATTTCCCAGTGTTCTTTCTTTGGGTGTAGCTGCTTCTGTCCATCTTTGATCAATTGAAACTGAATTAGCTCTCTTTAACAAAGAGATCCACTTCCATCAGAATACATCCTCATATAGTATTGTTGTTGAGATATATAATGATCTCCTAGTTCTGCTCATTTCACTTAGCATCAGTTTATGTAAGTCTCACCAGTCCTCTCTGTATTCATCCTGCTGGTCATTCCTTACAGAACAATAATATTCCATAACGTTCATATACCACAATTTACTCAGCCATTCTCCAATTGATGGGCATCCATTCATTTTCCAGCTTCTAGCCACTGCAAACAGGGCTGCCACAAACATTTTGCCACATACAGGTCCCTTTCCCTTCTTTAGTATCTCTTTGGGGTATAAGCCCAGTAGAAACACTGCTGGATCAAAGGGTATGCACAGTTTGATAACTTTTTGAGCATAGTTCCAAATTGCTCTCCAGAATGGCTGGATGACTTACCCACTTTATCAAGAAGTACGGTTATTTGCAACCAGGGGACCACCTGACTGACGTCACCTTGAGTGTGGCAGGTCGTGTCCATGCCAAATGGTCTGCAGGGAAATAGCTCGTCTTTTATGATATTTGGGGAGAGGGGGTCAAGCTGCAGGTCAAGGCCACCTCCAGGAATTATAAATCAGAAGAAGAATTTTTTCATATAAATAACAAACTTCAATGGGGAGACATCATTGGGGTTCAGGGGAATCCAGGGAAGACTAAGAGAGGAGAGCTGAGCATCATACCCCATGAGATTATGCTCTTGTCACCTTGTCTTCATATGTTGCCTCACCTTCACTTTGGTCTCAAAGACAAGGAAACTCGTTATCATCATCGATACTTAGACTTGATCCTGAATGACTTTGTGAGACAGAAGTTCATCACCCGCTCCAAGATAATTACCTATGTCAGGAGCTTCCTGGACGAGTTGGGCTTCCTGGAGATTGAAACTCCTATGATGAACTTCATCCTGTGGGGAGCTGTTGCCAAGCCCTTTGTCACCTACCATAATGAGCTGGACATAAATTTATTTATGAGAATTGCCCCAGAGCTGTATCACAAAATGATGGTAGTTGGTGGCATTGACCAGGTGTATGAAATTGGGTGCCAGTTCAGGAACGAAGGTATCGATTTGACCTACAATCCTGAATTCACGACCTGTGAGTTCTATATGGCTTATGCAGACTACCATGATCTCATGGAATCACCGAGAAAATGGTTTCAGGAATGGTGAAGAACATTACAGGAAGCTACAAGATTACCTATCACCCAGATGGCCCAGAAGGCCAGGCCCACGAGATTGACTTCAACCGCCCTTCCAGAGAATCAGCATGATGGAAGAGCTTGAGAAAGGTCTTGGAATGAAGCTGCTTAAGACAGTCTTTTTGAAACAGAAGAAACTCGTAACGTTCTTGATGACCTCTGTATGGCAAGAGGCGTGGAGTGCCCTCCTCCCAGAACCACAGCCAGGCTTCTGGACAAGTTTGTAGGTAAGTTCCTGGAAGTAATCTGCATCAACCCCACGTTCATCTGTGACCACCCCCAGATAATGAGCCCACTGGCCAAATGGCACCGCTCCAAGGAAGGCCTGACCCTAGTGCTTTGAGCTCATTGCCATGAAGAAGGAAATCTGCAACACCTACACAGAGCTCAATGACCCTGTGCAACAGCTGTTTGAAGAGCAAGCCAAGGCCAAAGCTGCTGGTGATGATGAAGCCATGATTATGTATGACAGTTTCTGTACTGCCCTAGAATACGGGTTGGGGAACGGGTATTGACAGACTCACTATGCTTCTTATAGACTCTGGTAATATTAAGAGGTTCTTCTCTTTCCTGCAATGAAACTAGAAAAGTAAGAAGGAGAATCTAGCAAACTCAGTCTACCAGAAGGCCCATCGATTGTCCCCATCATCTAGGGGACAGCCTTTGTGATTTGACCATAATTTCTGATCTTGGAAAGAAAATCCAAGGCTAAAAGGGACCGCATATAGTCCAGTCACCACATATACATTAAGCACATAGGATGTGCCAGGCCTTGTGCTAGGTGATAGGGGATATAAGGATCAGAATGAAGCAGATCCTTTCCTCAGGGAGAAACCCCAGAGTCCCACTTTGCAGTTTGATTTGTTTACAGAAGGAAGGAGGTGCCCTGAGGATAGCTTCTGTACCTCATCCCCCAATAAATTCAATCAGTCTTATGCTGCTCTAAAACAAAACAAAACAAACAAACAAACAAACAAACAAACCTGTCCAACTGATGAAAAGTCCATGGTTAAGGATCTGCACTATAATCCTGACTTTTTTATTAACTAGCTGTGCTTGGACAAATTATTCCAATTGTCTGAACTTCACTTTATCAATTACAAAATGAATGTGATAATAGTTGCCTTATCCTAAATCATGGAACTGTTGAATAAAATAACATAAAGTTAAAAAGTTAAAAAAAAGTCAATCCAAATTCAGGATGTTGTTGTTACTTTATAAGCAGTCTGATTCAGATGTTTTTAAAAACTTGATCATGCCTATAGATTGGTTTAGAAGAAAAAGGTAAATATTCTTCACAGTGAGCTCAAAAAATAAGTAAGCTAGTCTATTTCAGAAGATCTTGAGTCAACAAATTCTCACTATATTTATCAAGCACCTAACTTGAACAAAACATTCTTCTAGGGGAGTTGGTTTGATAAAAAGTTTAGACAGTGCTAGGATTTCTGCCTTTATAGTAATTGTATGGACTAATGAAGAGAGACAGAGAAGCATTTATTCAGAACCTATTTTGTGCCAGTCAGTATGTTAAGCACTTAACAAATATTAAATAATTCTCACAATGACCCTGTTGATGAGGGAACCCTGAAACTGTCCTTCTTGATCTTTGAGGTGAGCCCTGAAACTCTCCTGAAACCACCATTGGGGCAGTTATGTGATTAAGATTGGCCCAGAACCACTCAAATTTAAGTAGTATCATTTAGCTGGAGATCTAGATTTTTATCTACCCCTATTGAGCTGAAAATTGGCTCAAAATCACTCCCAGTAAGTGGTCTCATCTAGGCCTGGGGGCAATGACAACATTGAAGGAATCTCATTCAATTGAAACCTCAGTTTCAGATTCCTTATAAAAGGGGCAATTGGGGGCTCATTTCTTTGCAGAGGCCCAAAAGCAGGACCATGCCTTGTCAAGAAACCTCTCTCTTTCCTTGACATAGCTGCCTACCAGGACTCTTCCCGCTGAGAAGACATCCTCCTCTCAGTGTTAACACCCCTCTTTATCTCTCTCTCTCTCTGCCAGGATTTCTCTGCTAGACCTTTACTTCTCTGCCAGGACCTTTTGCAGCTTCCTAGCAAAAGCTGATTTCTCAGTGCCAATAAACTTCTTTTTGCCAGTCTAACATGAACTGATGCTAAGTGAAATGCGCAGAACCAGGAGATCATTATATACCTCAAAACGATACTGTATGAGGATGTATTCTGATGGAAGTGGAGTTCTTCGATAAAGAGATCTAACTCAGTTTCAATTGATCAAGGATGGACAGAAGCAGCTATACCCAAAGAAAGAACACAGGGAAATGAATGTACTGTTTGCATTTTTGTTTTTCTTCCCGGGTTATTTATACTTTCTGAATCCAATTCTCCCTGTGCAACAAAAGAACTGTTCAGTTCTGCACACATATATTGTATCTAGGATATACTGTAACCTACTTAACATGTATAGGACTGCTTGCCATCTGGGGGAGGGGGTGGAGGGAGGGAAGGGAAAAATCGAAACAGAAGTGAGTGCAAGGAATAATGCTGTAAAAAATTACCCTGGCATGGGTTCTGTCAATAAAAAGTTATTTAAATAAATAAATAAATAAACAAATAAATAAATAAGTAAAAGAATCCCTGGTCTAACAGAAAGATATTATATCTAGATCTAAATCTAGATATACATACATACAGTAAATAGCTATAATACAAAATCATATGTGATAAGTTTATCACTGTTAAATACAGAGTAATACTGATTTCTGAGGAAAGAAAAAGGATTTTTTGATTGAAATTAGGGGAAAAGTAATCATCAAACTAGTTTTCCATATCTCATGAAGTCATTCTTAGTGGACAAACCACTTTCCTTCAGTTATCCTTGCTTTGCTCTTTTTGTAAAATGTATCTGGTAGAACTACTAGATAGTTGATAGGGCCCTTCTAACTCTAACATTCTTTGACATCTATAAGTGAAAATGGTTAATAGTCTTTCAGAATAGTAAATAGTTTAAATTCTCCTCAAATATGCACCATGTATTCAAATACTGCTTGACTCAGGTGGCTACTATTTCTAAAGAAATAAATTGCGAAATATATTGGGGTGGGAGAAAGAAGATAATTGTCAACAGACTACTGGTTCCTTTTTTTCCACCAATGTTCTCAGTTTTTCTGCTAGGAATATAGACCAGATATTTAAAGGGTTTGTTGAAAAATAACTTGAAAATGTAGATGCAAAGGATTATAGAATTCATATAATGGATAATTTTGATTATGTGAAAATAAAAAGGCTTTATGCAAACTAATTTGATCAAAATTAAAAGGAAAGCAGGAAATTGAGAGAATTTTTACAGCAAGTTTTTTTTTTGATTATAGCATCATTTCTTAAATATATATAGCAAACTGAGTCAAGTTTATAAAAATGATTCATTCTTCATTTGATGAATGGTTAAAGAATATAAGCAGGCAGTTTTCAGATTAAAGTTTTCATATGATCATGTGGTCACATGAAAAAAAGTCTTCTAAATCACTATTAAAGAAATGCAAATTAAAAGAATTCTAAAGTATTACCTCACATTTATCAGATCGACTAATATGACAGCAAAGGAAAATGACAAATGCTGAAGGGAATTTCCGAAAGCAGGGACACTTATGCACTATTGGTAGAGATGTGAACTAGTCCAGCCATTCTGGAGAATAATTAGAATTATGTCTAAAGGGCTACAAAACTGTGCATATATACTCTTTCATCTAGTAATACTACTACTAGTTCTATATCCCAAAGATATCAAAGAAAAAGAAAATGGACATATGTGTACCAAAATATTTATAAACTATTTGTGGTAACAAAGAATTGGAAATGTAGGGGATACTCATCATTCGAGCAATGGCTGAACAAGTTGTGGTATATGATTGTGATGGAAAATTGTGCTATAAGAAATGACAAGAAAAACCTAGGAAGATCTAAATGGATTGATGCAGAGTGAAGTGGACAGGACCAGATCATTAGACTTCTGAAGAGGAACATTGTAGCAGTGATCAATTGTGAAAGATTTAGCTACTCTGATAAATACAGTGATCCAAGACAATTCCAAAGGATTTGTATTATGTTACTTATTATGTTTCTAATATTTAGGTAAACTATAACTATAGTGTTGCTTCTTCCTACCTACCTAGGAACCCTGTTAGAAAAGAAAATTATTCATATTTGAATATGAATGCTTAATGAAGCCATGCTTCTTCGTGACCTTTGACGTATTTTCAGAGATTCAATAATAATCCCTTTAATTATACATTCTTTGGTTTTGAAAGGAGTTAAACTACAGTTTTCAGGGTTCATTCTGTTCTTTTTTTTCATATTTGCCCTTCTCCAATTATTAGGTCTTTTTCCATTTTCTACAATTTTTTTTAAAGATTACGGTGGTTCAACAATTACATTTGCTAGTTCTTTCAGAACATTTAGACCTGGGAATTTAAATGTATCAAGGGCAAGTAGGTATTTCTTTACTTCCTTTTTACCTTGAGTATCAATTTACTTTGATCTATTTTTGTTGTATCTGTTCTCTGCCAAAAGTCATTCATAGTAGAGAAAAAATGGATAGTTCTGTATTCTTTATGTTGCCTATTTTCTACATGTTGGATATAATTTGCAATAGAATTGGAATAACTCTTCATAGGCAATACCCATGTCTGAGAAGAGCAGGAGAAAGCTTCTCTTAGCTAGGGGAGATTTCTGCTATTCACTTAGAGCCAGTAAATATGAAATAGGTATTGTTACCTCCCACTTTAATTCAGCAAATATTCATTGAACAATTACTCTTCTGGGAATGCACTCTTAAGAAATTTCTTGCTTAGACACAAATCTCTGTGTCTTAGGCTCCCTCTGTATCAGCTAGTACCTGAATAGGCAGAGACAAGAGAATAGAAAATATTTGCATTCCTCGGCAGTCACATCCACATACCTTCCCAACTTTTTTTTTTTTTAAATGATAGGCCCCCTTTGGCAGTCTGGTGAAACCCTTTTTCTTGACAGAGTTTTTAAATGATTAAAATAGCAAATAGGATTACAAAGGGAACCATTTATTTTAAAATAAGTGATAAAAAATATTTTTAAAAAGCAAATTCATTTTTAAAAAAGCAAATTCTTAACACCAGGCTGAGATCCCCTTATTTAGGGAAAAAAAAAAAAAAAAAAAAAAAAAAAAAAAAAAACTAAGAAAGCCTTATCATTGTTAGAAATGCCTTTACTAATTGAGGTTCAGTTTTGTGCAAGCTCTCCTTTCCTTCCATTTCTTTTTTCTTTCCCATGATTTCCTATTACTTTTCTTGTCTTTTAATCTTCCCTGTCACCTTACCTCCATAGATTTTGAAAGGAAAATGCTGATGTGATTCTTGTGATTAGTGTCTCAATGCCCAGTCATATTTTTAATATTCGTTCTTGATGTAGTAATTCCTAGTTGCAAATCACGGATTTCAGGTTTAGCATCAAATGATGAAACTGATGTAGTCATCAAATGATGGGGTTTGTTCATTTGAAAAATTCACATTGGCCATTCTCTTTGGCAAAAAGTAGGAGAAAAGATTATAGACAAAATGAAGAAGTACAATGGACACCAAGTAAATATGACATAGAGTTGGGAGAGCTTATAGTTGGCAAGGAAAGGAGTTTTAATAATCAACAATGGAAAAGACAAATTCCCTAATAAAATTCACAATTAACCAGGAAAAAGAGAATACTTCATGAGATTGGAGTATGCTCTTAGCCGACTAAGTCCATAAAGGAGTTTAGTATTTTAAAAGAATTAGTTAGCTATAAGGAGGAGAAAAGCACTATGAGGTGTGGGGATATAAATTTTTTTTATCTTCTTTTTTTTTATTTAATTTTTATTTAATAATTGCTTTATATTGACACTCGTTTCTGTTCCGATTTTTTTTTTCCCTCCCTCCCTCCACCCCTTCCCCTAGATGGCAAGCAGTCCTTTATATGTTGGATATGTTGCAGTATATCCTAGATACAATATATGTTTGCAGAATCGAACAGTTCTCTTGTTGCATAGGGAGAATTGGATTCAGAAGGTATAAATAACCCGGGAAGAAAAACAAAAATGCAGATAGTTCACATTCGTTTCCCAGTGTTCTTTCTTTGGGTGTAGCTGCTTTTGTCTGTCATTTATCAATTGAAACTCAGGTCTCTTTGTCAAAGAAATCCACTTCTATCAAAATATGTCCTCATACAATATCGTTGTCGAAGTGTATAATGATCTCCTGGTTCTGCTCATTTCACTTAGCATCAGTTCATGTAAGTCTCGCCAGTCCTCTCTGTATTCATCCTGCTGGTCATTTCTTACAGAACAATAATATTCCATAACATTCATATACCACAATTTACCCAGCCATTCTCCAATTGATGGGCATCCATTCCTTTTTCAGTTTCTAGCCACTACAAACAGGGTTGCTACAAACATTTTGGCACATACAGGTCCCTTTCCCTTCTTTAGTATTTCTTTGGGATATAAGCCCAATAGAAACACTACTGGATCAAAGGGTATGCACACTTTGATAATTTTTTGGGCATAATTCCAGATTGCTCTCCAGAATGGTTGGATTCGTTCACAACTCCACCAACAATGCATTAGTGTCCCAGTTTTCCCGCATCCCCTCCAACATTCATCCTTATTTTTTCCCTGTCATCTTAGCCAATCTGACAGGTGTGTAGTGGTATCTCAGAGTTGTCTTAATTTGCATTTCTCTGATCAATAATGATTTGGAACACTTTCATATGAGTGGTAATAGTTTCAATTTCATCCTCTGAAAATTGTCTGTTCATATCCTTTGACCATTTATCAATTGGAGAATGGCTTGATTTCTTATAAATTTGAGTCAGTTCTCTATATATTTTGGAAATGAGGCCTTTATCAAAACCTTTAACTGTGAAAATGTTTTCCCAGTTTTTTGCTTCCCTTCTAATCTTGTTTGCATTAGTTTTATTTGTACAAAGGCTTTTTAATTTGATGTAATCAAAATTTTCTATTTTGTGATCAGTAATGGTCTCTAGTTCATCTTTGGTCACAAATTTCTTTTTCCTCCACAAGTTTGAGAGATAAACTATTCTATGTTCCTCTAATTTATTTATAATCTCGTTCTTTATGCCTAGGTCATAGACCCATTTTGATCTTATTTTGGTATATGGTGTTAAGTGTGGGTCCATGCCTAATTTCTGCCATACTAATTTCCAATTATCCCAGCAGTTTTTATCAAATAATGAATTCTTTTCCCAGAAGTTAGGGGCTTTGGGTTTGTCAAACACTAGATTGCTATAGTTGACTATTCTGTCTTGTGAACCTAGCCTTTTGGTGTGGGGGTATAATGAGGAGAAAGACATAACAAGGCAGAACACCATGGGGTACTGACACAAAAAGAGATTTAGCAAAGATGGCATAAGCCATGGACAAATTTATAAGGGAAATTTAACCTCAGAGATTTGAAATAACTTGGATTTCTAGCTGGACACTGCAAGATGGGGCTACCCACAACATGACGTCCATAGAGAGGGGACTCTAAAATTAAACTGATCCCCATTCAGTGTCTTTCCCTGGACCCAGTAATCCAGGACCTCATCACTATTGATCACCTCAATTTGAAATAGAAGTAAATTACAATTTATAAGAATTACCTGACAGAAGCCAAGTGTAATTTCATATTAGTCAAACAAAAAGAAAGATTGCCCCTCACATTTACGTGAATAATTGGAAAATTTAAAAATGATTTTAGCTTATATTTTGTAGGTCTGAAATTAAAAGACTGGTATTCAAGTAATTTTGTTTTTAAGCTTTACTTCTTAAATTCAAGTAGCTGCCACAAGCTAAGTGGAAGTTCTTTTTGTTTTTTTTAATAACTTTTTATTGATAGAACCCATGCCAGGGTAATTTTTTACAGCATTATTCGTTGCACTCACTTCTGTTCCGATTTTTCCCCTCCCTCCCTCCACCCCCTCCCCCAGATGGGAAGCAGTCCTTTACATGTTGAATAGGTTACAATATATTCTAGATACAATATATGTGTGTAGAACCGAACAGTTTTCTTGTTGCACAGGGAGAATTGGTTTCAGAAGGTAAAATAATCCAGGAAGAAAAACAAAAATGGAAGCAGTTTATATTCATTTCCCAGTGTTCTTTCTTTGGGTGTAGCTGCTTCTGTCTAGCCTTGATCAATTGAAACTGAATTAGCTCTCTTTAACAAAGAGATCCACTTCCATCAGAACACATCCTCAAACAGTATTGTTGTTGAGATATATAATGATCTCCTGGTTCTGTTCATTTCACTTAGCATCAGTTCATGTAAGTCTCGCCAGTCCTCTCTGTATTCATCCTGCTGGTCATTCCTTACAGAACAATAATATTCCATAACGTTCATATACCACAATTTACTCAACCATTCTCCAATTGATGGGCATCCATTCATTTTCCAGCTTCTAGCAACTGCAAACAGGGCTGCCACAAACATTTTGGCACATACAGGTCCCTTTCCCTTCTTTAGTATCTCTTTGGGATATAAGCCCAGTAGAAACACCACTGGATCAAAGGGCATGCACAGTTTGATAACTTTTTGAGCATAGTTCCAAATTGCTCTCCAGAATGGCTGGATGTGTTCACAATTCCACCAACAATGTATCAGTGTCCCTGTTTTCCCACATCCCCTCCAGCATTCCACATTATCTTTCCCTGTCACTCTAGCCAATCTGACAGGTCTGTAGTAGTATCTCAGAGTTGTCTTAATCTGCATTTCTCTAATTAATAATGATTTGGAGCATATTTTCATATGTCTATAAATAGTTTCAATTTCTTCATCTGAGAATTGTCTGTTCATATCCTTTGACCATTTATCAATTGGAGAATGGTTTGATTTCTTATAAATTAGAATCAATTCTCTCTATATTTTGGAAATGAGGTCTTTATCAGAACCTTTGATTGTAAAAATGTTTTCCCAGTTTATTGTTTCCCTTCTAATCTTGTCTGCATTTGTTTTGTTTATACAAAAACTTTTCAATTTGATATAATCAAAATTTTCTATTTTGTGGTCAATAGTGATCTCTAGTTCTTCTTTGGTCATAAATTCCTCCCTCTTCCACAGGTCTGAGAGGTAAACTATGCTATGCTGTATCACTTTATTTATAATCTCATTCTTTATATCTAGAAAGTCAGATTTTCGCAGCTCTGGTATTTGTTTGTTTTTCAGCTCTGGTGTTTTTATCAGGAATTCTTGAAAGTCATTAAATTATTTACTCATTTTCTCTGGTTATCTGATTTTCATTTGTAATTCTGGCTCCTTCATCTTCTGGAATGACATGAACCCATTTTGACCTTATCTTGGTGTACGGTGTTAAGTGTGGGTCAATACCTAGTTTCTGGCATACTAATTTCCAATTTTCCCAGCAATTTTTGTCAAATAATGCGTTCTTATCGCAAAAACTGGGGTCTCTGGGTTTGTCAAACACTATATTATTAAAATTATTGGCTGTTTTGTCCTTTGAAGCTAACCTATTCCATTGATCAAGTAGTCTATTTCTTAGCCAATATCAGATGGTTTTACTAACTGCTGCTTTATAATATAATTTTAGATCTGGTACAGCTAGGCCACCTTCATTTGATTTTTTTTTTCATTAATTCCCTTGAAATTCTTGACCTTTTGTTTGTCCATATGAACTTTGGTGTTATTTTTTCTAATTCATCAACGTAGTTTTTTTGGGAGTCTGATTAGTATAGTGCTAAATAAATAGATTAGTTTAGATAGTATTGTCATCTTTATTATATTTGCTCACCCAATTCAAGAGCATTTAATATATTTCCAGTTGATTAGATCAGATTTAATTTGTGTGGAAAGTGTTTTGTAGTTTTGCTCATAAAGTTTCTGATTTTCCCGTGGCAGATAAGATTCCTAAATATTTTATACAATCAGTAGTTACTTTAAATGGAATTTCTTTTTGTAACTCCAACTGATGGGTTTTGTTAGTGATGTATAAGAATTCTGATGACTTATGTGGGTTTATTTTGTATCCTGCAACTTTGCTGAAGGTGTGGATTGTTTCTAATAACTTTTTAGTAGAGTTCTCTGGGGTTTTCTAAGTATACTATCATATCATCAGCAAAGAGTGATAATTTGGTTTCCTCATTGCCTATTCTTATTCCTTTAATCTCTTTCTCAACTCTTATTGCCAAAGCTAGCATTTCTAATACAATATTAAATAGTAATGGTGATAGTGGGGAACCTTGTTTCATGCCTGATCTTATTGGGAATGGTTGCAGTTTGTCCCTGTTACATATGATGCTTACTGCTGGTTTTAAATAGATGCTACTGATTATTTTAAGGAAGAGTCCATTTATTCCTATATTCTCAAGAGTTTTTAATAGGAATGGATGTTGGATTTTTTCAAATGCTTTTTCTGCATCTATTGAGATATCATATGGTTTTTGTTAATTTGATCATTAATATAGCTAATTATACTGATAGTTTTCCTAATATTGAACCAGCCCTGCATTCCTGGTATAAATCCTACTTGGTCATAGTGTATTATCCTGGGGATGATTTTCTGTAGTCTTTTTGCTAATATCTTATTTAAGATTTTAGCATCAATATTCATTAGGGAGATTGGTCTATAATTTTCTTTCTCTGTTTTCAACCTACCTGGTTTAGGTATCAGTAGCATGTCTGTGTCATAAAAGGAATTTGGTAGGACTCCTTCATTCCCTATTTTTTCAAATAGTTTATAAAGCATTGGGGCTAATTGTTCTTTGAATGTTTGGTAGAATTCACATGTAAATCCATCTGGTCCCAAGCATTTATTTTTAGGGAATTGATTAATAGCTTGTTCTATTTCTTTTTCTGAAATGGGACTATTTAAACAATTTACTTCCTCCTCTGATAATCTGGAAAGCCTATATTTTTGGAGATAGTCATCCATTTTGCTTAGGTTATCAAATTTATTGGCATAAAGTTGGGCAAAGTAACCCCTTATTATTTCTTTAATTTCCTCTTCATCAGTGGAAAGTTCTCCCTTTTCATTTTTAAGACTACTAATTTGATTTCCCACTCTCTTTTTCTAATTAGATTTACCAAAGGTTTATCAATTTTATTGGTTTTTTCATAAAACCAACTCTTAGTTTTATTTATTAGTTCAATAGTTTTTTTTACTTTCTATATTATTAATTTCTCATTTTAATTTTAGAATTTCAAGTTTAGTAATTGATTGGGGGTTTTTTATTTCGTCTTTTTCTAGCTTTTTAAGTTGCAGGCCCAATTCATTGATCTTTTCTTTTTCTATTTTATTCAAGTAAGCCTCTAAGGATATAAAATTTCCCCTTATTACTGCTTTGGCTGCATCCCATAAATTTTGATATGATATCTCACCGTTGTCATTATCTTGAGTGGAATTATTAATTGTGTCTATAATTTGCTGTTTCACCCAATCATTCTTTAAGATGAGATTATTTAGTTTCCAGTTGCTTTTTGGTCTCCTTACACCTAACTTTTTGTTGAATGTAGTTTTTATTGCATTGTGATCTGAAAAGAAAGGATTTACTATTTCTGCCTTCCTGCATTTAATTTTGAGGTCTTTATGTCCTAATGTGTGGTCAATTTTTGTGTGGGTTCCATGAACTGCTGAAAAGAAACTATACTCCTTTTTGTCACCATTCAGTTTTCTCCAGCGATCTATCATACCTAATTTTTCTAATATTCTATTTACCTCTTTAATTTTTTTCTTATTTGTTTTGTGATTTGATTTATCTAAATCTGAGAGTGCAAGATTGAGATCTCCCACTATTATAGTTTTGGTGACTATTTCTTCTCGCAACTCTCTTAACTTCTCCTTTAGGAAGTTAAATGCTATACCACTTGGTGCATATATGTTTAATACTGATATTGCTTCATTGTTTATAGTACCCTTTAGCAAGATGTAGTTTCCTTCCTTATCTCTTTTAATTAGATCAATCTTTGCTTTTGCTTGATCTGAGATAAGGATGGCTATCCCTGCTTTTTTGACTTCACCTGAAGCATAGTAGATTCTGCTCCAGCCTTTTACCTTTACTCTACATGTATCTCCCTGTTTTAAATGTGTTTCCTGTAAACAACAGATTGTAGGGTTCTGACTTTTGATCTAGTCTGTTATCCGCCTTCTCTTTATGGGAGAGTTCATCCCATTCACATTTATTGGTTAAAATAGCCAATTCTTTATTTCCTGCCATCCTAATATCCCCAGATTATACTTTTCTTTTTCTTGCCCTCCTTCCCTTCTTCCCTAGTATTAAACTTATTGGTCCCACTAATGTCACACAGCTCTCCCTCTTTAGTATCCCTCCCTCCTCCCTTTGAATCCCTTCCCCTTTCTTGTACCCTTCTCTTATTACTCTTTTCCCTCCTCTCTTTTTCTCTCCCACTTTTTAATGAAGTGAGAGAAGAATCTCTGTAAAACAAATATGTCAATTGTTTCCTCTTTGAGCCAACTCTGATGAGAGTAGGATTCACACAATGTTCCTCCCCCTTTTTAAGTTCCTTCATATATGATAGGTTTCTTTTGCCTCATTGTCTCATGTAGTTTCCCTCTTTTTAGCTCCCCTCTTCCCTTTTTCTGACACTATCCCCTTTCTATTTCTACTTCCCTTTTTTATATTATATTGGTAAAATCAAATTATATATATATATGTATATATATATATATGGATATATATATATATATACATATATATATATAATGTTTTTTATGTATATCCACAACAGAAATACAGTTCTAAAGAGTTTATTTTACCTTTTTCTACTTCTCTTGATTCCTGTTGTTGGAGATCAAATTTTTTGTTTAAGTCTGGTTTTTTCCTTAGAAACAGATGGAATTCCTCTATTTCATTAAATGTCCATCTTCTTCCATGGAAAAAAATACTCAGCTTAGCTGGGTAGTTTATTCTTGGCTGCATTTCAAGCTTTTTTGCCTTTCGGAATATCTGATTCCAGGCCCTTTGATTCTTTAATGTTGAGGCAGCCAAATCTTGCGTGACCCTTATTGTGGCATCTCGGTATTTGAACTGTTTTTACTGGCTACTTGTAAAATTTTTTCTTTAATCTGAAAATTCTGAAGTTTGGCCATAATATTCCTCAGAGTCTTTATTTTAGGGTCTTTTTCAGAAGGTGTTTGATGAATTCTTTCAATGCCTATTTTCCCTTCCGGTCTATTACTTCTGGGCAGTTCTCTTTGAAGATTTCCTGTAAAATAGTATCTAGGCTCTTTTTTTATCATAATTTCTGGGTAGTCCGATGATCCTCAGGTTATCTCTCCTAGATCTATTTTCCAGGTCTGTTGTTTTTCCAAGTAAATATTTGACATTTTTTCCCAATCTTTCATTTTTTTGGTTTTGCTTGACTGATTCTTGATGCCTCAATGAATCAGTCATTTCTATTTGCTCAGTTCTGATTTTTAGTGAGTTATTTTCTTCATTAGCTTTTTTTTTACTTCTTTTTGTATATGTCCAATTGAGTTGTTTTGGTCTATGGAATTTTTTTCCATTTCACTAATTTTTTTTTTTTTTAGTGAGTTATTTTCTTTTTCCAATTTGCAAATTCTATTTCACTGCACTTCTTGGGAGTTTTTTATCTTTTCCAATTCACATTTTAGGAAATTGTTGCTCTCTTGCATAGCTTCTCTTTCCTTTCCCCATTTTTCTTCTAATTCTCTTTTAAGGTTTTTAATAGTCTCTTCTAGGAGGGCCTTTTGTATTGGAGACCAACAATTGTCTGGAGACTGTCTGCTATTAGTCTCTTCAGGGTTGAAAAGCTGTTCTCTTTCTGTATAGAAACTATCAATTGTTCTTTTGATTTTTTACTCATTTTGTTAAAGCCTGTAAGGTCTGCCTTCAGAGCCAGGAGGTTACCAGCTTCCTCTGCAGAGCAGTGAAAGGTGTATGGAAGGGTAGCTGTCCTGCCAGCCGGCTACAAAAAGCAGGGAGGTACTGGAGTGCTCTGGGAAGGAGTTCCCCACCCGAAAGTAACTCAGGCCTGCAGGGAATGCGCTGGGAAAATGCCTTTCAAAGAACCTCAGCTGTGTGAGAAAACGACTGCCCTGGGGCTAGACACTTAGCAGTGAGAGTTTCACTGCCCCAAGCCAAACCCTGCCCTGGGGCTGTGGGTGTTAGCAGTTGAGCAGTGAATGGATTTGTAGGAACCTGAAGTGTCTGCCTGGGAAGCACAGTCAGCTTGGGAGGTTCTATTGCCCCAGGCTGAGCCCCTCACTGTGCCGATTAGAAGTTGCCCAGGCTGTGCCCCCTTGCCAGATTAGTAACTGCCCCCGCAAAAGCCCCAAAGTGCGGGATGTGGCTGCAGGGATGCATTAAAGTCTGCCTGAGTCACTTCCGGGTTTGAGGGGTTACAGCCAGATCTTCTTAGGCAATTTCTCAATTGTTCTATTCCCATTCATTTTAGACACAGTGTATACCCAGGGAAGGCTCAGAAACTTAACAGGATGATGATCATTGGCAGAATGCCATGAGTTGTTACAATATCATTCCTCCAGAAAATTAGTTTTAGGCTTTAACTTCTCTGCCAGTTTACTGCTTTGAAGTCAAGCCTATAGCAGAGTGGTCCCTATAACTTCTCTAGCCACAGAGATCACCCCAGCCCCTGGTCTGCTCAGGATGCTAGTCTCTCGCTGCCTGTGCTAGTCTGTTCCTGGCCCCTCAGGACAAACCTTTCCTGGCGATCTTCCAAATTGACTTTGGCTGGTAAATTGTAGTGCTTCTAATCTTCATGAATTTAAGCAGTGAAGAGTTACTTTTGAGGCTGGATTAAATAGTTGGTTATGAGGGGAATGAGAGGAGCTTAGAGAGTTGTGTGTACCTTCTCCACCATTTTTCTAAGTGGAAATTCTTAGATGCTTTATGAATTGAATTATTAGGCTTTACATAAATGTGCTTAACTGGTGATAAAAGGTGATAACTTGGCTCTTTAGTTCAGTTAAGCCCTTTTCAAAAAATGGAGATCCTTATTAATATTAATGCAATATTACATTACTATAATGTAATTACATTTCATTAATACAGTAAGAGTAAGATTTAAGGAAATATAAGCACCTTGGTGATTTATCAACTAACCCATAATCATTCTCAAACACAGTTAAATCTAATCTGCTTTAGCTATCAGGCTTCAATGGAAAACACATTTCTAATTCACTGAACCCTTTCTGGAAGTCAAAAGCCTTCTGGCTTTGGAACTTTGGAGGTAAATTGATTTCCAAAGCCCTAGATGGTGACTTTTCTTCTACTTTTGATTTATGTATAGTCTGATTTGTGGGTGGGAAGGAACTGACTTTGCTTAGATATTCTTTATCAAGGCCTTCCATAGTTCCAGCTCATTGCCCCGTTTCCTAACTCTTTGCAAAGCAATTGCAAAGTGAAGAAAGAAAATCATAGCAGTCAAATACCTTGGTTTCCATGAAAACCTCATGATGGCCCTTTCATTTCCAAAAAAAGAAGGTGTAGAATTTCCCTACTATCATTAAATATCCCTTTCTCCCAAGCTTTTAGCACCATTCCTGGCATATAATAGGTGCTGAGTAAATGTTTGTTGTTGATTATTGATTTATTTATTTACACAGTTACTTCTTTATTAAGAATTGCCCTTTTATAGCCTGGTAGGTTCTTCTAAACATTTAGTTATTTAAATCCTAACTCTGATTAGAACATAATTTTAAAAAAATACCTTGAGATAGAATATAATAGGATTTTAAACAGAGATAAAAAAAATATTTCCACATAAGGGTCTCTTGTCTTTTAATGCCTACATTACCCTACCATTCACGACACCACAGGGACTTTTGTAGCATTTTAGCTCTTCCCTGATATAACTGGCTTCAGATTACATTCTCACCCAGCCTGTTCCCAATTTCTCAATTGTTCTATTCCCATTCATTTTAGACACAGTGTATACCCAGGGAAGGCTCAGAAACTTAACAGGATGATGATCATTGGCAGAATGCCATGAGTTGTTACAATATCATTCCTCCAGAAAATTAGCCAGTCTTAAGAACTCCCAGTATTGCTGGGTAAAATATTTCATTATTTTTAATCCAGAGCTAAGGACATGAAATCAATCAGGAATTTTAAAGGTCAGTACTTTCAGGTAGGGTTCTAGAGTTCTATAGTCATCCATCTGGAAACTGGTAGGCCTCATGCAGTGATGTTTCTGAAAGAAATTACTACCTCCAAGGAGTTATTTGTGATTTCTGCTTTTGGGGTTAGGGCTTTCAGGAAGTTAAATATTGGAGCTCTAATGGGTGGATTTATCTAGATGCAAGAAGCAGTATAGCAGTATAGGCCTGGAGGAAAAGTCAGAGATCGTGTACTTTAATCCTTTCATTTTGTTATTGGGGAAACTGAGACTTGAAAAGGTCAAGTGACATGTGTGAGATAGCATGTAAACCCAAGACCTCTGATGTTAGAAATAACACTTATTTTAGTACATCATAGTTCCTTGTTTCCATTCCCCTTCCCAAATTATGTAATAAACAAAACTGGGTGATGTCGAATTAGCTCTTCCATTAATTCACGAGATAACTGTCAGTAGATTGTTTCTCCTTTTTGTGCACCTATTTCATCTCCCTTTAAAATGAAGGTGTTAGGTTAGGTGATTGCTAGGGTTTCTAACAGCTTTAACATTCTAATTTTCTAATTTTTACAACTGTGACCCTAAAAGCCATTGTTCCTTCAGAACAAGAGTGATGTAATAATGGTAACAACTAGTACTTGTATGCAATGACTATTAAGCCTTGCAAAAGGCTTTACATTTATCATCTTCTTAGATCCTTTGTTTTTCAAAATTTCACAAAGAAGATGAGGTGGGAGGGGAGTGAGGTTAAGTGCCTTTCCTAGCTCATCTAGTATCTGACTAGATCCTTACCAAATATTAGAATCAGAACTCGGGTCTTCCCGAATAAAAAATACTACTTTTGGAGACACAGGATCTGAATTCGAATTCCAACTCTGATACTTAGTACCTGTGTCTCTGAGCAAATAATGTAACCTCTGTGTCAGTTTCCTTATGTATAAAATGACATGGTTGAACTATGGGTTTTTTTTTAATTTAATTTTATTTTATAATAACTTTATATTGACAGAATCCATGCCAGGGTAATTTTTTTTACAACATTATCCCTTGCACTTGCTTCTGTTCCGATTTTTCCCTTTCCTCCCTCCACCCCCTCCCCTAGATGGCAAGCAGTCCTATATGGTAGATATGTTGCAGTATATCCTAGATACAATATATGTTTGCAGAACCAAACAGTTCTCTTGTTGCACAGGGAGAATTGGATTCAGAAGGTAAAAATAACCCGGGAAGAAAAACAAAAATGCAAATAGTTCACATTCATTTCCTAGTGTTCTTTCTTTGGGTGTAGCTGCTTCTGTCCATCATTTATCAATTGAAACTGAGTTAGGTCTCTTTTGTCAAAGAAATCCACTTCCATCAGAATACATCCTTATACAATATTGTTGTCGAAGTGTATAATGATCTCCTGTTTCTGCTCATTTCACTTAGCATCAGTTCATGTAAGTCTCTCCAAGCCGCTCTGTATTCATCCTGCTGGTCATTTCTTACAGAACAATAATATTCCATAACCATGCCACAATTTACCCAGCCATTCTCCAATTGATGGGCATCCATTCAATTTCCAGTTTCCAGCCAATACAAACAGGGCTGCCACAAACATTTTGGCACATACAGGTCCCTTTCCCTTCTTTACTCTTTCTTTGGGATATAAGCCCAGAAGTAACACTGCTGGATCAAAGGGTATGCATAATTTGATAATTTTTTGGGCATAATTCCAGATTGCTCTCCAGAATGGTTGGATTTGTTCACAACTCCACCAACAATGCAACAGTGTCCCAGTTTTCCCGCATCCCCTCCAACATTCATTATTATTTTTTCCTGTCATCTTAGCCAATCTGACAGGTGTGTAGTGGTATCGCAGAGTTGTCTTAATTTGCATTTAGTTGTTATTTTTTCTAGATCATTAAAATATTTTCTTGGAAGTCTGATTGGTATAGCACTAAATAAATAGATTGGTTTAGGGAGTATTGTCATCTTTATTATATTTGCTTGGCCTATCCAAGAGCACTTAATATTTTTCACATTATTTAAGTCTGATTTTATTTGTGGAAACTTTTTTGTAATTTTGCTCATATAATTCCTGACTTTCCTTTGGTAGATAGATTCCCAAATATTTTATGCTATCAACAGTTATTTTGAATGTAATTTCTCTTTGTATCTCTTGCTGTTGGATTTTGTTGGTGATGTATAAAAATGCTGAGGATTTATGGGGATTTATTTTGCATCCTGCTACTTTGCTAAAATTATGAATTATTTCTAATAGCTTTTTAGTAGAATCTCTGGGGTTCTCTAGGTATACCATCATATCATCTGCAAAGAGTGATAATTTGGTTTCCTCATTGCCTACTCTAATTCCTTTAATCTCTTTCTCGACTCTTATTGCAAAGGCTACTGTTTCTAATACGCTATTGAATAATAATAGTGATAGTGGGCAACCTTGCTTCACTCCAGATCTTACTGGGAAAGGTTCCAGTTTTTCCCCATTGCATATGATGCTTACTGAAGGTTTTAAATATATGTTCCTGACTATTTTAAGGAAAAGTCCATTATTCCTATGCTCTCAAGTGTTTTTATTAGGAATGGAGGTTGGATTTTATCAAATGCTTTTTCTGCATCTATTGAGATGATCATATGGTTTTTGTTTGTTTGGTTATTGATATAGTCAATTATGCTAATAGTTTTCCTAATATTGAACCAGCCCTGCATTCCTGGTATAAATCCTACTTGGTCATAGTGTATTATCCTGGGGATGATTTTCTGTAATCTTTTTGCTAATATTTTATTTAAGATTTTAGCATCAATATTCATTAGGGAGATTGGTCTATAATTTTCTTTCTCTGTTTTCAACCTACCTGGTTTAGGTATTAGTACCATGTCTGTGTCATAAAAGGAGTTTGGTAGGACTCCTTCAATCCCTATTTTTTTCAAATGGTTTATTTAGCATTGGAGTTAATTGTTCTTTAAATGTTTGGTAGAATTCATATGTAAAGCCATCTGGTCCTGGGGATTTTTTCTTAGGGAGTTGGTTGATAGTTTGTTCTATTTCTTTTTCTGAGATGGGACTGTTTAGGATATTTACTTCTTCCTCTATTAGTTTGGGGAAGCTATATTTTTGGAGGTATTCTTCTTTTTCATTTAAGTTGTCAAATTTATTGGCATAAAGTTGGGCAAAGTAATTTCCTCTTCGTTAGTGGTGAGTTCTCCCTTTTCATTTTTAAGACTAACAATTTGATTTTCCTCTTTCCTTTTTTTCATCAGATTTACTAAGGGTTTGTCTATTTTGTTGTTTTTTTCATAGAACCAACTCTTAGTTTTATTAATTAATTCAATAGTTTTTTTACTTTCAATTTTATTGATCTCTCCTTTTATTTTTAGAATTTTAAGTTTAGTATTTGACTGGGGGTTTTTAATTTGTTCCTTTTCTAGCATTTTTAGTTGCAAGCCCAATTCACTGACCTTCTCTTTCTCTATTTTATACAAATAGGCCTCTAGAGATATGAAATTTCCCCTTATTACTGCTTTGGCTGCATCCCATACATTTTGGTATGATGTCTCATTATTATCGTTTTCTTGGGTGAAGTTATTAATTATGTCTATGATTTGCTGTTTCACCCAATCATTCTTTAGTATGAGATTATTTAGTTTCCAATTATTTTTTGGTCTGCTTTCTCCTGGCTTTTTGTTGAATGTAATTTTCATTGCATCATGGTCTGAAAAGGATGCATTTACTATTTCTGCCTTACTGCATTTGAGTTTGAGGTTTTTATGTCCTAATATATGGTCAATTTTTGTATAGGTTCCATGAACTGCTGAAAAGAAAGTGTACTCCTTTCTGTCTCCATTACATTTTCTCCAGAGATCTATCATATCTAATTTTTCTAGTATTCTATTTACCTCTTTGACTTTTTTCTTATTTATTTTGTGGTTTGATTTATCTAATTCTGAGAGTACAAGGTTAAGATCTCCCACTATTATAGTTTTGCTGTCTATTTCTTCTCTCTTAATTTCTCTTTTAAGAATTTAGATGCTACACCACTTGGTGCATATATATTTAATAGTGATATTGCTTCATTATCCATGCTACCCTTTAGCAAGATATAGTGCCCTTCCTTATCTCTTTTAATTAGATCAATTTTTGCTTTAGCTTGATCTGAGATCAGGATGGCTACCCTTGCTTTTTTTACTTCACCTGAAGCATAATAGATTTTGCTCCAACCTTTTACCTTTAACCTGCATATCTCCCCACTTCAGGTGTGTTTCCTGTAAACAACATATTGTAGGATTCTGGCTTTTAATCCATTCTGCTAACTGCTTCCTCTTTATGGGGGAGTTTACCCCCTTCACATTTATGGTTAAAATGACCAATTCTGCATTACTTGCCATCTTGTTAACCCCTGTTTATGCTTTTCTCCCTTCTTTCCTCCTTACCCCCCTTTCCAGTATTAAGCTTGTGAGCACCACTTGCTTCTCACAGCCCTCCCTTTTTTAGTATCTCTCACGCTGCTTTAGAGTTCCTCCCCCTATCTTACCCCTTTCTCTCCCAGTTTCCATATTCCCTTCCACTTAGCTTATTCCTTCCCTTTTCACTTTTCCCTTCTCACTTTTCTTTTCTTTTTTTTTTAATTTAAATTTTATTTTATTTAATAATAACTTTGTATTGACAGAATCCATGCCAGGGTAATTTTTTACAACATTATCCCTTGCACTCGCTTATGTTTCGTTTTTTCCCCTCCCTCCCTCCACCCCCCCCCCCCCAAGATGGCAAGCAGTCCTATATATGTTAAATATGTTGCAGTATATCCTAGATACAATACATATTTGCAGAACCGAACAGTTCTCCTGTTGCACAGGGAGAATTGGATTCAGAAGGTAAAAATAACTCGGGAAGAAAATCAAAAATGCAAATAGTTCACATTCGTTTCCCAGTGTTCCTTCTCTGGTTGTAGCTGTCTCTGTCCATCATTTATCCACTGAAACTAAGTTAGGTCTCTTTGTCATAGAAATCCACTTCCATCAGAATACATCCTCATACAATATCGTTGTGGAAGTGTATAATGACATCCTGGTTCTGCTCATCTCACTTAGCATCAGTCCATGTAGGTCTCTCCAAGCCTCTCTGTATTCATCCTGCTGGTCATTCCTTACAGAGCAATAATATTCCATAACATTCATATACCACAATTTACCAAGCCATTCTCCAATTGATGGGCATCCATTCATTTTCCAGTTTCTAGCCACTACAAACAGGGCTGCTACAAACATTTTGGCACATACAGGTCCCTTTCCCTTCTTTAGTATTTCTTTGGGATATAAGCCCAATAGAAACACTGCTGGATCAAAGGGTATGCACAGTTTGATAACTTTTTGGGCATAATTCCAGATTGCTCTCCAGAATGGTTGGATTCGTTCACAACTCCACCAGCAATGCATCAGTGTCCCTGTTTTCCCGCATCCCCTCCAACATTCATCATTATTTTTGCTGTCATCATAGCCAATCTGACAGGTGTGTAGTGATATCTCAGAGTTGTCTTAGTTTGCAATTACCTGATCAATAGTGATTTGGAACACTCTTTCATGTGAGTGGTAATAGTTTCAATTTCATCATCTGAAAATTGTCTGTTCATATCCTTTGACCATTTATCAATTGGAGAATGGCTTGATTTTTTATAAATTTGAGTCAGTTCTCTCTATATTTTGGAAATGAGGCCTTTATCAGAACCTTTAATTGTAGAGATGTTTTCCCAGTTTGTTGCTTCCCTACTAATCTTGTTTGCATTCATTCTGTTTGTACAAAGGCTTTTTAATTTGATATAATCAAAATTTTCAATTTTGTGATCAGTAATGGTCTCTAGTTCATCTTTGGTCACAAATTTCTTTCTCCTCCACAAGTCTGAGAGATAAACTATCCTATGTTCCTCTAATTTATTTATAATCTCGTTCTTTATGCCTAGGTCATGGACCCATTTTGATCTTATCTTGGTATATGGTGTTAAGTGTGGGTCCTTGCCTAATTTCTGCCATACTAATTTCCAGTTATCCCAGCAGTTTTTATCAAATAATGAAATCTTATCCCAAAAGTTAGAATCTTTGGGTTTGTCAAACACTAGATTGCTATAGTTGACTACTCTGTCTTGTGAACCTAACCTTTTCCACTGATCAACTAATCTATTTCTTAACCAATACCAAATGGTTTTGGTGACTGCTGCTTTATAATATAATTTTAGATCTGGTACAGCTAGACCACCTTCATTTGACTTTTTTTTTCATTAATTTCCTTGAGATTCTCGACTTTTTATTGTTCCATATGAATTTTGTTGTTATTTTTTCTAAATCATTAAAATATTTTCTTGGAAGTCTGATTGGTATAGCACTAAATAAATAGATTAATTTACGGAGTATTGTCATCTTTATTATATTCGCTCGGCCTATCCAAGAGCACTTAATATTTTTCCAATTATTTAAGTCTAACTTTATTTGTGTGGAAACTTTTTTGTAATTTTGCTCAAATAATTCCTGACTTTCCTTTGGTAGGTAGATTCCCAAATATTTTATGCTATCAACAGTTATTTTGAATGGAATTTCTCTTTGTATCTCTTGCTCTTGGATTTTGTTGGTGGTGTATAAAAATGCTGAGGATTTGTGGGGATTTATTTTGTATCCTGCTACTTTGCTAAAATTATGAATTATTTCTAATAGCTTTTTAGTAGAATCTCTGGGGTTCTCTAGATATACCATCATATCATCTGCAAAGAGTGATAGTTTGGTTTCCTCATTGCCTACTCTAATTCCTTTAATCTTTTTCTCGACTCTTATTGCAGAGGCTAGTGTTTCTAATACAATATTGAATAATAATGGTGATAGTGGGCAACCTTGCTTCACTCCAGATCTTACTGGGAAAGGTTCCAGTTTTTCCCCATTGCATATGATGCTTACTGCCCTTCTCACTTTTCAATGAGGTGGGAGAAGTTTCACCATAAATTAAATATGTCTAAAATTTTTCTCTTAAAGCCAATTCTGAATGCAGTAAGATACCCAGTATATTCATCCCCCTCCATTCTTTCTCTCAGATATAATAGGTTTCCTTTGCCTCTTCATGAGATGTAGTACCCCCACTTTACCCTTTTTCTGGTACAATGTCCTTTCTACATCTACTTTCTAGAACAAGGTATACATGTATTCTTTATACATCTTTATAGCAGAAATATAGTTCTCAAGATTAATCTTTACCTTTTTAGATTTCTCTTGACTTCTATATTTGTAGATCAAACTTTTTGTTAAGTTCTGGCTTTTTGATCAAAAATAGGTGAAATTTGCTTACTTCGTTGAATGTCCATCTTCTTCCCTGGAAAAACATGCTCATTCTAGCTGGGTACGTTATTTTTGGTTGCATAACAAGTTCCTTAGCCTTTCAGAATATCATATTCCAGGCCCTTCAATCCTTTAATGTGGAAGCTGCTAGATCCTGGGTGATCCTTATTATGGCTCCTTGATACTTGAATTGGGTTTTTCTAGCCGCTTGCAGTATTTTTTCCTTTGTCTCAGAGTTCTGGCATTTGGCCACTATATTTCCTGGTGTTTTGATTTTAGGATCCCTTTCAGTAGGTGATCAATGAATTCTTTCAATGTCTATTTTACCCTCTGTTTCTATGACTTCTAGGCAGTTCTCTTTGATAATGTCCTGGAAAATAGTGTCCAGGCCCTTTTTTTCATCATACTTTTCTGGGAGTCCAATGATTCTCAGATTGTCTCTCCTGGATCTGTTTTTCCAGGTCTGTTGTTTTCCCAAAAAGGTATTTCACATTCTTTTCCATTGTTTGATTTTTTTGGATTTGCTTGACTGATTCTTCTTGTCTCCTCGAGTCATTCAATTCCATTTGTTCAATTCTGACTTTCAATAAGGTATTTTCTTCACTCACTTTTTAAATATCTTTTTCTAATTGTCCAATTGAGTTCTTTTGTTCTATGGAATTTTTTTCCATTTCACCAATTTTGTTTTTTAGAGAGCTATTTTCTGTTTCCAGTTCACTAATCCTATTTTTCAAGGATTTGATTTCTTTATCCACTCTGTCTTTAAATGAGTGGGATGACTTCTCCAGACTCTCTTGCCAAGCTTCCCTCTCCTTTTCCCATTTTTCTTCTAGCTCTCTTGTGAGAGCCTTTTTAATTTCTTCTATGAGGTTCATCTGTGTTGAGGAGCAGATGATCTCCTCCTTTGGGGATTCACCTGGAGACAGTCTGTTTTTAGTCTCCTCAGGGTTTAGAGTCTGTTCTCTATCCGTATAGAAGCTGTCAAGGGTTAAGGTCCTTTTCAATTTTTTGCTCATTTTGTCAGAGAAGAATCAAAGACAAACTAGCAAAAAGAGAAAAAGAAAAAAACCCTAAATGGAGTCTGCTTTTTTGGGGGGAGGGGCTGGGTGGTGTTACCGAGCTTTCTCTACAGACTGCGGGGGCAGCAGCGAGGCACTAGCAGGACTGTGCTGCGCCTGCTCTCTGAGACTCCGAGAGGATGCTATGGGGGAGTGGTGGCCAGGTCCTGAGAGACTCCAGCTGTTTGGGGTTGTATTCTTCGCCCCTGGTGTTTTTAGCTTCTCTGCTGGGCTGCTGGCTTGCTGCCAGGGTAAAGTATCCAATGCTGTAGCAAAGCTCCCCCCGCAAAGATGGCTGAGATCACATCCCACCCTCTCTCGTGTCTGCTTAGCTGTGAGCTGCCTCCTGTGCTCTCCACTTCCTGCCCTCAGCCTGCACCCGATCTAAAACCATCCTCACCCTCGAGTGAAAACAGACCTTTCCTGGCGAATTTCAAGAATGTCTTCTCTTGGTAACTATTTATGGATTTTTTTTCAGTCAAGCATTAATTCAGAGGCTTGTAATGAAATGGATTCTGAGAGAAAAACGCGGAGCTTACACAGCTGTGTGCCTCCTCTCCGCCATCTTGCCCGGAAGTCCCGGTTGAACTATGGTTAATCAATAAGGTCCCTTTTGACTCTAAATCCTATGATCCTCAAGTCTTACTTCAAAGATGTCTCTTACCCTAGACTTGAGATACAGTGGGAGTATTGTGGATAGTTGATAAGCATTTCTTAATAACTTAATATATGCCAAATACTGTGCTAAAAACATCCGAAATATAAAGACAAAAATTTGGTTATTGCGAATTGCCCAAGGAGATCCCATTTTAATGGAGTAAGACAACATTTACTTAACTATATACATAGAAAAGGAAGGAAAAGCTAGCAATGGGAGGACTAAGAAAAACTTCTTATAGAAGTTGAGTCTTGAAGCCAGAAAAACAAAGAAATGAGGAAGGAGCATATTCCAGGCATGGGAAGACATAAAGTGAAAAACTGAATAGTCTGGAGGAGTGTCATGTTTGAGGAACAGTAAATAAATCGGAATAAGAGAGTAAATGGAAGGGAGTAAAGCATAAGAAGTTTAGAAGTTGAAAGGTGTTAGAGATATTATGAAAGGCTTTAAATGCCAAACAAAAAAATTTATATTTGAACTCTAGGTAATTGGGAGCCCCTGAAATTTATTTTGGGGGATGGGAAAGGAGTCCATGACATGGTCAGACATACAATTTAGGAAAAATCCCTTGGGCAACTGAATGGAGGATAAATTGGAATGGGGAGACATTTGAGGTAACCAGAAAGCTTTTTATGATATTTTAGAAATGAGGTAATAAGAACCCTGGTTGAATGAGTGGAAAGAAGGGGTTGTGAAGGTAAAATCAATATGACTTGATATGAGATTAGATATAAGAGGTGAATTTGAGTGAAGATTTCAAAACTGACACTGAGGTTGTGAGCTTGGGTAACTGGAAAGATGATGGAATCCTTGGCAATTATAGTAAAGTTGGGAAGAGAAAGGGATTTGGAGACAAGATTCAAAGTTCAGTTTTGGTAATGTTATTTTTGAGGTGCCTCTAGGACATCCAATTTGAGATGTCTAAAAGACAAATGTAAAACTGACACTCAGGAGAGATATTAGGGTTTAGATATATAAATCAGACAATTACTTATTTAGGAATGATAACTGAATCAATGAAAACTGATGAGATTATTAAGCAAGACAATATAGAGGGAACAGAGAAAAGAGCTCCTGCTAAAATCTTGGAAGATTCCCTCCCGGTTAGACCTGGGCAGAGATGGATAGAGCTGTGAACTTGGAGTAAGGAAAAGTTGGATTTGAATCTTAAGGTATATCCTAGCTATGTATTTCTGGGTAAATTACTCAATCTCTTTGGGTCTGCATTTCCTCATCTATATACAAGATGAGGGTATCTAAAGTTTCCTCCCACTTTAAATTTGTGATCCTATGATACAATGATTTGTTCCTGTAAACTGAAATTGAGATTGGTTAGAGTTAGGTGGGACTCAAGTGACTTTTCCCTTTACCAGCTCCCTCATATCATATAGATAATCGATGTTCTATCTTTTGCCAAGCGATTTTCCTCCCCAAAGTTACATTGTATCTGCTAAAAACCATATCAACCATCTAGGAATTAAAGATGGACTAAATATGCAGAGAATATGAAAATTTCAGAGTTATTAGATATGTAATAGAAAATGCTTTTTTCTCCCCAGACTTTCTTTTCCATTTATTATTGGGAAATTTTGGTTCTATTCTACTTGAATTTTGGGATTTCCTTTGCAAATTACAGCAAGATCCCCTCCATAAAAGTATGGAGTTGTCATCACATTTTTGTTGTTTGGTTTTAATTTCCCAGACCTAAGTATTTTGGTGCATAACACACCAGGATCCTTATAGGCTAACAAGCATGACCCTTCCTTATTTGCTCTTCAGTTGGATAGGAAGAGGGCTCGTGAGTCATTTTTTTTTCCTATGGGAAAGAGAGATTTTCTGGGATTACTTATATCTGATGTTCATTCTCAATTTTCCTCTTCTCTGACATTGTTATGTGTTTTCCCCCCACAGCATGCGATTGCCACCCCGTGGGTGCAGCTGGCAAGACCTGTAATCAAACCACGGGTCAATGTCCCTGCAAAGATGGTGTGACTGGTATCACGTGCAATCGATGTGCCAAAGGTTATCAGCAAAGCCGTTCTCCCATTGCCCCCTGTATAAGTATGTGAAATCATCTTTTTTTTTTTTTTGAAGTTTGTAGCAATAGTAGAATTTATCTGTAAATATCCTTTTAAGACTTGTCTGATTTCCTAATGGATTAAGCATCTACTAATACTGATATGTGCAAGCTCAATCACAAGGTTTTGTTTATTTTAAGCCTCAGTAATATTGCTGTGTGCCTAGACTATAACATGCATAAATTAGTATATTTTAATATAGAAACTAGTATATTAGGCATATTTATTTCCACAGGAGTTAGATTATATGAGTACAATCTAAAACCCATGAAGTTACCATAATTTGTTCAATTATCCCTGAGCAGACCTCTTTAGCAGACATTAGCATGGCCTATATTTATTTGTTCTGAATACACAGAACAGATATATGGCAAATGGCTGTTTGCTACCATCCCCCAACCTGAACCAGTTTTTATGTTTTCTTCCCAAGCAGCCCAAGCTTTCTAGTGGACAGAATGGACAGGTAGATGGGTGAGTCTTGCATCTCACATATACTTCTAGCTATTTCGAGACCAGCAACATTTGAACCCTAACAAGTTTGGGACTTAAACTAGGACTATCCATTGCTATGTTGATATGGGTGATGGTGTTTGTATCTTTGTATAGATGTATTATGCTGTTAGATTTTGAACTTTATGTTCTCTTTGAGAAAATAAGAGAAGTTACAAAGTTCCTATCCCATACTACCTCCGTGTCCTTTGGGCTAGCTTTTAAGATTTACAAACTGCTTTCCTCACAACCCTGTGATGCAAATAGTGCACACATTTAAGACTTCATTTTGCAGATGAGGAAATTGAAGTTGAGAGATGCTGAACCCTTTTAATTATGGTCATAAGTAATTAAGTGTTTGAACCTATAACCAAGTCTTCAACTTGAGGTCCAGTGTTCTTTCCACTGTACCTATTTTGCTTTCCTGTCTTTGTATAAAGTTCTGCCATGTGACACACATTTTTCTCCCAGCCTATGATTTTGAGCAAATGGTAATATGTACCCAAGTGTAAAGAAACATGTTAAAACAAGTGGGAAGTTAAAAGTTGAGAAAAAACTTGATTTTTGTTATCAGAAATGGCTCTCTGTCTAGACCCAATGACCTAAAAGGCTGAATGAAAGACAGCAGTCAACTAATCTTAGCCAAAAACATAAAAACCAGGTGTTATGATCTAGATATCTGGAGTCCTTCTAATTCTTTTGTAGGAATTAGAAACCAAATGCAACTTGCCCTCACTGTCTCTTTGGTTCTTCTCTTACATTGGAGAGAAGTTGCTTTGGTTTTCATCTAGTCATAGGGAGATTTTCAAACAGATTATATTAGACGATACCAAGTAAAAGAAATCTTGTGAGTGAAAGGAAGAGGTAATCTAAATTAGATTTTCCCCCTGGATATCTGGCTCTGTATATTTGAGTTATTGTTATTGTTATTCTAACAATGTATATTTCTAAATTATATATTTCAGTGATAGAGTAATAATAAATAATAGCCCAGGAAAGTTCAGTCCACTATTTGCTCATGTTATATATAAGCTTGTTAAGTGGTTTTCTTTTTATTTTTTCCCCAATTGTCAGAGGTTTATAATATGCAAAAATTCCTTTACAGTCTAAGTCTAAAAAACCCTAAAGGGAACATTTTTGTAAAGCTGGAAGTAAAACCATGTAGCCATTTTGGGTTATGAAAACATTTTTAATGGTTTCATTTTTAAGAGGGACAAGAAACTCTCCAATTGCTCAAAAATGGCTGAAATGTAACATTTTAAACTAATTCCCTGTCTTTTAAATCCCCTGTGGGAAGTTCAAGCTTGAAAAACAGTTGAATTTTTAGATTCAGAGATATAATCACCGGAAAATATGAAATCTTTCTCTACTTACCCCACTTCCTAACTTCTTCTTAAAAGGGATAGATGTATGACTAGTGAAAACCTTCTTGTTGAAAGATCTGAATTATCAAGCATATAGTCGGTGAGATTCCCAGGAACATCTATTTAGAATAGACTCCTTCTTTTATATGAAGCAAAAAGGAAAAGACTCAATCTTTTTCTGAAAAACAAAAAAGAAAAACATAGTGTCACTGATATGTTGAAGCAACCGGGAAAAAAAGTAGTTGAGATTCTGTAGAACTGAGAAAGGAAAAATGAATATGAATACGTATAATATATATATATATATATATATATATAATATATAATGTATAATATAATATGTAATATTCATAGCATGAATATGAATACCATAGGTAACTTTCTCCCCAAAACCTCCTTTCAGGAACCATATTGCTGAACTTTTTTTATTTATCACCTATTTAGGGAGTTTCATAAATGGGGCCATGTGCTTCCATACTTCCCTGTGAATATTTTCTTGGCCATGGGAAGCTTATAGGGAGATAAGAATGAGGTCATGTTGCTTTTTCTGTACTCTTGTTTACATGGCTGCGCTCTACAACCACCTGACACCAGCTCTATGAAGTAGACAGAATTGTATGGTGTACATAGCTAACCCTCTTTCAGGGCTGATTGGGAATAAAGTATAACCCTCAAGGGTGCCATCTTAGTTTTATGACATAGTCTGAGATACAGGGGCAATCTTAAGGCCATTCCTTTTTGAGCCCTCATGAAATAAATGGAAAGTTATAATTATATAATAATTTTGTTATTATTAGACTACTAGTGGTGATGGTATTAAAATCAAAAGCAATAATTATTACCTATACTCTTACTATACTATTCTTCTAGAAGTCTATGCTATGGGCCATTGTTTTATGTCATTGCTTTGGTTCTTCAGTCCACTTAGACAAATGAGGTGTGAAATATGTGTTTCTTATACCAAACCCTCAGCAAATACTTGTACAAATGTCTTGTAGTTAAGATCCAGCATCTCATTACAATGAATGTCATTATGGAAGACCATGATTTAGCTCCAAATGAGGGTAGTTTTTCTGCCAGGATCACTGTTGATGTCACACTCTGGCTCCAGGATGACTAATTTATACTTGGGTCCATACAAAATCCAGGCTCATTGTTATGTCTGATTCAGAGTTTATGGACAAGATGGATTTATCTTCATGAGTAAGATTGAGCCAGGCTCTGAGATGAGAACATCCTGTCTGTCCCTTGTTCATGGAAAACAAACTTTGGATCTCTGACTTCATTTGACAATGAATAATCCCCATTTTCATTATGAATTGAAGGTCATCTTGAATGAGGAAAAAATGAATTACAGTGATTTTTAAAAGTAAGTTTTTTAGAAGCAGAGATACAAATCCTGAAAAATTATGAAATATCTTTCTGCTCAGCTAATACTCTAATTTCTCTAATCACATATAATTATTCCTTGAAAGCAACCGAGTCTCCTCTCTGCCAGGGCACCTCTGACTCCAGCAGTGCCCAGTCCTAGTCAATTAGTTAAACTACATTTAAAAGGAAATGTTAATAATACAGATTTTATTTCCTAAATCCCTCATTTCCTTATGCTCTTCAGGAAAAAGCTCCTGTCCAACAAGTTTTGGCCCTGTGTATTTTAGATTTTTTATGGGTATGCAAGACCTCATCCTGAATTTTTGCCTCCATGCCACACCCAGTGTTTTCTACTTTGTACATGGGTTGATGACAGTCAACGAACATAGCACAACTAAGACAAGTTTGTCAAAAATATTCTAACTATAAAGAGGAAAGGAATTTCCTAATGAAACTAGGGGATTAGGGAACTGACAGAAGTGAATCTTTGGCACAAAAGCATCATTTTTAGTTTTTCCTTTTTGATTCTGGACTAATGGGAATATCAGGTTGGCCTGAACTGTCCCTTTGTCCATCCATTCACTATCAAGTGACTGCAGATTTTTGGCACCTCTGGGAAGACCTTATCATACTATAACAAATCAAAGTGGCTCATTTCACCTGCCCTCTGATCTGATATAATTCTCTTAAGGTTGTCCCCTTTTGTGATTTAAAGCACTTAACAGGTTTCCTACAAAAATGTTTAATGAAAATAACTGGTATGTTTGCTTTCCTTTTTTCCCCCCAAGATAAAAAATAATTAATGCTATTTTTTTTCCTCTATTTTCATTCTTTTTGCTCCTCTTACCTGGACTTCTGAAAGAGATTCCTGTGGCTCCACCCACCACTGAAGCCAGCAGCATAGAGGAGCCAGAAGGTAGGTTGTTTCTTGGTTTTTCTAGTACAATGGGCATGAAGCTGTGGTTGGAACCACAAATTTCTGAACATTGACCATAATAAACTCCAGGGCGAGTGGAGGTTAGTGTGGCTTGATTCAGTCATCCTGGTATAATGTCTGCTTTCAACCCTAGAGAAGGTACTGCTCATGCATGAAGTACATCCTCTGATGAGATTAACATTCAAATTGGAAGTTCCATAGGAAGAACTACTCAATTGTCTACCTCTAGGAGTTGGAATTGTCTGGGGGTCAAATCTTGGGTTGGTACTATATATGAGTCGAATGACAGATCTTCATGATGGGCATACCCTCAATTTCCAATTTCTAGCCACTATCAGAAATTTGTACATGGAAATATTTTGTACAGATAGGATTTTTTCCTTTTCCCCCTATTTGTCTCTTTCTTTGTGATACAGACATAACAGTGGTATTGTTGGATCAAAGGATATGCACGGTCTTAACAATCCTTTGGGTGTATTTCACAAATTGCTCTTTAGAATAGTTGACTCAGTTTACCCAGTTTACCAATCCACCAATAGTGCATTAATGTCTTAGTTTTCCCACATCACTTCCAATATTTATTATTTTCCTTTTTGTCATATTAAGCAATCTGATATGTGTGGTGATACCTCAGAGTTGTTTTAATTTGCATTTCTCTAATTAATAGTGATTTAGAACCTTTTTCCATATGACTAAGTAGTTTTGATTTCTTTGTCTGAAAAGTGATGTCATTTTCTTGGACCATTTGTCAATGGGGGAATGACTTGTATTCTTATAAATTTGATTCAGTTCTCTATATATTTGAGAATTTAGGTCTTTATCAGATACTTGCTATAATCTCCCTCTGTTCAGTTTTATGCTTTCCTTCTATTTTTGGTTGTATTGGTTTTCTTTGGCCAAAACCTTCTTATTTTTCTATAATCAGTATTATCCATTTTATATTTCATAATGTTTATTGTATCTTTTTTGGCCCTAACTTCTTTCATGCTATTGGAAAGCTATTCCCATGCTCTCCAATTTTACTTATGCTGTCACTCTGTGTAAATCATATATGCATTTGAGCTTATCTTGTTATATGGTGTGAAATGATGATTTTTACCTAGTTTCAGCCACATTATTTTCCTCAATCTGTTTTCCAGGTCATTTGTTTTTCCAATGAGAAATTTCACATTTTCTTCCATTTTTTATTCTTTTGATTTTGTTTTTATCATAACTTGATGTTACATGGAGCCATTAGTTTCTATTTGCTCAATGCTAATTTTTAAGCAATTATTTTCTTCAATGAAGTTTTATATCTCCTTTTCCATTTTCTTTTCCATGTGTTTTTAAAAATCATTTTAAAGTTCTTTTAGGAGTTCTTTTGGGACCTGAGACCAATTTACATTTTTAATGTTTCACATGTGGCTATTTTATACTGTAATTCTCTTCTCATCCTTCCTTTCACCATAGTAACTTCTTAAAATCAAGTTCTTTTTTGTTATTTGTTTATTTGTTATCTTTTTTGTATATGTACTTATATTGTGGCTTTGTACTTTTATGTGAGAATTGGGCTCTTTTATCTTTAAATAACAAGCACTTAGCACACATAGATACTTAATAAATGCTTCTTGAATGCTAAGTTTTTAGCAGTGCTAAAATGCTGAGTTTTCCTACCTTAGGCACTTTGCTTGAAATTCTTGTAGCAGCCACAGAATGAGTAGTTATTCTAAATTGATTTGTTGGGTGCAGGGACAAGTTCTTGACTAGATTCTGATTACTGAGATATAGAAATGGTATGTGAACCACAGAGTCCTAGAGTTGGAAGGGACTTTAACGTCAATCTAGTTCAACCATTACCTAACCGAATTCTCTACCACACTCTTAACAGTGATCACTCAAGTAACAAGCTTAAAACTATATTATGAAGCAGCAGTTTTCAAAACCATTTGGTACTGGCTAAGAAATAGAATGGTGGATCAGAGGAATAGATTAGATATACATGACACAATAATCAAGGCTTATAGCAATCTAGTATTTGATAAACCCTCAAACTCCACCTTCTAGAGTAAGAACTCACTATTTGCTAAAAATTCCTGGGAAAACTGGAAAATAATATATCAGAAACTCAGCATAGACCTACATCTCACACCATACCAAAATAAGGTCAAAATGGATATATGATTTGGGCATAAAGAATGATACCATAAACAAATTAGGAGAACAAGGGATAATTTACCAATGGATCTTTGAAGAAGGGAGGAATTTATGGCCAAAGAACTAGATAACATTATAAAAAGTAAAATGGACAACTTTGATTAAATTAAACTAAAAAGAGTTTGCACAAACTTAAACAAGATTAAAAGGGTAGTACAAAGCTGGGGGGGGGGGAATCTTTACAACCAGTATTTCTAATAAGGTTTCATTTTAAAAATGTATAAGGAACTATGTCAAATTTATAAGAATACAAGTTATTCACCAATTGATAAATGGTCAAAGGATATGAACAGACAATTTTCAGATGATGAAATTAAAGCCATCTATAGTCATGAGAAAATACTCTAAATCACTGTTGATTAGAGAATGCAAATTAAAGCAACTCTGAGATACCACTTCACACCTCTCAGATTGGCTAGGATGACAGGAAAAGATAATGATAAATGTTGGAGGGGATGTGGGAAAACTGGGACACTAATGCTTTGTTAGTGAAGTTGTGAAATGATCCAATTATTCTGGAGAGCAATTTGGAACTATGTCCAAAGGGCTATCAAACTATGCATACCTTTTGATCCAGCAGTGCCATTACTGGGTCTTTATCCCAAGGAAATCATGAAGGAGGAAAAAGGATGTACATGGTACAAAAATATTTGTAACAGCTCTTTTTGTGGTAACAAAGAATTGGAAAATGAGCAGATGCTCATCAATTGGGGTGTAATGCTGGAGAAACTGAGGCAAGATACAAATTAAAGAGTATTTAATTACTTATTTAAAAGGGAGAGATTTACTAGAACCAAATGAATCCATGGTTTTGGTCCCAGGGCTAAATGAGACTGTTTGTGATGTTTTTCTTCTTTAAAATAATGATTCTCTCTGGGAGCAGGTTTCTCGGGGAGGTTTTCTGGAGGCAGCCTTAGTATCGATAGTTAAAAGTAAATAATCACCCAAATATAGCCAGGTGCTAAAAGTTCTGATCTTTAATTGTCTTTGATATAGCTCGGTTAATTTTCTTAGAGGCCTCTCTCTCTCTTTGGTTCTAAGAGCTCTTGCAACTTTGTCCTTTGCTTCTGCCTCTGCTTTCTTCAGCCTCCAGCCAGCACCAAGGTAAAAGTTGTAATGAATCTCTCGTCTCAGAGAGAGGGCTTGTGGGCTTTCTCCCAGAGTGCTCCGCTCTGACCCCTGGGAATGTTCCGAAGTAACTCATTTGACTGGCTCCCTGAAGTTCTATTTATGTTCCTTCTCCAAGAGTGGGATTATAGGATTATGGGTTTCCTCCCAGAGTGCTCTCGGGCCCTAAGAGCTTCAAGGGATGTGTGAATTCACAAAGTTACACAGTTAACTTTGTGAATCTCCCATATTTGTGAATTCCAATGAGTACTTAAAAAATTCTTGCTTATATGAGCTCTCTAAAGGTGTTAACACAAGCATTATTGTCTATCAATTCTACTAGCACCTTGTTTCTTCTGGCCCATAACATCTCCTTGTAGGATCAGATCAATCATACTGAACCATGCTAAATTAGATAATTATTGTCTCTATCAATTCTAATGACTTAACAGTTTGTAAAGATTCCAACAGCTGTTGTCTCCAAGAATCCAGCCGTGGATGTCGGATATGAAATTCTTTTATAGGATAACAAGAATGGTGATATAATAGGGGGGAAGAAGGGTTGTACCTAGGATGACAATGACATAATGGAGTTAGGCACCTAGGATGACATAATGGAGGGAAGTACCTAAGAGATTCCTTGATATTCTAATGATGTCTAAGATATAAGAATTTTATCCTATCAAACATTAAGAGGGAATGGTTATAACCTGAGGCAGAGTAACTGAGTAAGACAATTAGGGAAACTGGGTCAGAACATTAAAAGGGAACTGTAGCACAACATTGCACACTCTCTCTCTTCTGACTATTCAAATCATTGAATTACCTTCCTCAGGAAGTTCTTAGTACCATAATTTTGACTAACCCTATATGAAGTAAATAAACCAAATACAAATAAACTTAGAACAATGCAAGGACTTATGGCAAGGACAAGTCTCTCCCTGATAACCCCACAATTAATCAGCAATACACAAAGCTCCCTATTGCAATCATGTCAGGTTATCTGCAGTTGGGGAGCATATGGACAGTTTACTGTGTTAGGTTTGTGGTCATTTATGCATTTAACTCAACCTTTGCTTATATTGGGAGTAGCAGTGTTCAAGACAGTCCTGCTACCCATCCTAAGAGGGGCAGTCTAAGTCTGTTAGGGGTGAAAAGTGGGGCCAGGAGTAGCTCCACCTGTTCCCTCTCAATAGAACAGAGCCGCTAGGATCCAGATTTCTGAGCAGTGTATGCACAGTTAGACCAGGCAACCCTAAACTTTTAGAAACATATCAAACTTTTAGAAACATATCAAACTGTAAGGTCCTTTGAGAATGCTGTAAATACTAATTAAACTGTAAGGTCCTTTGAGAATGCTGAAATACTAATTAAGAAACTGGGATTACAGGAGTGAAGAAACATTAGAGAGACTGCGAGTTCCAAGACAGGTGTCTGATTTCTTCTTGTTTCTAAAAAACAATCCAAAAAACTGAGTCTGCCAGGGCAATTCCAACAGAATAAGAGATTTCAAAGTCAAAGCATAACCAGCAAAAAGTCCAGTAAATTTAAGCAAGGAGTAAAAACGAAAAGGACTATTTAAAGAATTTCCAATTCAATCTGAACTAGTGAGAAGTGCCTAAGAAAAATACACCATTTCCCCCAATTTTCTATCTCTTCCTCCCTTTTTTCCTCATGGAAAGGAATTATCAAATAACCATCCCACATATAAATCCCAAGAGTGAATCATATGCATATATATAACAGACTAAAAATCCCTCAAGCATAACAGCAATAGTTACACAAGTTTAACAATTTCCATCCCACGTCTTAAACAAAGTAATACAGTTAAAATTTTAACAATAATTCAACCACTTCCTCTTTCCCCCATGTAAGTCCAAATTACCTCAGGAACAAGAGTGATGATCTTCTCAAAAACTGCTTCCTGCTGAAGATGGGCAGAGATGCTCAGTCCAGGGAGGAGGATGGGTGTGGTGTGGTGTACTGACAATCAAAGCTGATCTAGATCTCAGAAGCAAGTCAATATATCTGTAATTTGACCAAATCTAGAAAAAAAAAAAAGTCCACAAATCTAACAAAGAAAGGTTAGAACAGTCTGAGATAGACAGACTGATCCTCAAGGACTGCTACAAGATGTGGCTTCTCATTAATTAGAAACTTTAAAAAATAAAAACTCCAAGGAATATTGTAGCTAAATTTCAGAACTATCAGACTAAGGAAAAAATATTACAAAAAGTCAGGAAAAAAACAATTCAAATATCAAGGAGCCACAATAAGGATCATTCAGGATCCAGCAGCTTCCACATTAAAGGATTGAAGGGCCTGGAATCTGATATTCCAAAAGGCAAAAGAACTTGAAATGCAGCCAAGAATAAACTAACCAGCTAAGCTGAGCATTTCCTTCCAGGAAAGAAGGTGGATATTCAATGAAACAGGTGAATTTCATTTATTCCTAATGAAAAAAAAAAAACAGAGCTAAATTTTAAAAAATGATCTCCAAATATAGGACTCAAGAGAAGCATAAAAGATAAAAAGAACTCTTGAGAACTGTATTTCTGTTATGGGCATACATAAAGAATGCTTGTATAATTTGATTTTACTGTTATAATGTAAAAAAAATGGGGAATTAGAAGTGGAAAGGGGATTGTATCAAAAAAAGGGAAAAGGGGGAGATAAAAAGAGGAAATTACATCCCACAAAGAGGCAAAGGAAACCTATTCTATCTGAGGGAATTAAGGAAAAGGGAAGAACATTGTGTGAATCTTACTCTCATCAGATTTGGCTGAAAGAGAAAATATTAGACCTATTTGGTTTACAGAGAAACTTCTCTCACCTCATTAACAAGTGGGAGAGAAAAGAGGAAAAGGAAAAGAGTAGATTAAATAGAAGAGAAGACAGAAAAAATAAGGGTATAAGAAAAGGGAAGGGACTCCAAGAGAGTGGAAGGGATTCTAAAGAAG
This sequence comes from Antechinus flavipes, assembly GCF_016432865.1. Taxonomy (NCBI): domain Eukaryota; kingdom Metazoa; phylum Chordata; class Mammalia; order Dasyuromorphia; family Dasyuridae; genus Antechinus; species Antechinus flavipes. The sequence continues at coordinate 182,660,839 of NC_067401.1, forward strand.
GAGAACTGCGTGAGGCAAGTGGTGCCCATAAGTTTAATACTGGGGAAGGGGGCAAAGGGGGAAAGAAAAAGAAAAGCATAATCTGAGGATAATAAGCTGGGAGGAAATACAGAATTAGTAGTTTAATCATAAATGTGAATGGGATGAACTTTCCCATAAAGTGGAAGTGGATAGCAGACTGTATCAAAAGCCAGAATCCTTGCAGATGATATGATGGTACACTTAAAGAACCCCAGAGATTCTACTAAAAATCTATTAGAAATAATTCATAACTTTAGCAAAGTTGCAGAATACAAAATAATTCTCCATAAATCCTCAGCATTTTTATACATCACCAACAAAATCCAACAGCAAGAGATACAAAGAGAAATTCCATTCAAAATAACTGTCAACAGCATAAAATATTTGGGAATTTATCTACCAAAGGAAAGTCAGGAATTATATGAGCAAAATTACAAAAACCTTTCCATACAAATAAAGTCAGACTTAAATAATTGCAAAAATATTAAGTGCTCTTGGATAGGCCAAGCAAATATATTAAAGATGACAATACTCCCTAAACTAATCTATTTATTTAGTGCTATATTAATCAGACTTCCAAGAAAATATTTTAATGATCTAGAAAAAATAATAACAAAATAAATATGGAAGAACAAAAGATCAAGACTCTCGAGGGAATTAATGAAAAAAAAATCAAATGATGGTGGCCTAGCTGTACCTGATCTAAAACTATATTATAAAGCAGCAGTGGAATAGGTTCTGTTCACAGGACAAAATAATCAACTATAGCAATTTAGTGTTTCACAAATCCAAAGATCCTAACTTTTGGAATAAGAATTCATTATTTGACAAAAACTGTTGGGATAATTGGAAATTAATATGACAGAAATTAGGCATGGACCCACACTTAACACTGTATACCAAGATAAGATCAAAATGGGTCCATGATTTAGGCATAAAGAATGAGATTATAAATAAATTAGAAGAACATAGGAAAGTTTATCTCTCAGACTTGTGGAGGAGGAAGAAATTTGTGACCAAAGATGAACTAGAGACCATTATTGATCACAAAATAGAAAATTTTGATTATATCAAATTAAAAAGCCTTTGTACAAACAAAACTAATGCAAACAAGATTAGAAGGGAGGCAACAAACTGGGAAAACATCTTCATAGTTAAAGGTTCTGATAAAGGCCTCATTTCCAAAATATATAGAGAATTGACTCTAATTTACAAGGAATCAAGCCATTCTTCAATTGATAAATGGTCAAAGAATATGAACAGACAATTTTCAAATGATGAAATTGAAACTATTTCCACTCATATGAAAGAGTGTTCCAAATCACTATTGATCAGAGAAATGCAAATTAAAACAACACTGAGATACCACTACACACCTGTCAGATTGGCTAAAATGACAGGAAAAAATAATGATGAATGCTAGAGGGGATGCAGGAAAACTGGGATATTGCTGCATTGTTGGTGGAGTTGTGAACGAATTCAACCATTCTGGAGAGCAACCTGGAATTATATCCAAAAAGTTATCAAACTGTGCATACTCTTTGATCCAACAGTGTTTCTATTGCGCTTATACCCCAAAGAGATACTAAAGAAGGAAAAGGGACCTGTATGTGCCAAAATGTTTGTGGCAACCCTGTTTGTAGTGGCTAGAAACTGGAAAATGAATGGATGCCCATCAATTGGAGAATGGTTGAGTAAATTGTGGTATATGAACATTATGGAATATTATTGTTCTGTAAGAAATGACCAGCAGGATGAATACAGAGAGGCTTGGAGAGACTTACATGAACTGATGCTAAGTAAAATGAGCAGAACCAGGAGATCATTATATACTTCAACAATGATACTTTATGAAGATGTATTCTGATGGAAGTGGATTTCTTTGACAAAGAGATCTAACTCAGTTTCAATTGATCAATGATGGACAGAAGCAGCTACACCCAAAGAAAGAACAATGGGAAATGAATGTAAACTGTTTGCATTTTTATTTTTCTTCTCAGGTTATTTTTATCTTCTGAATCCAATTCTTCCTGTGCAACAAGAAAACAACAGTTCTGCACATATATATTGTATCTAGAATATACTGTAGCATATTTAACATGTATAAGACTGCTTGCCATCTCGGGAGGGGATGGAGGAAGGGAAGGGAAAAATTGGAATAGAAGTGAGTACATGGGATAATATTGTAAAAAATTACCCTGGCATGGGTTCTATCAATAAAAAGTTATTTAAAAAAAAAGCCAGAATCCTACAATATGTTGTTTACAGGAAACACATTTAAAGCAGGGTGATACATACAGAGTAAAGATAAAAGGCTGGAGCAGAATCTATTATGCTTCAGGTGAACTAAAAAAAAGCAGGGGTAGCCATCCTTATCTCAGATCAAGCAAAAGCAAAAAAATTGATCTAATTAAAAGAAATAAGGAAGGACACTATATCTTGCTAAAGGTTAGCATAGACAATGAAGCAATATCAATACTAAACATATATACACCAAGTGGTATAGCATCTAAATTCCTTTTTTTAAAAAAATTAATAGCCTTTTATTTATAAGTTATATCTATGGGCAATTTTACAGCATTGACAATTGCCAAACCTTTTGTTCTAATTTTTCTCCTCCTTCCTCCCACAACCCTCCCCTAGATGGCAGGATGACCAGTAGATGATAAATATATTAAAGTATAAATTAGAAATACAATAAATATACATGATCAAACCATTATTTTGCTGTACAAAAAAGACTCTGAAATATTGTACAATTAGCCCGTGAAGGAAATCCAAAATGCTGGCAGGTAGAAATATAGGGATTGGGAATTCAATGTAATGGTTTTTAGTCATCTCCCAGAGTTCTTTCGCTGGGCATAATTGGTTCAGTTCATTATTGCTCCATTGGAACTGGTTTAGTTCATTTCATTGCTGAGGATGGCCATGTCCATCAGAATTGATCATCATATAGTATTGTTGTTGAAGTATATAATGATCTCCTGGTCCTGCTCATTTCACTCAGCATCAGTTTGTGTAAGTCTCTTCAGGCCTTTCTTAAATCATCCTTCTGGCCATTTCTTACAGAACAATAATATTCCATAACATTCATATACCACGATTTATTCAGCCATTCTCTAATTGATGGGCATCCACTCAGTTTCCAGTGTCTGGCCATTACAAAGAGGGCTGCCACAAAATTCTTGCACATGCAGGTCCCTTACCCTTCTTTACAGTGTCTTTGGGATATAAGTCCAGTAGTAACACTGCTGGATCAAATAGTATGCACAGTTTGATAACTTTTTGAGCATAGTTCCAAATTGCTCTCCAGAATGGTTGGATGTATTCACAATTCCACCAACAATGTATCAGTGTCCCTGTTTTCCCACATCCCGCCCAACATTCCGCATTATTTTTCCCTGTCATTCTAGCCAATCTGACAAGTGTGTAGTGTTATCTCAGAGTTGTCTTAATTTGCATTTTCTCTGATTGATAATGACTTGGAGCATCTTTTCATTTGGCTAAAAATAGTTTCAATTTCTTTGTCTGAGAATTGTCTGTTCATATCCTTTGACCATTTATCAATTGGAGAATGGCTTGATTTCTTATAAATTAGAGTCAATTCTCTATATATTTTGGAAATGAGGCCTTTGTCAGAACCTTTGACTGTAAAAATATTTTCCCAGTTTATTGCTTCCCTTCTAATCTTGTCTGCATTAGTTTTGCTTGTACAAAAACTTTTCAGTTTGATATAATCAAAATTTTCAATTTTGTGATCAGTAATGATCTCTGCTTCTCTAGTCATAAATTCCTTCCTCTTCCACAGCTCTGAGAGATAAACTATCCTTTGTTCCTCTAATTTATTTATAATCTCATTCTTTATATTTAGGTCATGAACCCATTTTGACCTTATCTTGGTGTATGGTGTTAAGTGTGGGTCGATGCCTAGTTTCTGCCATACTAGTTTCCAATTTTCCCGGCCATTTTGTGAAACTTTGGGATAAGTTCTTATCCCAAAAGCTGGGGTCTTTGGGTTTGTCAAACACTAGGTTGCTATAGTTATTGACTGTTTTGTCCTTTGAAACATCAACTAATCTATTCCTTAGCCAATAGCAAAAGGTTTTGGTAACTGCTGCTCTATAATATAATTTTAGATCTGGTACAGCTAAGCCACCTTCTTTTGATTTTTTTTTCATTAAATTCCCTTGAAATTCTTGATTTTTTGTTTTTCCATGTGAACTTTGTAGTTATTATTTCTAGGTTATTAAAATAGTTTTTGGGGAGTCTGATTGGTATAGCGCTAAATAAATAGAATAGTTTAGGTAGTATTGTCATCTTTATTATATTTGCTCGCCCTATCCAAGAGCCTTTAATATTTTTCCAAGTGGTTAGATCAGATTTAATTTGTGGGAAAAGTCTTTTGTCGTTTTGCTCATAAAGTTTCTGATTTTCCCTTGGGAGATAGATTCCTAAGTATTTTATACTATTAGTAGTTACTTTAAATGGAATTCCTCTTTGTAACTCTGACTGTTGGATTTTGTTAGTGATATATAAGAATGCTGATGATTTATGTGGGTTTATTTTGTATCCTGCAACTTTGCTAAAGTTGTGGATTATTTCTAATAACTTTTTAGTAGAATCTCTGGGGTTCTCTAAGTATACCATCATATCATCTACAAAGAGTGATAATTTGGTTTCCCCATTGCCTACTCTAATTCCTTTAATCTCTTTCTCAACTCTTATTGCCAAAGCTAGCATTTCTAATACAATATTGAATCGTAATGGTGATAGTGGGCAACCTTGTTTCACTTCTGATCTTATTGGGAATGGTTGCAGTTTTTCCCCATTACATATCATGCTTACTGATGGTTTTAAATAGATGCTGCTGATTATTTTAAGGAAAAGTCCATTTATTCCTATACTCTCAAGTGTTTTTAATAGGAATGGATGTTGGATTTTATCAAATCCTTTTCTAAATCTATTGGTCATGTGTTTTTTGTTAATTTGGTTATTAATATGGCCAATTACACTGATAGTTTTCCTAATACCAGCCCTGCATTCCTGGTATAAATCCTACTTGATCATAGTGTATTATCCTGAGGATGATTTTCTGTAGTCTTTTTGCTAATATCTTATTTAAGATTTTAGCATCAATATTCATTAGGGAGATTGGTCTATAATTTTCTTTCTCTCTTTTCAACCTACCTGGTTCAAGTATCAATACCATGTCTGTGTCATAAAAGGAATTTGGTAGGACTCCTTCATTCCCTATTTTATCAAATAATTTATATAGTATTGGGGCCAATTTTTCCTTAAATGTTTGGTAAAATTTGCATGTGATCCATTTGGTCCCGGGGATTTTTTCTTAGGGAGTTGATTAATAGCTTGTTCTATTTCTTTTTCTGAAATGGGACTATTCAAGCAATTTACTTCTTCCTCTGTTAATCTGGGAAGTCTATATTTTTGGAGGTAGTCATCCATTTCACATAGCTTATCAAAGTTATTGGCATAAAGTTGGGCAAAGTAACTCCTTATTATTTCTCTAATTTCCTCTTCATTGGTGGAAAGGTCACCCTTTTCATTTTTAAGACTACTAATTTGATTTTCCTCCCTCCTTTTTCTAATCAAATTTATCAAAGGCCTATCTATTTTATTGTTTTTTTATAGAACCAACTCTTAATTTTATTAATTAATTCAATAGTTTTTTACTTTCAATATTATTAATTTCTCCTTTTAGTTTTAGAATTTCAAATTTAGTATTTGATTGGGGGTTTTTTATTTGGTTTTTTTCTAGTTTTTATAGTTGCAAGCCCAATTAATTGATCTTCTCTTTCTCTATTTTATTCAAGTAGGCCTCTAAGGATATAAAATTTCCTCTTATTACCGCTTTGGCTGCATCCCATAAATTTTGGTATGATGTCTCATCATTGTCATTATCTTGAGTGAAATTATTAATTGTGTCTATAATTTGTTTCACCCAATCATTCTTTAAGATGAGATTGTTTAGTTTCCAATTACTTTTTGGTCTATTTACCCCTAACTTTTTGTTGAATGTAGTTTTTATTGCATCGTGATCTGAAAAGAAATCATTTACTATTTCTGCCTTTTTGCATTTAATTTTGAGCGCTTTATGTTCTAATATATGGTCAATTTTTGAATAGGTTCCATGAACTGCTGAGAAGAAAGTATATTCCTTTCTGTCTCCATTCAATTTTCTCCAAAGATCTATCACACCTAATTTTTCTAATATTCTATTTACCTCTTTAATTTCTTTCTTATTTGTTTTGTGGTTTGATTTGTCTAATTCTGAGAGTGCAAAGTTGAGATCTCCCACTATTACAGTTTTGCTGTCTATTTCTTCTTGCAACTCTCTTAACTTCTCCTTTAGGAAGTTCGATGCTATACCACTTGGTGCATATATGTTTAGTATTGATATTGCTTCATTGTCTATGCTACCCTTTAGCAAGATCTAGTTTCCTTCCTTATCTCTTTTGATTAGATCAATTTTTGCATTTGCTTGATCTGAGATAAGGATGGCTACCCCTGCTTTTTTGACTTCCCCTGAAGCATAATAGATTCTGCTCCAGCCTTTTACCTTTACTCTGTATGTATCTCCCTTCTTTAAATGTGTTTCCTGTAAACAACATATTGTAGGGTTCTGACTTTTGATCCAGTCTGCTATTTGCCTCCTCTTTATGAGAGAGTTCATCCCATTCACATTTACAGTTAAAATTACTAATTCTGTATTTCCTGCCTTCCTAATATCCCCAGATTATGCATTTCTTTTTTCTTGCCCCCCCCAACCCTCTTTCCCAGTTTTAAACTTATGCACCCTACTTGTATCACGATGCTTACCTTCTTTAGTATCCCTCCCTCCCCCCCTTTGAATCTCTTCCCCTTCCTTGTACCCTTCCCTTATTACTCTTTTTCTTTTCCCTTTTCCTCTCCCCCTTTTTAATGAGGCAAGAGAGGATTTTCTGTAAAACAAGTATGTCAATTATTTTCTCTTTGAGCCAGCTCTCATGAGAGTAAGATTCAATGTTCCTCCCCCTCTCTGAGTTCCCTCAGATATGACAAGTTTCCTTTGCCTCTTCATGGGATGTAGTTTCCCTCCTTTTATCCCTCCTTTCCTCCTTTTCTGACATTATCCCTTTTCCATTTCTACTTCCCTTTTTTTTATGTTATATCAGTAAAATCAAATTATATATGTGGTCTTTTTGTATATCCACAACAGAAATACAATTCTCAAGAGTTCCTTTTACCTTTTCTGCATCTCTTGAGTCCTATGGTTGGAGATCAAATTTTTTGTTGAGTTCTGCTGTTTTCCTTAGAAACAAATGGAATTCATTTGCTTCATTAAATGTCCATCTTCTTCCCTGGAAGAAAATGCTCAGTTTAGCTGGGTAGTTTATTCTTGGCTGCATTCCAAGTTCTTTTGCCTTTCAGAATATCAGATTCCGGACCCTTGTATCCTTTAATGTGAAGGCAGCCAGATCTTGGGTGATCCTTATTATGGCACCTCGGTATTTAAATTTTTTTTTTCTAGCTGCTTGTAAAATTTTTCTTTAATCTGATAGTTCTGAAATTTGGCCACAATATTTCTTGGAGTTTTTATTTTAGGGACTTTTTCAGAAGGTGTTCGATGAATTCTTTCAATGCCTATTTTACCTTCGGATTCTAATACCTCTGGACAGTTCTCTTTGATGATTTCTTGTAAAATAATATCTAGGCTCTTTTTTTCATCATAATTTGTGTAAAGTCCAATAATCCTCAGATTATCTCTCCTAGATCTATTTTCCAGGTCTGTCATTTTTCCAAGTAGATATTTCATGGTTTTTTCAAATTTATTATTTTTTTTTTGTTTTGCTTGACTGATTCTTGCTATCTCAATGAATCATTAGTTTCTATTTGTTCAGTTCTGATTTTAAATGAATTATTTTCTTCATTAGCTTTTTTTACTTCTTTCTTTATATGTCCAATTGAGTTTTTAAATGAATTGTTTTGCTCTATGGAATTTTTTTCCATTTCACTAATTTTTTTTTTTAGTGAAGTATTTTCTTTTTCCAATTCACAGATCCTACTTTCTTGTGAATTCTTTGTCTTTTCCAATTCACAAATCTTACTTTCCAGAGATTTTTTTTACGTTTTTCCAATTCACAAATTTTGTTTCCCTACACTTCCTGGGAATTTTTTACCTTTTCCAATTCATATTTCAGCAAGTTGTTACTTTCTTGCATAGCTTCTCTTTCCTTTCCCCATTTTTCTTCTAACTCGCTTTTGAGACTTTTAATCGTCTCTTCTATGAGAGCTTATGTAAGAGGGGACAGATAACATTCCCCTTTGGGGTGCTGTCTGGTGGATGTTTGCCATTAGTCTCTTCGGAATTGTAGACCTGCTCTTTTTCTGTATAGAAGCTATTGATCATCCTTTTCATTTTTTTATTCATTTTTTAAAGCCTTTAGGGTATGCCTTCAGGGCAAGAGGGTTACCAGCTTCCTCTGCGGAGCAGGGAAAGATGTAAATCGGCTTCCAGCTCCCAGGTATGGGAGTGGCTGAGTGAAAGTTTCTCCTTCCTCCAACTGGAGGTGATTTAGCACGGCTGAGGTACAGCAGTGCCCAGTGGAGAACCCTGCTGTGTGTTTTAGCGACTGCCCTAAGGCTAGAGATTAAGTGGTGAAAGTGGCACTGCCCCAGGCCAGAGCCCCTTGTGGGGCTGTGGGTATTAGCCGCTGACCAGCAAATAGTCCAGTTGGGACCAGAAGTCTCTGCCTGGAAGCAAATCACCCTGCAAAAGTTCTGTGCCCCAAGCCGAGCCCCCCTCTGTGCAGATTAGAGGCTGCCCTGGGCTGTAGCCCCTGTCCAGGTTCACAACTGCCCCAAGGAAAAGCCCCTTAGGGTTGGGGCTTTGAGCTTGTGCTCTGATCTGTGCTCTCACTTCCGGTTTGGGGCTCCACTTGGAGCCTCTAGTTCTCTCCCTGCCCTTGCTGACCTTCTCCCCTGCCCGAGGACAAACCTTTTTTGGCAAGATTCCAGATAATCTTTGGCTGGTGAGTTGATGTACTTATAATCTTTATGAATTATAGCAGTCAAGCCTATTTTTGAGGCTGGATATAATATTGATAGTGAGGGTTAAGAGAGGAGCTTAGAAAGTCATGTATGCCTTTTCCACCATCTTGGCTCCGCCCTCCAGCATCTAAATTCCCAAAGGAAAAGAGAGTTGCAAGAAGAAATAGACAGCAAAACTATAATGGTGGGAAATCTCAATCTTGCACTCTCAGAATTAGATAAATCAACTCACAGAACAAATTAAGTTTGTTCTGTTACAAGTTAATTGTAACAAGTTAAAGAGATAAATAGAATGTTAGAAAAGTTAGGTATGATAGATCTCTGGAGAAAACTGAATGGATACAGAAAGGAATATACTTTCTTCTCAGCAGTTCATGGAAACTATACAAAAATTAACCATATATTAGGACATAAAAACTTCAAAATTAAATGCAAGAAGGCAGAAATAATAAATGCTTTCTTTTCAGATCACAATGCAATAAAAACTACATTCAACAAAAAGCTACGGATAAATAGACCAAAAAGTACTTGGAAACTAAATAATTTCATCCTAAAGAATGAATGGGTATAACAGCAAATCAGACACAATTAATAATTTCATGAGAATAACAACAATATACCAAAATTTGTGGGCTGCAGCCAAAGCAGGAATAAAGGGAAATTTTATATCTCTAGAAGCCTACTTTCATAAAATAGAGAAAGAGAAGATCAATGAATTGAGATTGCAACTTAAAAAGCTAGAAAAAGAGCAAATTAAAACCCCCAATCAAATACTACACTTTAAATTCTAAAATTAAAAGGAGAAATTAATAAAATTGAAAGTAAAAAGAAACTATTGAATTAATAAATAAAATTAAGAATTGGTTTTATGAACAAACTAATAAAATAGATAAACCTTTGGTAAATTTTATTAGAAAAAGCAAAGAGGAAAATCAAATTATTAGTCTTAAAAATGAAAAGGACGATCAATAGCTTCTATACAGAAAAAGAGCAGGTCTGCAATCCCAAAGAGACTAATAGCAAACCAAAACCATTTATAATTCCACCAATGAAGAGGAAATTAGAGCAATTATCAGGAGTTACTTTGCCCAATTTTATTCCAATAAATTTGATAACCTAAGTGAAATGGATCACTATCTTCAAAAATATAGGCTGCCCAGATTAACAGAGGAGGAAGTAAATTGCTTAAATAGTCCCATTTTAGAAAAAGCTATTAATCAACTCCCTAAGAAAAAATCCCCAGAACCACAAGGATTTACATGTAAATTCTACCAAACATTTAAAGAACAATTAACTCCAATACTATATAAAATATTTGAAAAAATAGGGAATGAAGGAGTCCTACCAAATTCCTTTTATGACACAAACATGGTACTGATACCTAAACCAGATAGGACAAAAAGAGAGAAAGAAAATTATAGACCAATTTCCCTAATGACTATTGATGCTAAAATCTTAAATAAAATCTTAGCAAAAAGATTACAGAAAATCATCCCCTGGATAATACACCCTGACCAAATAGGATTTATACCAGGAATGCAGGGCTGCTTTAAAATTAGGAAAAATTAGTAGTATAATTGACTATCAATAACCAAATTAATAAAAATCATATGATCATCTCAATAGATGCAGAAAAAGCATTTGATAAAATCCAACATCCATTTCTATTAAAAACACTAAAAAGTATAGGAATAAATGGGCTTTTCTTAAAAAGTCAATAGCATCTATTTAAAACCATCAGTAAGCATCATATGTAATGGAGATAAACTGGAACCATTCATAATAAGATCAGGCATGAAACAAAGTTGCCCACTATCACCATTACTATTCAATATTGAATTAAAAATGCTAGCTTTGGCAATAAAAGTTGAGAAAGAGATGATAGAAATTAGAGTAGGTAATGAGGAAACCAAATTATCACTCTTTGTAGATGATATGATGGTATACTTAGAGAACTTTAGAGATTCTACTAAAAAGCTATTAGAAATAGTGCACAAATTTAGCAAATTTGCAGTATACAAAATAAACCCACATAAATCATCAGCATTCTTATATATCACTAACAAAATCCAACAGTTAGAGATACAAAGAGAAATTCCATTTAAGTAACTGCTGATAGTATAAAATATTTGGGAAAGGGAAATATTTGCCAAGGGAAAGTCAGGAACTATATGAGCAAAACTACAAAACATTTTCCACACAAATAAAGTCAGATCTAACCAGTTGGAAAAGTATTAAGTGCTCTTGGGTAGGTTGAGCAAATATAATAAAAATAACAATACTACCTAACCTAATATATTTATTTAGTGCTATAGCAATCAGACTCCCAAAAAACTATTTTAATTGCCTAGAAAAAATAACAACAAAATTCATCTGGAAGGACAAAAAAAAAGGTCAAGACTTTCAAGGGAACTAATGAAAAAAAAATCAAAAGAAGGTGGCCTAGCTATACTAGATCTAAAACTATATTATAAAGCAGCAGTCCCCAAAACCATTTGGTATTGGCTAAGAAATAGACTAGTTGATCAGTGGAATAGGTTAGGTTCACAGGACAAAATAGTCAATAACTATAGCAATCAAAAGACCCCAGCTTTTGGGATAAGAATTCACTATTTGACAAAAACTGTTGGGAAAGTGAAAATTATAATGGCAGAAACTAAGCATTGACCCACACTTGACATCATACTACGAGATAAGGTCAAATGAGTTCATGATCTAGGCATAAAGAATGATATTATCAACAAATTAGAAGAACAGAGGATGCTTTACCTCTCAGACCTGTGGAGGAGGAAGGATTTATGTCCAAAGAAGAACTAGAGATCATTATTGATCACAAAATAGAAAATTTTGATCATATCAAATTAAAAAGCTTTTATACAAACAAAACTAATGCAGACAAGATTAGAAGGGAAGCAATAAACTGGGAAAGCATTTTTACAGTGAAAGGTTCTAATAAAGGCCTCATTTCCAAAATATATAGAGAATTGACTCTAATTTATAAGAAATCAAGACATTCTCCCATTGATAAATGGTCAAAGGATATGAATAGACAATTCTCAGATGAAGAAATTGAAACTATTTCTAGCCATATGAAAAGATGCTCCAAGTCATTATTAATCAGAGAAATGCAAATTAAAACAATTTGTAGATGCCACTACACACCTCTTTGATTGGCTAGGATGACAGGAAAAGATAATGCGGAATGTTGGAGGAGATGTGGGAAAATTGGGACACTGACACATTGTTGGTGGAATTGTGAATACATCCAGCCATTCTGGAAAGCATTTTGGAACTATGCTCAAAAAGTTATCAAACTGTGCATATTCTTTAACCTAGCAGTGTTACTACTGAGCTTATATCCCAAAGAGATCTTAAAGAGGGGAAAGGGACCTGTATTTGCAAAAGTGTTTGTGGTGGTCCTTTTTATAGTGTCTAGAAACTGGAAATTGAAAGGATGCCTATCAATTGGAGAATGGCTGAATAAATTGTGGTATATGAATGTTTTGGAATATTATTGTTATGTAAGAAATTATCAGCAGGATGATTTCAGAGAGGCCTGGGGAACATGAACTGGTGCTAAGTGAAATGAGTAGGATAGGAGATCATTATATACTTCAACAACAATACTATATGATGATCAATTCTGATGGACATGGCTCTCTTCAACAATGAGATGAAGAAAATCAGTTCCATTTGTTCAGTAATGAAGAGAACCAGCTATACCCAGTGAAAGAACTCTGGGGAATGAGTGTGAACCACAACATGGCATTTCCACTCCCTCTGTTTTTGTCCGCTTTCATTTTTGATTTCCTTCTCAGGTTAATTTTACCTTATTTCTAAGTCTGATTTTTCTTATGCAGCAAAATAACTGTGTGGATATATATACATATATTGTATTTAACATATACTTTAACTTATTTAACATATGGTTTACCTGCCATCTAGAGAAGGGAGTGTGGGGAAGGAGGGAAAAAGTTGGAATAGAAGGTTTTGCAAGGGTCAGTGCTGAAAAATTACCCATGCATATATCTTGTAAATAAAAAGCTATAATAAATAAATAATGATGAACAAGCTGATTTTAGAAAGACCTAGAGAGATTTACATGAATTGATGCTGAGCGAAACAAGCAGAAACAGGAATACATTGTACACAGTAACAGCAAGAATGTGCAATGATCAACTATGAAAAGCTTGGCTTTTCTCTGTGGTTCAGTGATTCAAAGCAATCCCAATAGTGTTTGGATAGAAAATACCATCTGCATCCAGAAAAAGAACTAAGAAGATTGAATGTACGTAAACATAGCTATGTTCATTTCTTTTTTCTGTTTTTTTCTCTCTTCCATGGTTTTTTCCCTTGCTCTGGTTTTTCTCCTCCAACATGATTCATAAAACAATGTGCATTAAAATAAACAAATATAAAAAAACAATGGTCACTCTGGCTTCACTTGAATTTCTCAAGTGAAAAGGGGAGCACTCTAATCTTAAGGGAAGCTATTCCATTTTGGATAGCTTTAGTTGTTAGGAAGTTTGAAAGGGATCCTAAACCCACTCTCCAGTTCCCATTCATTGGGTCTTTGTTTTGGCATAAAGGGCTAAGTAGACCAAGCCTGTAAAATATCATTTTGTTACTTACCTGATATTTCACATTGCCAGTCTCTCCTAATTTACAGGGTATCAGGGTATCTCTGGCCACTGACTTTTGCAGTGTCAATGAATTCTACCTGGCTCGCCTCCTCTGAGGCCTTCAGAGATCTCTGGGTATGATTTCTTGAATTGTAGTTTAATAACCGATAGCACGCTCAAGAACAGCCATCTGCAAACTTAAAGTCTTTATTATATATGCTCACATATTGCCCTGACTTGTTAACTCCCTAGTGTACACGTGATCTGGAGATCCATGTATTCCACTATCAAGCTCCTTACCTCTCTTGGCTATCCATCCACTTGGCTCAACTACCCCCAGAATAAAGAGAGCGACCTCCTGCTTCAGTGGGCTTAAAAAGGGTCTGTGAGGTTATACACAGCCAATCAGAGAGGGAGCCTTCTCCTGTTAAGAAGCTATCTCAATATGACAAGAACCCTGCCCATGGAGCAGTCCCTAGCCATAGAAAATTACTTCCAGGCCACTAAAACCTTATGTTGCACTGTGCCAGCCCATTTAAAGAACCCTTACCCAAGCCTAATCTCTCTTCCTCATTTCTTTCAACCAATACTCTGTGGCATCATTTGAAGTCCCTTCACCATCTTGGCCTCTTCTTATACTTGTGAAATTGATTTGGTAAAGGTAAGAGAATGCTTTGCCTATAAAAACATATTTTAAAATAGCTGCATAAACTACATTAAAAATTAATTTCTATATTTTATATAAACCTTGTAAGTCAAGATGTAATAGAACCATTTTGAAAGAAATGCAAAATTAGAAGTTATTAAGAACTATTTAACACTGGGTTTTCTTCCCAGGTATAAGTAGAATGGATATCATAACATCAGACTCTTTCCAAGTTCTACTCAATTAAGGAATGCCTTTAGTATTAATATATAATTAGTAACTTTCAGTGATAACTCTCAAAATTGGGAGAACTCACAGAGGCTATCTGGTCCAGCTATATTTGAATGAGAATTTTTTTTAATAATAGATTTAACAAGCGATCATCCAGTTTTTGCATCAAGATCTCCTAGAAAGGACTACAAAGCAAAGCATACTATCCCGTTGCTTTAAGAGTTCTAATTATGAAGAAGTTTTCTTTTGTACCAGGTCTAAATTTGCTTCTTTAGTACTTCTATAAAGTGCTTGTTTCTTCTTGTGGCCAAATATTTTTTAAAAACCTAATAATTCTTTTTTCATGTAACAGCCTTCGAATACTTGAAAACATCTTCATGAAACCTTGCCTTCTCTTTTTTAGATAAAATATCCCCAATTTCTTCAGATATTTTCTAGTTCCTCACATGATATGTTCTTGAAGTCCTTCATCTTGAAGAACTTCAGTTACTCTTGTTGGGAAGCTTTTCAGTTTAAAATGCATAAAAGAGAAGGTCAGTAGATAAGCAGAACAGCTTTAAAAATTAAAAGTTATCATAAACTTAAAAAGAAAAAGTTCATAAGACAGTCATAGCTTCATGTATAATTCCTCATTCTAATTTGTACATAGAAATGCTCATTTTATTTGATGTTTATTAAATTAAAAAAATCCAAAACTATAGCTTAATCTTTTCTTAATTTTTCTAGTTGCCACATTTGGTAGTTGTTTTGTTAAACTTGTAGTCCACTAAAAATTCTAGATCTTTACCAGACAAATTGCTGTGATTATAGAAAGGCACATCATCTCCCTCATTGAAGACTCTCTATTGCTCTTAAAACTATTTTTCCCCCTGACATTAACTATTGACTCATATTGAGCTTATAGGCCATTAAAAGCTGTGGTCTTTTTTTATAAACCATCATCTAGTCCTAACTCCCCCATATTTTTTCTCATGAAGTTTATAGACTCATCAATTTAGAACTGAAAGATTTCTGAGATGATCAATTCCAGCTGTCATTTCTCAGGTGAAGAAATTCAGACTTAACACAGTTTAGTAATTTTTATAAGTGACAGCTGAAATTTGAACCCAGATCTTCTGCTTTAAATTTCATTCCCTTTCCATTTTATCATACTGTCTCTTCCCATTCATCTGGAGTATAAAAAAACACTTTTGTTCCTGTTGATAAAATTCGACAATTTGTGAATTTTATCACATTGAGTTCACCCCAATATTCTACCAAGATCAGATCTTATTGGAGTATTATTATTTCATTTCTCCTAAAATTGTGATATAGAATCATAGAGATAAAGCAGGAAAAAATCCTCAATAATCTTTGGAGACAGAATCAAACTTTTAATTTTATAATTAAAGAAACAATCCCAAGAAAATTAAGTGAATTGTTCAAAGTTAGTTAAGTGGCAAAAATGTGATTTAGACCCAGGCCTATTGACTTAAGACCTCAACATGATAAGCATGCTACCTTTATCCTTGCCTAAGTCCTTGATAAAAATGAACCTATCACCAAGCACGCATCTTTACGGTACTCCACTGGAGACTATTTTTAGGATCTAGCCATTCAATCCGTTCTGAATTCACCTATTTGTACTCGCATACAGCTCTCCAGTGTGAAAAGAAGAACTAGAGATAACTTGATCAAATGCTTTTTCTAAAATCTAGGTATATTATATTATTCTTGTCTGTCTGATAACACTATTAGTAAGAGAAGTAATGTTTGTCTGGCATAGACTGTTCTTTTTTTATATAGCTTTTTATTTATAAGTTATATGCATGGGTAATTTTTTTTCAGCATTGACAATTGTCAACCCTTTTGTTTCAATTTTTCCTCTCCTTCCCCTACCCTCTCCCTCAGATGGCAAGTAGACCAATACATGTTAAATATGTTAAATAGAATATATGTATACATAGCCATACAGTTATTTTGCTGCATAAGAAAAATCAGACTTAGAAATAAGGTAAAATTAACCTGAGAAGGAAATCAAAAATGAAAGTGGACAAAAACAGAGGGATTAGAAATGCTATGTAGTGTGGTTCACACTCATTTCCCAGAGTTTTTTTGCTGGGTATAGCTGGTTCTATTCGTTATTGAACAAATGGAAGTGATTTGTTTCATCTTATTATTGAAGAGAGCCACATCCATCAGAATTGATCATCATATAGTGTAATGTTCTCTTCTTTAAATTATAATGTTCTCTGGGAGCAGATTTCTTGGGGAGCTTCTGGGAGCAGCCCTCCTTTCAGTTCTATGTAATAATCACCTCAAATGCAGCCAGGGAGTTAAAGTCCCGTCCTTTATTGTCTTTTCCAAAATAGCCTGGTTAGCCTTCTTAGAGGCCTATCTCTCTCCTTGGTTCTGATAGCTCTTGCCACTATCCTTTGTCCCTTCCAGCTTCAGCCTTTCTTCTTCCTAATCCAAAGCCTCCAGCCAGCACAAAGGTGGAAGAATGGAATGAATCTTGACTCCTCCTCTGAGAGTGGGACTGTGGGCTTCTGTGTTAGACTTGTGAATCTCTTCGACTGAATCCTGACTTGTGAATCTCCTGAAGTCTCTAGTAGACTTGTCCTTTAGTGGGCTCCTCCTTATATATCCTCTTTTAAAGGTGTGAATTAACTACATAAGCATTGTCTCTATCATTTCCAGTGACTTAGAATCTTGTTTCAAGTTCTGGCCCATAAGAATATAGTATTGTTGTTGAAATATATAATGATCTCCTGGTCCTGCTCATTTCACTCATCATCAGTTCATGTTAGTCTCTCCAGGCCTTTCTGAAATCCTCCTGCTGGTCATTTCTTTCAGAACAATAATATTCCATAACATTCATATACCACAATTTATTCAACCATTCTCCAGTTGATGGGCATCCATTCAGTTTCCAGTTTTTGTACATACAGGTCCCTTTCCCTTCTTTAAGATCTCTTTGGGATATAAGCCCAGTAGTAACACTGCTGGATCAAAGGGTATGCACAGTTTGATAACTTTTTGAGCATAGTTCCAAATTGCTCTCCAGAATGGCTGGATGTATTCACAATTCCACCAACAATGCATCAGTGTCCCCATTTCCCCACATCCCTCCAACATTCAGCATTATCTTTTCCTGTCATCCTAGCCAATCTGAGACATGTGTAGTGGGTATTTCAGCGTTGTCTTAATTTGCATTTCTCTGATTAATAATGACTTGGAGCATTTTATCATATGGCTAGAAATCATTTCAATTTTTTCTTCTGAAAATTTTCTGTTCATATCCTTTGACCATTTATCAATGGGAGAATGGCTTGATTTCTTATAAATTAGATTCAATTCTCTATATATTTTGGAAATGAGGCCTCTATTAGAACCTTTGACTGTAAAATGTTTTCCCAGCTTATTGTTTCCCTTCTAAACTTTCTGCATTAGTTTTACTTTGAAAAAAGCTTTTCAATTTGATACAATCAAAATTTTCTATTTTGTGATATAATGATCTCTAGTTCTTCTTGGGTCATAAATTCCTTCCTCTTCCACAGGTCTGAGAGGTGAACTATCCTATACTCTTCCAATTTATTTATAATCTCATTCTTTATGCCTAGATCATGAACCCATTTTAACCTTATCTTGGTATACAAGTTAAGTGTGGGTCAATGCCTAGTTTCTGGCATAGACTGTTCTCAACAGATCTATACTGGCTCTCTATAATTCCTGTTTTTATATCTAGATATTCATTAACCATCCTTTTTATAATGCAATATATGATTTTCCCTTGGAGTCAAAGTTAAGCTTACTCCCTTATAGTAATTTCTTTCCTTTCAAACATTAAATTTATCTAGCACTTTAAATTTTGCAATACATGAAAGTGGAGCCAGTAGTTGCCATTTGTCAATCTTGAGGTTACGCTCCCATTTTCATAATCTTTCAAAGAACACTAATCACTCTGCTAATTCTTTCACTTTTTGAAGGGTGTTTACCCAAGCCTTGGAATTAGAATTCATTATGGTCAACTAGATTATTCTTTTAATGTCCTCTGACTTTAGTAATAATAATAATAATAATAATAATAATAATGTGCTAGACTTGACAATAAGTGCCTGATAATTTTTATTTCATTTGATTCTCAAAACAGCTCTAGGAGGCAGGTCCTATTAATACCCTAATTTCACAGATGGGAAAACCAAGGTAAATAGACATCAAGTGGCTTACCAATGGATCACACAACTAATAAATGAGGAGGTGAAATTTGAACTTGAGTTTTCCTGATTCCAGGCCCTATCCACCCTGCCACCTACCTCTTAGGTTGGGTATCCATTCCATGTTAGCCATTCTATTCCTTTCTAAATCAAAGATCATTATTTGTGGCACAGAAAATAAAAGAAATATAGGTGTTGATCAGTTCTGCCTTGTCTATTATCATGATTCCTTTGTTCTATATTCATAGTTCATCTTTAAGCCTCCCCACTTTTTTTCATGTTGTTATCATGTTGGACTTCTTTGCCAAGCTCAATTCAGTCTGATGTTTGCATTCCTGATACTTTTCTTTCAGAATTATGTCACATTTATATATTCATCCTCCATTACCTATCACTGAGTCTATCTTCATGGTATCATCTTTCTAAAGATTTCCTTCTTTTCTTTGTCATCCAGATAAATTGTGTGTATGTGGGGATGGTCATAATTTCATTCTTAATACTATCCCATCCCTCTTGATTTGAGATTTGTAGAATTTTTAGGCGGTAGACTCTGTGGTTTCCATCATTTCCATATGAAAAAAATGCTTCTAAACACTAATAAGGAGAAATACAGGTTAGAACAACTCTAAGGTTTCATCTCATATCTGTCGAATTTTCAAGATGAAAATAAGAGGAATCATTAGTTTTTTGAAAACTGTTATAATGTTTTGAAAAGACAAGTAAAGCTGTGAGCTGGTCCAACTGTTTTGGATAACAATTTGGAACTGATGTGAAGAAAGTACTAAACTGTTTATATCTTTTAACTTAGCCATTCTAGCCATTACTAAGCATATACTTCCAAGGAGATCAATGACAAAGATTCATTACAGGACTCTTGATGCTAGCAACAAATTGGAACCTTGATAGGATCACTCTCCATCATCTCTGCCTCCTGATTTCTTTTGCATCCCAGCCAAAATTCCTCCTTCTACAAGAAGCACATTCTGGTCTTCCTTAATGCTTCTAACTTTGCTCTAAGAGGATATCTGATTTATCTTGTATATAACTCCTTTATATAGCTTATTTGTACATAATTATTTGCATATTGTTTCACTCATTAGATTGTGAGTTCAAATGAAATAATATTTGTAAAGTGTTTAATATAGTGTCTTATACATGCCAAATACTTAAATGCTTGTTACCGTCCCTTTCTTAAGAAGAGACTAGTGCTTTTTTTCTTTGTATGTTCAACACCTAGCATGGTATATAGTATATACATATACATATACATATACACACACATATATATGTATGTATGTATATATATATATATATGTATGTATGTATGTATATATATATGTATGTATGTATATATTTGTATGTATGGTATATAGTAGGAGCTTAATAAATGTTTAACTTGATTTTAATATCTTTTAGATAGATTAAGCAAGGAGCAGCTAGTTGGTGCAGTGCATAGAGCACCAGCCCTGAAGTCAAGAGGAACTGAGTTCATACCTGGCCTTAAACACTTAATACTGCCTAGCTGTGTGACCCTGAGCAAGTCACTTAAGCTTAATTGCCTCGAGGTGGCAGGGAAGGGGAGGAGGAGGAGATTAAGCACATTTGTAGATAGTTCAGAAAGTAACCTTTTTGAATTCTAAATTGAGTTGATAAATAAAATATGAATTGTAAAAAGTTCATTGAGTTTAGTGAAGAAGAGAGAGCAATTTCAATAGGACAGTGGAAGGGACAGAAGTTGGGTAGAATGGGTAATATGTGAAGAAGTGGAGTAATGGGGTATAAACAGCTTGTTAAAAAAGTTTACCTAAAGTCAGGACTCAAGGATAGCAATATGTCTACTAATTTGCCTCCTATGTAGTTGAATTGCTCTTGAATGTTATACCTTGCTTTAAGACAATAGGAATAACCCTGAGATATTGTACATAAATAATTTTTAAAAATTAATATTCATGTTAGCATTGATTTTCATTATGTAAGTTCTGAGTTGCTTCATTTTATCTGTCATTTCTAGTACTTTAGTGTCTGCTCTGGGACAGCTATTTTTTAGCATTTATAACATCATACGAATAAACACTCAGCCTTACTTTTTTTTTTTTTTTTTTTTTAATGATTTAATCTTCCTGTAAGGGTAAAAACTCTTAATAGTTCATCAATCTTACAATAGATCTGGTACCCTTTCCTGATTAAAATCATGCAGATTATGAGCAATCCTTATTCATGTCTACATCCTTCCATAGAAGGATAGCAAACATATTATCTACTTTATTCATTTAGAAGCTTTTGCCTAGGTTTCTTAATATTTCATGAGTTCCATTGGATTGTTATTGTTTTCTGTGTGTGTGTGTAACTCATAATATAAAAATATCTGCTTTTCTGATTAAACATTAATTTGATGATAACTTTTGTCATTTTTTCATGTCATTGCTGACATTTGAGACACACATATACACGTGTATACATATACAGAGATAGATATCTGTGTGTGTATTTATTTGTATATCTATTGTCCTTTAAATCACCTAGAATTTTGATTCTGAATTTGAGCAGTCCTGTCTCATTTAAATCCAATTCACTTGCAAATCAGCATCACCTTCCTAATGTCCTTGGTCCTCTGTGAGATGTTTTCCAAAAGTCCTATGTAGATGCCTTGTTTTAGAGTGATGGTATAAGGTAGAATGGCAGATAGTCCTATCACAACGTGCCTTACAAGTACTCCCCCAGCCTTTCTCTGAAGAATTAGGGAGAGGATAAGTCACCCATTTTGTCCTAATTCTGTCCTGAGTACCTTCACACTTAAAAATAGCTATCATTTCTACCCCCAAGTCTTCTCTTTTCCAAGAAAAACATACTCAGTTCCTTCAGCTGATTTTATGTAGCATGATAGATGCCCGATGTTTTTCTAAAAATATGGTGCTCAGGTTATATTCCATTGTGATCTGACATTACATTCCAGATGTGGTCTGACACGGGATATATATAAACACAGTATTCAGTTTGACTGAGATTAACTGAGATTTTCAGCTTCCTTTTATGTGCTGTCTTCTCCCTTTAGAATGTAAGCTCCTTAAGAATAGGGAATGTTTGTCCTTGTTTGTATTTGTATTCTTAGCATTTAGCATAGTACTTCACACTTAGTAAGCATTTAATAAATGCTTGCCAAATGACAAATTGACATAACAAAAATAGGAGAGATTGCTAAGCCTGGGTTAATCACAGGAAAATATCAAATGTGAACTAGACTTTGAAGAAAAGTTTGAGTGAGAAAGGGGAGTATATTCAAAGCATTAGCAAAGGTCAGGAAAGGGGCATATGAAGTGTGAGAGTATGTGGTCAGGTTGACTACAAAAGCACTACTCTAAAGTAGTTAGATGTATAAAGTTACAAAAAAGTAGATTGGTCCCAGATTGCATTAGGTCCTGAAATGTCAGAATAAGAAATAGGAATTTTATCATGTGGATAGTAGGGAACACTGACCACATTTTCAGACATGGGGATGACATGATCAAAGTTTTGCTTTAAGAAGATTAACTTGGCAATAGTGTGTATAGTGTATAGTTATTCATTATACATGACATTCTATGTTTGTGGATAGGCTATTCTCAAGACCTGTAATGTACAACCTTCATATATCACCTCCTACATGAGGCCTTTCCAGATTCTTCTTCCTCAAAATTACATTGTACTTATTTCATTGTGTTTATATTTACACATAAATATATATGTTTATTATTTTGTTAAATAGGACTTTTTGGTATTTTTTTTATCCTCAACACCTAGCATATTATTGATTGGATCATAATAGTAGCTACTTAATCAACAGCTTGTTGATTGATTAATTAGAGAAGAGATAGTATATGGTTATCAAGAGATTTAGAAACCATAATGATACTACTAATACAAATAAGCAAGAACATAAAATGAACATTTTGATTACATAAAATTGAAAAGTTTCTGCATAAGCAAAATCAATGCAGTTAAAATGCAATGCAATGCAAAAAAAAAAAAAAAAAACCTGGAAAAATATTTGGAACAGGTATCTCTAATAAGTCTTATGTCAAGAGTATGGAAGGAACTTCCATATATATATATATAGGAAAAAAAAAACCCTGGAAATAAAATGGATGCCCATTAATTGAGAAATGGCTGAATAAATCAAGTAATGCAATATTACTCTGCCATGGGATTATGTCAGAGAAATTTGAGAAGACTAATTTATTTATTTATTTATTATAACTTTTTATTGACAGAACATATGCCTGGGTAATTTTTTACAACATTATCCCTTGCACTCACTTCTGTTTTGATTTTTCACTTCCCTCCCTCCACCCCCTCCCCTAGATGGTAAGCAGTCTTACACATATTAAATATGTTATAGTATATCTTAGATACAATATATGTGTGCAGAACTGAATAGTTCTCTTGTTGCACAGGGAGAATTGGATTCATTAGGTAAAAATAACCTGGGAAGAAAAACAAAAATGCAAACAGTTTACACTCATTTCCTAGTGTTTCTTCTCTGGGTGTAGCTGCTTCTATCCATCATTGATCAATTGGAACTGAGTTAGATCTTCTCTTTGTCAAAGAAATCCACTTCCATCAGAATACATCCTCATACAGTATTGTAGTTGAAGTGTATAATGATCTCCTGGTTCTGCTCATTTCACTCAGCATCAGTTTATGTAAATCTCTCCAAGCCGCTCTGTATTCATCCTGCTGGTCTTTTCTTATAGAACAATAATATTCCATAACATTCATATACCACAATTTACCCAACCATTCTCCAATTGATGGGCATCCATTCATTTTCCAGCTTCTAGCCACCACAAAAAGGGCTGCCACAAACATTTTGGTACATACAGTTCCCTTTCCCATCTTTAGTATTTCTTTGGGGTATAGGCCCAGTAGTAACACTGCTGGATCAAAAGGTATTTACAGTTTGATAACTTTGGGGGCATAATTCCAGATTGCTCTCCAGAATGGTTGGATTCATTCACAATTCCACCAACAATGCATCAATGTCCCAGTTTTCCCACATCCCCTCCAACATTCATCATTATTTTTTCCTGTCATCTTACCAATCTGACAGGTGTCTAGTGGTATCTCAGGTTGTCTTAATTTGCATTTCTCTGATCAATAGTGATTTGGAACACTCTTTCATATGAGTGGAAATAGTTTCAATTTCATCATCTGAAAATTGTCTGTTCATATCCTTTGACCATTTATCAATTGAAGAATGGCTTGATTTCTTATAGATTAGAGTCAATTCTCTATATATTTTGGAAATGAGGCCTTTATCAGAACCTTTAACTATAAAAATGTTTTCCCAGTTTGTTGGGGAAGACAGAACATATGATATATGATATAGAGAATATGATATAGAGTGAAGTAATAAGCAGTAGCTGGAGAACTTTTGAAAAACTTATTAAGAACTATTATCAATATAGTGAGCAATTATGACTCCAGAAGACTGATAATGAAACGTGTTGCTTACCTCATAATAGAGATGTGATGAATGTTTGATGCTCAAATAAACTTACATTTTTGGACTTGACCAATATTGAGATTGGTTTTGTTTAACTATGCTTACTTGGTAAAGGGTTTTTTAATGGGGGAAATTTGGGAGGATAAGTGATACTACTACTTAGATAATGATACCAAGGGAAAAAAATTTAAAAAGAAAGAAAAGAGAATCATAGAAGCATTTTTTAAAAAATGAAAGCAAAAAAAAGAGAAATACAATGAAGTACAGGACATACAAACAAATAAGATCGTTTTGAAATTATGTTGAATTATACATATATGTGTATATTTAACATTGTATTTTAAAACATGTTATATGTAATAGAGAGCTGAAATTTCATGTTCGATCCCTTTCTTGTTCTTTGTATATTCAAGCTCCAAGTTCTAAATAACCAAAAAATATATATATTTAACAGAAATAAGCCAGTACTAAGTGCCAATTTTGAGGAGAATATGATGACTTTGTTTTTAGAATTTGTTTTAGAGTTTGAGATGACATCAGAATTTTCAAGCGGAAATATCATAACAGGCAGTTATAGAAATGATATTGGAACACATGTGAGAGAGACAAAGAGATTAATCTGGTATGTACAGATGTGGATGCTCCTGCATATAGCTTTAGGGTGGAAAATTGAAATAAATCTCTAGAGAAGGAAAGGTTTAGAGACCTTTGAAGAATGATTATTTTTAGTGTCTGGGATGAGGGAGAGGGATAAGGGAAAATAAATTAAAGGAAGATAAATTAGGGAGACTAGAAAACTGAGTGTCACAGAAGCCAAAAGAGCAGAGAGTTTTAAGTGATTAGTAATGTAAAATACTTCAGAGAATGAAAACAGATTTGGCAATTGTGATGTTGTGCAGCAATAATTAGTTTTATCACAGGATACATTGGACCAAAGGGAATAAAATTTCTGATCAGTAAACCAAATGTCATACTATTTGATAAGTTTATTAAAATGGTTGCTTTTGTTACTTATGATCCATTAAATCACTATTTCAAAAGCATTTATAAAAAGAAAGTCCATGTGTGTGTGTGATAGAGGTACTTAAACTAAGGTAGAGATGGTGAGACAGTAAATTATCACCTGAAGCATCACACCTTACTGATTAGCTCAGATAACTTTCATGCCCATGTGAACTTTTAAAATGTGTTGTTTACTGTAGCCACATAATGCATTCCAACTTCAACCAGCTGTCTCCCAGATGTGTGTCATTAGTCACAAGGGCACTCACCCAGTTGCCAGCACTTAAAAAAAAAAAAAAAAGAAAGAAAGAAAAAAAAAAAAAAGCCCAAAGAGCCCACTCTGGCAGTGATAGGCTGTCAGTATCATCTTCACACATGAGGGGCCACACATAATTAGTTAATCATTGTAGAAAGCAGAAGGGTTCATCATGTATTTGGCCTCCATTCAGGATGTTGGGCTTTAGGACCTGGCAAGCTTTCAATTCTTCACTAGAAGCTGGCAAGGTCTAAGTAACAATTCATTCTTGATTCATGCCCATAATTTTATAATGCACTAAATGCCAGATTTATTCCTAAAGCAAGAAGTAGAAGAACTTCTTTCTTTCTTTCTCTCCTTCCAGATTAATAGAAGCTCACATTTTTATAGTGTTTTAATTTACAGAACATTTTCCTCACAGTAAGTAAAATCATTAATATTATTATTACTATCTCAAATAAAATGATATGTGTACAGAAAAAAAGCTCTGGAAATTCATAAGACTTAAGATTGGAAATGACCTTAAAGTTCATTTAGAAGTTGCATAGGTGAGCAAACAGAGTCTCAAAGAAAGACAGTAACTTGCCTACATTCATATCACTAATGTCAAAGCTAGAATGCTGTCTTTTGGCTCCAAGCCCCATCTTCCTTTACACCATCATTTTTAAGAATAGCCACATAAATTTGAAGATGGAACTTGCTGAGCCACATGACCCTAAAAGTAAAAATTCTAAAAGTTACATAAAGACTAGTTGTGGAGTGTCCCAGAGGAATTACACCATTTAGGGGCAAAAATAAGTGTTTAATATTATCCTGGGAAGTTGTGAATAATCCATAAGAGTGTTAGGGTTGACAAACATTTATTAATTAAGGTAGAGCCAAGATGGCTGATTAGAAAGAAGCAATCCAGGGAGCTTCATTCTCCATCAATCCCCACTGCACCCCTACAAAGTCCTCCAAACAGAATTAGAAAGCATATCAGACTGATTCTTTTTATATGTATGTGTAAGTACATATATATATATATATATATATATGTGTGTGTGTGTGTGTGTGTGTGTATGTATGCATATATATATACATTAAAATTATTTTCAAAATATATGCATGGATAATTTTTCAACATTAACCCTTGCAAAACCTTGTGTTCCAATTATTCCTTCCTTTTGCCACCCCTTCCCTAGATGGCATGTAATCCAATATATATTAAACATGGTAGAAATATTTGTTCAATACAATATATGCATACATATTTATATAATTATCTTGCTGCATAAGAAAAATCAAATCAAACAAGAAAAAAATGAGAGAAAATAAAATGCAAACAAACAACAACAAAAAGATTGAAAATACTATGTTGTAAACCACACTTAGTTCCCTCAGTGCTTTCTCTTAGTGTAAATGGCTCTCTTTATCACAAGACATTGGTACTGTTACCAGATTGATTTGTAATAGAAAATCCAAAACAAAGACATGGCAAGTCATTTTTCTGGCCCAGGTTGACATAGGAAGACAGATAAAGCACTAAGTACTGGTTTTAGAGCAGAAGAACACTTTAGTGAACAGGGAGATGCTATGTGTTAGCCTAAAAGGAAGTTCCAGATCTATATTGGAACTCCTGCGGAGTATAGAGGAATAATCAGATTGGAATTCCAGACTAAAGCAGAATTCTGTCACTCTGAATCAGCTGATAGAAATTTCCAGCTGATAGAAATCTAGATTCTAGCAGGAATTCAGTTGCTCAGATCTAAATTCAGGTCAGAAGGTTACAGAATTAGACCAGAGTACAGCAATTTATCCTGAATTAGAACAATTTGGGAACACGAAAGTTGATAGTACACCAGCCTACACTGTTTCTATAATACTGAAATAACAGTACTTTATAAGCAGCCAGAGTACCAACAGGAACAAGTACCAACTGGCAGCTTTATTACCTACTACCCAGTTTGGAGTTAAAGATCTAGAATGGATTGAGAGAGGACTAAGGACTGCCCACTTCCCATCCCTCAGTACAAAATCACCCCCCAGTACAGATTCTAAGATGTATCCCTAGGAAGGCAGAAGTTTAGAAGCAAGCAGAAGTAATGTGGTTCTGAAATCTGGCAGCCTACAGGCCAGATGCGGCAGTGGAGGACGTTTATCCCCCTCACCCAGGGCTATGAAGTTTCTTTATTTAAAGGCCCACAAAACAAAGTTTTTGTTTTTACTATAGACCGGCCCTCCAACAGTCTGAGGGACAGTGAGCTGGCCCCCTGTTTAAAAAGTTTGAGGACTCCTGCGGAGTATAGAGGAATAATCAGATTGGAATTCCAGACTAAAGCAGAATTCTGTCACTCTGAATCAGCTGATAGAAATTTCCAGCTGATAGAAATCTAGATTCTAGCAGGAATTCAGTTGCTCAGATCTAAATTCAGGTCAGAAGGTTACAGAATTAGACCAGAGTACAGCAATTTATCCTGAATTAGAACAATTTGGGAACACGAAAGTTGATAGTACACCAGCCTACACTGTTTCTATAATACTGAAATAACAGTACTTTATAAGCAGCCAGAGTACCAGCCCAGACCTTCCTTCTGAAAGTACACAGTGGCTAGCCCTAATATCATGTCCCAATTTGGAAAATAAGATAGAAGTATGAGCAAACAAGTAAACAAAAAACAATCTCACCATTAAAAATTTATTATAATATTCTTAAGCCACAAACCCAGAAAGAAGATGACTCCCAAACATCTAGAAGCAAAATCTCAAAGAAAAATGCAGCATGGGCACAAATTCATCTACAAGTTCTGGAAGAGATGAAGCATAAGTTCAAAAACAGTTTTAAGATGTCTTTGTCAATGAAATGAGAGTGCTAAAGGAAAAAAGTTGGGAAAAAATGAAGCCTGTGGAATAAAGAATCAAAATTAATAGTTTGACACAAGAAGTACAAAAACTTACCCAAGAAAATAACTCCTAGAAACTTAGAATAGATCAAATAGAAGCCAGTGATTCTCAAAAACAATATTGAAATAAAATAAAATAAATCAATGAATAGATGAAGTCAAAAGATTGGACAATTAGAAGCTAATCCAAAATATGACCCAAAAAACTGACCTAGGAAACACATGGAAGAAAAAAAATTAAGAATCACCATGACAAAAGCAAAACATTCTTTTGAAAAACATTTAAAGAAAACTGCCCAGATTTCTTGGAGCCAAAGGGAAAAGTGGAAATAGAAATCATCTACCAGATACATTCTGAAAGAAACTCCCAAATAAAAACTTCTAAGAATATTAAAACCAAAATCTAGAATTTCAAGGTTAAAGGGGGAAAAAAGCAGCCAGAAAGAAAGAATTCAAGTACTGAGGAACTGCAATTAGGATTACACATGATTTAACCAGTTCTGCTATAAAGGATAGACTTAAAGCCAAGAATAATTTATTCAGCAAAATGAGCATCATTCTAAATGGAGAGGGGGAGGGAATGAATCAATCCTTAATGAAAGAGAACTTATGAGCATTCATAGTGAAAAGACCAGCATTGTATAGACATTTTGAAGTTCACACAAAAGACTTAAATATAAAAAGGTAAACAAGAATGAACTATACATGTTTGTATAGTTTTGTTTTTCTTTCATTCTCAATTAGGGGTTAGGGTGAGAGACAAAGAAGATAGATTTTTACTTATTTTTTAAATAAAGTGTAATTTTTTAAAAACATTTATTAATCACCAGTTTGCAATGTCTATACCAAGTGCTAGAGTTACAGATCTGAAAATTATATGTACTTCCCTGAAGAAGCTTATGATCTGATATAATCTTTTCTTCTTGACCCCATTCCACCAAAGAGAAGAGAACTGTACACATGAAGTACTTTTATATATTCGTTATTCAGGCAAAGACTTGGACTGGCTGCCTTTCTTATGGGAGGAATTGAATTGCTGAACACCCTGGGAGTTTAATTTCTTCCCAGTTCACAAAGAGGCAAAGCTACTTCAGAATCAGAACTCAAGGTAGAGTTTCTACTGTAATGACAATTTAAAAATCTCTTTCGAAAGGATTAAAAAGAAATTGTGCAGAATTAGCTGGAAGAAATATAGCTTTCAGGATCTTTAGTGACTTTACTCCCCTTGCAAGACAGTTAGTCCAGTGCCTGTATGATTGTTATAATGCACACCATCAAAGAATATTATAAGAGGAATATACAACTAGAAAAGGAGAAGGACTTTGTGGCTCAAATACTCCACTGGTGTTCATAAAATGTCAAGGGATCTAGAGGAAGTCCCCTGCCATCAGTGAACTGTGGCACACTTATGGGGAATCTGGACAAGAGTGGCATATGATAAAATGGTATGGATGTTGAAAGTCAATATTGGAGGAATCCAAAAGATATCTGGAAGTTTTTGAAAAACAAATTCATATGATCAATTGAATTACAGTAAGAAAATCATTGAAAAGATAATTGGAAAACTTAAAACAACTTTCCAGAAGTGTATAGTCCTTCAGGACATAATCTATTTCATCTTTATCTTTTTATCTTCAGCACTGAACACAATGCTTTGCATGTAAGAAGCTCTTGTTTATTATTTATTAAGTAAGAAATATATTTTACTTGTTATATTGAATCATGTATTTCCTTCTTTCAAATAGATTCATTGGCACAAATGTGTGTGCTACCAGAGTATTACAAAATAAAGTCCTATCATAATAAATAAATGAGGGTCCTTTCTCTAAGGATCACTTTTAGCTTTAATATCCTATAAAACTACTTTTAAGAAGAATGATGTTTTATTCAAATCCTCAACATTTTGCAGATAAGTTGTTTCAAAATAGTTTGATCTCATAAATAAGTTAAATATTTCCCTTGCATTTTTATATTATTATTTAGTTGACCATTTGTCCCCTAGCTAGATAAAACTGTAGACAGAATGTTCAACTTAGTATAAGGAACACCAGAATTCAAATACTGCTTCCATCATTAGCTATGTGACCCTAGGCAAGTCACTTAATTTCTCAAGCTTAGTCTCCTCATCTATAAAATGGAGTAATAATAACATACTTCATAGAATTGTCATGAGGATGAAATAAAGTTTTTTAAAAGCCTTTGAAGCACTAAACAAATGCTAAAAATTATTATTAAGTAAAATTTAAAAAACTTTTAAAGCTAGTACCTTCCCTTTAAGATTATCTTCAATTTATCCTTTGTACATCTATGTTTTTGTTTGTTTTTTGCCTTTTTTCATTTCTGTGGTAAGCACCATTTCTGAAATATAAAACAGGTGTTTGTGTTGATTTGCATTAATTATGTAGAAAGCAGTCTGGAGTCTGAATTAGTGAGATTTGCTCTTACAATATTTTATCTCAAGAATTCATGATTTTTTAAGGGTGAGTAATTTGTTGCAGCTCTTCTACAATTTGGTAAAAGTGATCTTCTAGATTTACTAAGGCCTAAAAGCATGTTGACCAGCAGCCCATCTGGTATGGAATTCCTTTTAACTTGGCTGGAATGGTCTTCAAATCAAGAGATATTATGTCTATATCATTCAGCCTGTGCTCAAAAATTTTCTAGCTTGATAGAACCTACACAAGTTTAGGCAAAGTCTTTGAGAATCTGGAGGTCTAGATTTTGAATGTTGAACTGTTCTGTTTGGCCATACACCATAGAAACACCAGTCTATAACAGTTAAAGTCACATGTGGCTAATATGAAAATATGTTTTGCATGATCTTACATGTATAATCAAAATCAAATTGCTTGCTTTTTCAAGATGGAGGAGGGAAGGAGACAATTTGAAATTCAAAAAAATTTGTACATGTAATTAGGAGATACTTAATAAAATAAATAAAAAGAATTAAAGTTGCAGGATAATGAAAGAAAAAGGTAATTGGGCTACAGTATATCAGCAATGAAGAATTACATATCAGAGGATAGATGAAAGATAGCATTAAAAAGATATGTCACCAGAAAGGTGATGGGTTGGAATGAATCTGTGTAGTCCATTAAGTATCTAGGAAATGCCAACACATTTGGAGAAAGTCTTCCTGTAAGTACTGTAGATTTATGAGAGGACAAGAATAGGAATCATATAAGATGAAAAAATATGGATGTCATAGCACTCTGCAATGCTGGAAGGAATCTCCACATTGTTGTGTCCTGCTTTCTAGAGCCCCCAAGTTGGGGAAACAAAACATACTGTTGCTTTCTAGAGCCCCCACACCAGGGTGATTAAAATATACCGTCCTAGTGGAGAAGTGATGAGGCAGGATTCTAGGGGATGGTGGAAAAATGGAGTCCATTTATTTCAAGGATTTTCCCCTTTATATAATGTAACAAAAACAACAATGCACATGGGACCACATAAACAACTTGCTATTGTACGTAGTTTGCCACTTAGTATCATTCTTCCACCTGGAATCACTCTGTTTCAATCTTAACACAGGTTGTCACTACCCCCTGACTTCTCAGGAAGGCCGAGAGCCCTTAGGGGAGATAGGGAACTGAACCAGACATTGTTAGCAGGTTCCCTCTGGGCTGAAGGGTCTTATATCTTACCCAGAGTTTCCCCACCCACTGACTGTGACCCTCTACACCACATCAATGAGATAAAAAAATCAACCCAAGTATCAGAAAGAATGCTATTATACTTCTTTATTACTAGAAGCATTATAAATCAGTATTATCTCCATCTTGAGAAATCTTTTATGATTTTAACTTATTTTTGAAGGTACTTTTTTTATAAGGTACTTTTTTCAATGAAGGAATGAATGTCTGTTGTCCAGACCATAATATGAAGATTAACAGAAAGGCAATGGAGAAGCATTTTAAGGGGACAGTTTGCTCTATTAAATATAATGCCTTTTTTCATAGTTGACAGACAATAAACACAGTAAGACTATGTAATCTCTTTACCTTTCAATCAGTTGTGTGGCTGGTCTCTAATATGAAACTTCCTTGTGTCTTGTCCTTTGGTTTCTCTCTCAATTTTTGTTTTCTTTCATGTCATAGTTTCTACTTCCACATGCAAAATATCACATATTGTTTGATAAGTCCAAATGTGATTATTTCATTGTCAGTTATGAATAAAATAGTTTCTTAAAAATAAAAATACTTTTAAATAAAAGTATTTTCTATGTTTTTATTTTTTTACTTTAATGGAGGAAAAAGAATTATATTTTCATTGTACTGTCTCTACCAATGATGATCAGCATCTGCTCTGCACAATTTACTGTCTTAAAGAGTTGAGTGGGACGCTGAGAGATTAAGTAAATTGCTCCGGTTCACATAGCCAATATATATCAAAGGCAGAATTTGAACCCAGGTTTTACTGCCTTCATTAGTACTACTTTCTCCAGCTTCTCAGCAGCCTTAGAAAATAATGAACCAGAAAAGAAAGTTACCACAATTAAAGTTTTTGCACTACTAAATAGTTAAACATCAGAAACAGGTGTGGTTTTATCCATCAGAATAATACCAAAGATGTATGTGACAATCAGCCTCATTTCTCCTCTGTAAAAGGATTTGTTTGCCACCTTGACCACTACAAATTGCTACCTGCCATTACACTTTAAAAATACTGGGCTTTTCCATCTCCTAATTAGCCTATAGCTAGATTTTATTCTATGTCGTGTTTCCTATGAGAATGAGAGCCGCTTGAAAGCAGGGATGGTCTAGCTTTTTTTTTTTTTTTGTGCTCCTATCATTTTAAAAAATTCAAAATGTGGCTGAACTACTGCCCTATCTCATTGGATAACTGGGTACTGTAGGGCACATAGGGGGTATTGATTCTCTTGGAATTATATTATTTTAGAAGCATAAAACCTAAGTTTACCTCAGGAGAGGATAAGAGGAAGTTGAGAAGAATCCTACTAAATGAAAAGTGCTCAGGGAACTCATTTGTCTCCAGGACAAGGGAAAGTTAAGTGTCTGATCATATAATGCCTACCTATAGAAGGAGGGATGAAGGGAATAATGCTATTACCATTTTATAGATGGGAAACTTTTGAGAAAGTAATACCTAGAGTATTCAGGGTATCGATGATAGGAATCAAGTGGGATAATTTATGAATGTAAACTAGTAGGATTTTTTTAAATTTATTTTAATTTTAATATTATAAAATCCTATTATTGTTAACAGATAGCTATGTGATACAATAAATAGAGCATTGGGCCTGAAGTCAGGAAGACCTGGATTCAAATGCATGCTCACGTGCTAGTTATATGACCTTAGGAAAGTCATATAATCATGTTTGTTTCAATTTTCTTATCTATAAAACGAGCTCAAGAAGGAAATGTTTGCCAAGAAAACCCCAAATGTATTCATAAAAAGTCAGGCATGACTGAAACAGTAACAACTAAAATTATTGTTACAATTATTATTACAAATAAATTCCTATTTCTTGAGAGCTAGACTATCTCTTTGGCTCACTCATTAAATTCCATCATAGAAGGAATGCAAGAAACCAGAGATACTGGTTTTTGTAGTTGATTTCTGTTCTATTTCTTTAAAGTGAACAGGTCCCATATATAGTTAATTTTTAGAGAGGAAAACTTGAGTTCTGCTCAAATGCTTAATGGTTTCCATTACTTCATCTTCTTCCTTCTTCTATCTTCTTCATTTTGTTCCTGCTTTCTTTTTCCTCCTTCTTCCCCCTTCTTTATGTTCTCTTTCTGCTCCCTTTCCATCTCCTCTGACACAATGCTCCCTCACAATGGATCTTGTTCAACAATTGACAAGGCAGAAGGTCAGACTGGGAGGTAAGCTGGTAGGCCAGAGGAGACCAGCAGGCATTTCAGATGCCCTCAGGAACACAAAGGGTATTTGGGTTCTCAAGAATCTAATTGTGTCTCCCCACTTGAGCTTTGCAGGTGGCCACCAGTGCTGTTGTCCCACAAATGGGTTAAACGAGGGACTAGAGGAACTAGTGGAGGCAGAATATTTAGAATGCTTTGTAAGTTCTTCTCACTAGTGACTGGAGGAAGCTACCAGAAAGAAAGGAAAAGTGACAAGTGTTGTTGAGAGGGCAAATATTCCTACATCTGCAGAGTTTGCCACCACCCTTCTTTAAAAAAAAAAAAAAAAAAAAGTGTGTATGTATGTGTATAATATATGTTCACATGTATATTTAATTTGATGTTTTTTTTAAACATTGAATTGATATCTGGAAATATTCCTCTCCTTTTCCCTACCAGCAAATGTTTCATTTTATCAAAGATTCATTTCTAAAAGTATAGCAAAAGCAGCTGACATTAACTGTATTTGACACCATATGCAACATTCTATGCCCAGAGTTTCCCACAGCTCTCTAATAAGATGAAAGAGACATATTTTCCTCTTTTCCAGGGCCAAACTTTGCTCTCTTCCTTCTTACCCGCTATGTTATACAACTGTCAAATAGTTTAACAAAACCATTCATTGATGTATCCCCTGCTGAAGTGAGCAGATGGGTGGACTCAAGGCTACACATCTGTCATAAAATCATAGACTAACATCCCCACCCTCATCCTTAGGCTAGACAATGACAGAAATGGAAAGTAAAATCCTAGAATCTTTATAAGTTATAATGGGAATTACCTAGTCACAGATAAAGAAAAGTAATTTAAGAAGTTGGTTATTTTGTTATCCTGTTATCTTCAAGTATTGATCCATTTATTCATTCATTAAATATTTGAGCATCTACAGGTGTTGTGGTAAGTGATTTCAGGATCACAAGAAGGGGAAGACATGGTTTCTGCCTACAAAGAGCATGAAGTTTAGCAGGGGAGAGAAAATGGGCAGGAATTGCTATTATACCAGACATTGTGAAAAGACAATAAGACAGATAATGCAAGTTGGGACCAGAGGAGGAATGAATCACACTTGCCTTAAGGAATCACAGATAAAGATTTCCAAAACAAATGGCAGGTCATTTGGGTCTTAAAGGTTATGTAGATGAAGCTGAAAGTCAGGGAAAGAAAGAGTACTCCAAAAAAAACCAAAACCAAAACAAAACAACAACAACAAAAAAAAAAAAAACCAAGGGGCTTATGTAGGAATTAGCACAGAGTCTTATTGTCATGATACAGTGTATATGAGGAGAAAATAATGGGAGGTTGGGAACCACTTATAAACAACTTTAACTTGGACCTCTCTGGTCTACTCTATTCAGGGAAGGAGATTACTTAGGGTTTTGTTTTTTTTTTTCAGACTCTTTGCTAATTAGATATTCCCATCATGCTAGAAGAGTGCAATCATTACTTATGGGAATAGCTCACATTTCTGTAGTGTTTTAAAGTTTAAAAAAGTTTTTCTTAAAATAAACCTTTGAGGTAGGTGGCATAATTATTATCATTCTAGGTGAAGAAACGGAGACTTAGAGAAATAAAGTCATTTGTACTCAGTTCTAAAGCTAATTAAGATATCAGAGTAACAATCTAAATCTAGGCATCCTTCCATTAAATCCTCTACACATTCCATTAGAGCATACTGCCTCTCCTGCTGTCCATCATCTTGTAATGCTAGAGAAACTGAGCAAGATAGAGATTAGAGAGTATTTAATAATTTATTAAATAGGAGAGATTTACTGCGACCAAATGAATCCATGGTTTGGTCCCAGGGCTGAATGAGACTATTGCTTCAAAGAATCCAGCAGCGAATGTCAGATACAAAATTTTTTTATAGGGTAACAAGAACAATGACATAATGGGGGAGGTATCTGGATGGGGATGACTTAATGGGGGGAGGCACCTAGGATGACATAATGGGAGGTACTGGAGAAGCTCCTGATATTCTAATGATGTCTAAAATGGATAAAGGCCTTTATCCCAGCAAACATTAAGAGCAAACATATAATTATGATTATAACCTGAGGCAGAGTAACTGAATAGGACAAGTAGAGAAACTGGGTCAGGACATTAAAAGGAGACTGACTGTGTCACAACAATCTGGGGTTAGGATTTTCTGAATTGGGGAATGCTATAATCCCTTTGATTTCATGACATATGCCCCCCATATACTCTTAAAGTAATTATGTAATGTGTCTTCCTAAAAAGTAAAATCAAAGAATTAAAATAGTTTGTTTCATTTTTAAAATGTGATGATGTTCCTGGAGATAACTGGAGTATCCCAAAGTAGATCACTGATATAGAGGCTGATAATCCATTTTGAAAAGTATTTTTTGCTTCCTTTCTTTTTTCTTGCTGACTCAGCATATTCTTTAAGGTGCTGGCAAATAATGAAGAAACCTGAAACATTCTTTTCCCCCTTAAATTCCAAGGGGTTAAGATATGATATCTTATATAAAACTTTTATGTTTTTTGAATGAAATTTTAGGAAATTTCAATTGTGAAAGGAGATTGTGTTCTATACTTGGCTTTGTCAGTAAGCATTTCTATTGGACTTTCACCTCCCTTTCTCTGGTACTCAGTTCTTTTTTTAGGAGATGAGAAGTCTAGACTGAGTGATCTCAAAGAACCTTTCCAAACCCAACCTTTCTTTACTTTGGTTATGCAGAGTGTCCATAAAGAAGAATGTATGGGGCATGGTGGAAGGGAAGGTATGTAGATAGATATCAGAGGAAATTGATAGAAAGTGGCATAGTGGCCCACCACTCTTATAATCTTTTGGTGACATTTCAAGGGAAAAACTAAAAGTATCTACCCTATAACAAGACTTGATAGCTAAGTTTCCAAGGCAGGGGAGATAAGCCTGTGACCTCAAAAAAGGAAAAACTTCTCTTTTTGGAGAATGTCTTCAGGTTTCATTTACAAACATTCTGTGATTATCCTTTAGAAATTTAAAAAGAGTATGAAATTTACAGAAAGAAAAGGGATTTGTTGTCAAAATTAGCAAATAGGCATCGGGATTATTGCTTATTTTGGGGTTTTTGAGCTTAATAGAACTTTTGTTTCTGATGGTGAAGTCTTAAAAAAGAATTCAAAGGACTTATTTGGTCTAGTTCTCTTATTTTAAAGATGAAAAAACTGAGGCTCAGAGCGGTTCAATTATTTTGCTCAAGGTCAGATAGTAAATTGATTTCAGAACCATGGTTCCTGATTCCCAGTTCATTATTCTCTATTATAGTGGGTTATATCAAGTAGACTTCATTTTGAGAAGTAACATGAAGAAAAATATATACATGCAAATCATTAGGAATTTACCAGTTACTTGAGACAAGATGTTCCCCAGACCCAAACTGTGGTTATGCTTCTTCCCACCTACATCCCCCAACTGCCAGTGGGAGATGCCCCATTTCCTCACCAGACATTCCTTCACAGAGTCATGAATGTCTTTCATCAGTGCCAGGAAAAGCAGCTCTTTGGAATTTGTCACTTGGTTCTGAGTGTTTTTTATAAGTATACTCAGCTAAGGGAAATGACAACTAGAAAATAGAAGCAAGCATCTGATCTGCCCTGTAATCTGAGCATCCATTTTCCTGGCTTTTGAGTTCATATCTCAGCTCTCATCATTCTTACTCCCAGTGCTTAAGTGGGAGAAGAGAGAAAATTTAACTACTCTCAGAAGCACTGATAAAAAGGGTATGGTAGGTGGGAGGGAAAGAGTTAGGAATCAGACTGTGGTTATTTTTCATATATAGAACTATAGATGAAGAAATTCTTATCAGTTAAGATCTAGAACATTGAAACATCATATGACTTGCTCAAGATCACAAACCACTTTGTCAGAGACGAAATGTGAACCTAGATCTCCTCAGCTCAAAGGGTAACTCTGTATCTGCTACATAGGTACTAGATGGGAGAAGAAGTTGAAGTAAATGATTTGAATAAAATTTTTGGAGTTTTACTTCCCTAAGATTTTTCATTTTACTTCTCTAAGTTCACTCCCATTTGTCCATTAACTAGAAGAATGTTAGACCTAATGAAATTCTTTTTTTTCTCTTTTGAGCTTAGATCCCTAGCCTGCTTTCTCATCTTTAAAAAAATTTTTCCCCTGAATGTGAAATCAGTTTCACAATTATCTCCATTACATATTAGTCTTACCACTGGATTAAATGACCATTAAGATTCCTTCTAGCAGAGAAGCAATAAATTGGGAAAACATTTTTACATTCAAGGTTCTAATAAAGGCCTCATTTCTAAAATATATAATTAACTCAAATTTATAATTCAAGCCATTCTCCAATTGATAAATGGTTAAAGGATATGAACAATTTTCAGATGAAGAAATTGAAACTATTTCTAATCATATGAAAAGGTGCACCAAATCACTGTTGATCAGAGAAATGCAAATTAAGACAACTCTGAGATACCACTACACACTTGTCAGATTGGCTAAGATAACAGGAAACAATAATGACGAATGTTGGAGGGGATGTGGGAATACTGAGACACTGCTACATTGTTGGCAAAACTGTGAATGGATCCAACCAATCTGGAGAGCAATTTAGAACTATGCTCAAAAAGTTATCAAACTGTGCATACCCTTTGACCCAAAGAGATAATAAAGAAAGGAAAGGGACCCAGATGTGCAAAAATGTTTGTGGCTGCCCTCTTTGTAATGGCTAGAAACTGGAAACTGAGTAGATGCCCATCAATTGGAGAATGGTTGAATGAATTATGGTTTATGAATGTTATGGAATATTATTGTTCTGTAAGAAACGACCAACAGGATGATTTCAGAGAGGCCTAGAGAGATTTATATGAACTTATGCTAAGTAAAATGAGCAGAACCAGAGGTCATTATATACCTCAACAACAAGATTATACAATGATCAATTCTGATGGACATGGCTCTCTTCAACAATGAGATGATTCAAAACAATTTCAATTGTTCAATGTTGAAGAAAGCCATATAAACTCAGAGAGAGACCTTTGGGAACTGAGTGTACCACAACATAGCATTTTCATGCTTTCTATTGATGTTTGTTTGCATTTTGTTTTCCTTCTCAGGTTTTTTTTTTTTTTCTTTCTAGATCTGATTTTTTTTGTGCAGCAAGATAACTGTATAAATATATATATGTATATTGGATTTAACATATCTTATAAATATTAATGTATTTTACATGTATTGGACTACCTGCCATCTGGGGGGAGAGGTGGGAAGAGGGAAAAATCTGAAACAAAAAGTTTTGCAAGGGTCAGTGTTGAAAAATTACCCATTCATATGCTTCATAAATAAAAAGCTTTAATAATAATAATAATAATAAAAGATTCCTTCTAGCTCTTATAATTCTAGGATTCTGATCTGCAGCTTTTTGCAATGCTAGTATCTGGAGAAACTCAACCTGCTCTTGTTACTTTGGTCATTTTAATGTGCTATTCATGGAAATTATGTCCACCTGTTTGATACAAATTTGAACACACAAATCTTGATTGTTTTTTTGGTTTCCCACTATCTTCATTGCTCTCAGGAAGGAAGGCACTATGAATTTTGCAAGTCATATAACCTGTATGGTCTCAATTTCATCCTCTTAAAGATGAGATTGGATAAGATAACTCTCAAGTCTCTTCTAGCTCTTAATCTATTACTAATTGCAGTAAGTTCTGCCTCTGTTTTATATTGGCTCCATGACCCTAGGATAGCTAATTAATATGTTAAATGACTATCTAAGAGTATAGGTTGCACATTGACCTCATCTGGAAGTTTCCTATAACAATTAAATCACAAATCCAGTTCCCAGATCTTGTGTCCTTTGTCAGCTAGGTTTTTGTTAACTCTGTCTGCTATCCTGTATGCTGAGTTCCATGGACCTTAATAAAGTGATTTAAGATTATGAGATTAATCAATAATTGGTGAATGATTAGTCTTCAGAATGGGGCAGCTTTCTTCACATTCTTTTATCCCAACTACTAAGAGGACTGGTGTTCCTTCAGGGAGTCTGGATTTTCTTAATGACTGAATACCTGCCTGATTATCCAAGTGGAGTTTGATAGTCTTAAAGGGGACCTTGGCTGAAATGACAGTCATCCTGAAGCAATAAGGACAGAGAAAGATCAAATGAATACTCTCTTATAATAAATAAGAACAGTAAAGCAAAACATCCACACCTACCAAATGTAGGTCCCATTTTGTATCTTTACCTTTCAAGAAATGGGAAGCATGTTTTATCACTTATCTTCTGGTGGTCTGTTTAGTCACTGCATTAATCAGAGTTCTTCCAAAGTCATTCAGATTTGTTTTCCTGCCAGATCTACTCCTATAGGAGTCTTTATATAAATTGTTCTCCTGGTTCTACTCAATTAACTATATATCATAAGCATATTTTCCAAGTATTTCTAAATAATTCCTGTTTGTCATTTCTTAAAGCCCAGTGATAATCTATTATATAAAATAATCATAGTTTGGTTCATGCATTCCTTAATTGATGGCTACCTACTTAAAAGTCCCATTCTTTATTATGATAAAAAATTCAAGTAAGCTCATTTTTTTTTTATTCTATTTGCTCTTCCAAGGAGAATGACTTTTCCATTGGAAAGGATACAATAGAAATGGCTAATAAGGTATTGATAGTTAAAAAAAAAGTAAGAAAATAATAGAATACTTAACTATTTTTAACATTCGGGTCCTCTCCCAAATTAATGCTATTTTCTTGAATCTTGAAAAAAATTATGTGATTGGAAGCTACTGTCAATGATCTTGAAAGATTCTGGAGAAAAGGAGTGGTACCATTTGACTAGAAAAGGGGAAAATGTCCTGATGTACAAAAAGATGTATAATCTGCAAACTCTAGGCCAGGGAACTTGACTTTGATTCCTCAGAAAATTCTATAGTGGAATGTAATATTAAGGCAGTAGATGATAAGCAACTGAGA
Source organism: Antechinus flavipes (assembly GCF_016432865.1). Classification (NCBI taxonomy): domain Eukaryota; kingdom Metazoa; phylum Chordata; class Mammalia; order Dasyuromorphia; family Dasyuridae; genus Antechinus; species Antechinus flavipes. The sequence continues at coordinate 182,702,066 of NC_067401.1, forward strand.
ACAGGTTGTGCTTAGATTTATTTCCTTTTTAGATAAAATCGCCATCAATCAAACAAGCATCTATTTATTAAGCGCTTACTCTGTATGAGGCAATGTTGGAGACATAAGGAAGAAAATGAAAAATCCTTGCCCTCAAATTCTGTAAAAGGAAATAACATGCATATATATGAAGACATACATAAATAAGTACAATGTAATTGGTGCTGGGGGTGGATTGGGAGGCAACCGTCACAGGCAAGAGATAGTATCTTGTGTGCAAGAAGTACAGTTTGACTGGACTGTAGAATATGTAAAAGAGATGATGGTTTGATGCTTGGTTATGCAGGGCCAGATTATTAAACTGGTAGATGTGGGGAATGCTGTAGCTTTAGTTTACTTAAATTTGAGCAAAACATTTAGTGTGATTACTTTTGATAATCTTGTAGAAAATATGAAAAGATGTAGGGCATGTGATGATAGTAGAGGTAGACGGATTCAAAAGATAATAGCATTACAGATTTAGAGCAGCCTTCTCTTTCTGTTATGTGATTATCATCCTATCATCAAAGGCTACCTTATGTAATCCCAGAATTTTATAGATGAGTAACTGAAGGCTAGACAAGCTAAATGAAGGTCATAGAGGTAATCAGAATCCTAGATCCTAATGAGTGTCCAGAGCCACAAAGTCTTTGTGTTTTGATGTCAATTTATTTCTAAGGTTTCTCTGTGCTATTAATATTTTTATCAATTTATTTACTTGTATAAAAGCATAGGCAGAATGCTTATCAAATTTTCAGGTGACCCAAAACTGGGAGCAACCACTAACATACTTGATAGAAAAGTCAGAACCTGAAAATATCATAACTAACTAGAACATTGGACCAAAGTGAATAAGACAAAATTTAGTAAGTATGTAAAATCTTCCACTCAGGTTCAAAAAATGAGTTTACAAGCATAAGATAGAGGAGGCATTATTCAGTAGCAGTTAATCTGAAAAATATTTGGGAGTTTTAGGCTGTAAGCATAAGAGGAATGAACAAGATTGTAGTCAAAAAAGCTAAGGTAATATCTGACTTCATTTTTAGGCATAGCTTTCAGGGTTAGGGAGAATCTCTTGTTATACTTCTGTTATATGCTCTTGGATCAGAACAGACTTAGGGTATTTATTCTGTTTGGTTCTGAGTACCATGTTTTAGGAAGGAAATGTAATTAATAATAATAACTATGCAGTGTTTTAAGATTTGCAAAGCCCTTTATAAATATGATCACATTTTACTTACATATACAACCCTTGAGAAATAAGTGCTATTATTATTTTCATTTTACAGATGAGAGAGAAAAAGAAAAAGAGAAGGAAAAAGAAGAAAGGGAGAGACACACAGAGACACACAGAGATGCATACATAATTTGAGACAGACGGATAGAATGGAGAGAAAGGAAAAAAGGAAGGAAGAATGAAAAAAGAGAAGGTGATTTCATAGGTATTACTAGAAAGAAAGAGAGTGAAGTTGATTTCATAGGTATTACAAGAAAGAGAAACAGAGAGAGAGAAGTTGATTCCATAGGTATTACTAAAAAGAAAAAGAAAGAAAGAAGATTTCATAGGTATTAATAGAAAGAAAGAAAGAAAAAAAGAGAGGGGGTGGTGGTATAGGGTGATTTCATAGGTATTGCTTATACCTAGTGGAAAGAGAGCCATTACAAAAATGTGATTCTTAAAGATACTCAAAAATAAGAGTATAGGTTTAAAAGATGTGAGAAGGGGCAGAGTTATTTAGTCATTTCAGTCATGTCTGACTCTTCATGATCCCATTTGGGGTTTTCTTCCAATTTTTTCTCTAGCTTATTTTATACATAAGGAAACTGAGGTAAACAGTGTGAAGGTGATGAGGTTGGGCCCTCCCCTTGATTCCCTGTCAGGGAACCAAAAATGATGAGGTGTGGCACAGGGCAGGGAGTTGTGGGAACCCCTTTCTAGTTAGCATAGGTTCTTCATAAATGAATTTATGAACCCTAAAAGTTAAACTAGCAAAAGAAGTTTATTATTAGAACTGAGAAGTCAGCTTTTGCAGGCTGACTTTTTTAGTGGCAGGTCCTGACAGAGAAGTAAAGAGCTAGCAGAGAAATCCTCTAGCAGAGAAATCCTGACAGAAAGGTGAATAGAGTCCTGTTAGGGAAATAAGTGAGAGAGATAAAGGAGTAATGCTGAAAGAGAATGTCTTTTCAGCAGGCAGAGAGTCACAGCTGTACCAAGAGGAAAGAGAAGTTCCTTGACATGATTAGGTCCTCTGCAAGGAATGAGCCCCAAGTTGCCTCTTTATAGTTGAAACTTTGGCTGGAGGCTGGGGGGCAGTTTGAGTTGAGATCAGACAGATTTTCGGAATTGAAGAGAAATTTTCCATTTCAATGAGTGTCCCTGGAATAATCTCCAACTCTATTGAGTTGGATAGAAATCCCAGGGCTAAGTAGGAGTGGTCCTGGACTCAACTAGTCCCACCCAGATAACAGAATGAAACCACTTAACTACTTTATCTTGATTCCCTGGGGTAGGTCTTTCAGGGAGAGCTTCTCTGAGGGAGTTTCCCAAACTTTCCTCTCAAAGTCAGAGAGGGAAAAGGAGGGGGGAGGTGAATGGGGGGAAGGAGAGGGAGAGGGAGAGGGTTTCAGGGCTCTCTTCTTCAAAGGGACACACAGTTAATAAGTATCTGAAACCAGATTTAAATTCAAGCCTTCCTGACTCTAGGCTCAGAACTCTATGCATTGTTTTAAGAAGGTATATTTATGTAAGGAAATTCAGGAACCAGATAGAGGAAGTATAATGGAGAGGATTTAAATAAAGATCAATAGAGACACAAATAATAAAGATATTGTCATCTAAATGAATTGTAGATTATATTAACAGAAAGAAGGAATACTATAGATGAGAAATTCAATAAAATAACTCCCAACCCTGGGCACAGAAGTGTAATATCATGGGGAGATTTCATTTTCAGGAGTTTTGGAATTCATTCTCTTTTTTCCCAAAATAGTCCAGTTAAAATTTCTTAATTTAATTTCTTAATTAAATTTTGTATTAATGATCATTTCATTCTTCCAAAAGTGGAGGAGCAAATGAAACCAAGTTGGATGCTATTTTCACTAATAAGAAGGAACTGATTTCTGTGATGAAAATTATGGTAACTTGGTGGGGATAGGGAGAATCGCAATTCTATCTTAGAATTCATGTGAGAAGACAAGAAAAATAGATATGACATGTGCCCTAGATTTGGGAAAATCAAATTTCAGAGGGTTCTGGGAAAGTACAAGTAGGATTCTAAGGACTTAAAACTCTGCAGGATAAATCAACTCAAGAGGGATGGGAAACTATTTTTAAAAATCTGAAGATTTAAGGAACAACATTCTTATATAGAGGAAAGTTGGAAGGAAAAAAAAAAGATGAACATGCAGGGCATCAGCCAGTTTAGATTTTAGGAATGTATGTCAAAAGTAGAAGAAAGGACAGGAAATTGAGAATAACTATAAAAGAGTAGAAGGAGGGGGAAGGGGAAGAGGAAGAGGGAAAGGGAGAGGGGGAGAGGGTTTGAGAGGGTTTCAAGGGCTCTCCTCTTCAAAGGGACACACAGCTAAGAAGTGTGCAGGACAAATGTCAGAAAAGTTGTGGTACATGAATGTGATAGATATGAGAGAACCACAGGATAATTTGTATGAACTGATACAAAGGGAATTAAGTAAAAGTAGCACGCAGAATAACTTGTTCATTATAGTTGTGAACAACTTTTCATGACCCCAATTGGAATTTTTTTTTGGCTAAGATACTGGAGTGGTTTGTCATTTTCTTCTTTAACTCATTTTGCCAATGAGGAAACTGAGGTAAATAGGATTAAGTGACTTGGCCAGGATCACACAGCCAGTAAGTGTCTGAGATCAGATTTGAACTCAGCTCTTCCTGACTTCAGGTCCAGCACTCAACAGAGTTTATGTTATATGTTATATGTTGTAAGTTAAAATTGAGTGCTTTAAAAGTTTAGTAATCAAGCTTGGCCACCCAAAAAAAGCTGTAAGAAAGCATCTCTCTTTGATAAGCACTCACAGGTTCTTTGCAGAAATAAGAGATCATCAGGGTAAATATCAGATTTTTTTTATATTCTAGTTAGTTTTGTTGAACTATATTTTCCTTTTATTCTTTATTCTTGATTATAAAATTTTGTTTTCCAAGTGGAGAAGGAAAATTTGTTAGTAAAATAAAATATATGAGAGCAGGATGGAAAGGAAAGGAAAGGAAAGGAAAGGAAAGGAAAGGAAAGGAAAGGAAAGGAAAGGAAAGGAAAGGAAAGGAACATTTATACAGCACTTACTATGTGCCAAAACTGAGCTAAGTGTTTTACAAATATTATCTTTTTTGAGTTTCATTTTGAGTTTACCCTGTGAAATAGGTGCTAATATTATCCCTATTTTACAGTTAAGGAAACTGAGATAAACAGCGATTTAGTCACTTGCCCATGGTCACTCAGCTATTCAATGCTTGAAACGGCATTTATTTTATCTAAATAAAAACCTATTTGAAAATAATATCAGCACTACCTACCATGAAAACAAGCTGAGGTTTTGGGGAAAGCACAAAGAAAACTTTGTTTTATTTTTGCTTTTTAAAGCTGTATGGAAGGAGTAGTTGTGGATGGAATGATTAGTATTATTAGTCTGCTATGAGCTGGGAAATAAGATAATGAAATATGTCATATTTCTACATAGCCTAAGTAAGTAAGATAAAGTGCATGAAAAGCAGATTATATGTAATGAAGATCTGTAGATTTGTATACAGTGTTCTTTTCTTATTCTTTGCATATGGAAGTATTTCAGTTTGTTGGTGTATAAACTTTAATATATGGATTTAGTAACATCTATTTCTTTCTAGTTTTTATTTGTGTTCCACATAATTGAGGGTTGCATGACAATTGACCTTTGAATAAGTAAAGTGTTACTGGAATAGCACTGGACAGTTTGGAGTGTTTTATACTCATCATATCTACATGATTTAGAAAGGAGGCGGTATTACCTTTTCTACTTTTCAAATGAAGATGGGGGGCAGTGAGAGGTCCTAATGTGACTTATTTTGGAGAACTAAAAACTTGGGAAGTATATGATAGTTGTTTCCAAATATTGTATGGGCTGTCATATGGAAAAAGTTTAATTATTCTGTATATTTCCATAGGACAAATCTAGACTCAATTAATAGACATTTCAGGGTAGATAAGATAGCTACTCAGTTTAAGGAAAAACTTTTTAACAATTAGAATTGTCCCAATTGTCCCAACAGTGCAGTAGATGTGTCCAGTTTAAGGAAAAACTTTTTAACAATTAGAGTTGTCCCAATTGTCCCAACAGTGCAGTAGATGTGTCCATGAACTAGTAAGTTCTCTAATTTGAGGGTGACGTTGACAGAGACAAGATATCTTTCTTCAAAGGGAACTAAGATCAGGCAGCAGATGTCCTGATTCAAATTTGTTAAAGTAAATATCATTGTCTCAGAGTTCAGTAGCTCTTTTAAGATATGTTTGGATGAGTATCTCCAGGTTTAATTTTATTCTTACTATATTTCTTTTGCTCTTTCATATATCTCATACTTTCTCTCAGGCCAAGGACCAACAGAGGTGGCCACTGTTATACAGTAGTGCTTCCTGAGAACATCTGTGACATCTTAAAAGTGAAATATTATTGCCTGTCGTTCTATCTAAGTATCTGTTCGGTAATTCCTCTCTGGTTCCATTATTTTCCTTTTGCTGGGAAACTGCAAATATCCTTGAGCTTCTAAAAGAAAACTTGTGATGTCTTGATAGTAGCTGTATGTTAGCTGGAAGCTGATAGCACCTGGGAAAGGGGTTTCCAAGAATGTATTCCAAGGAATCTGAATTTTAACACTCATACTTTTGGATAAGGAATAACAGCAGAGTACGGAAATGCTCCCATACATAAATCCTGCACAGTATGAAGTAGGTAGTCAGTATAAGAGGTAGGGTAAGAGGATCGAGTGACTTGCTCAGCCCTTAGATACCCTTGAATACTCTTAGGTGGAACTTTGATCTGGAGTCTTAGAAACAGAGTGTACTTAAAGCATTAGTTTTCAGGATTTAGATAGAACTGATCCATAATATTATACAAAGGACACTGGACTGGAACTCAGGTAAGCTGGGTTCTAGTCTTAGCTCTGTCACTAACTTATCAGTGCAAATTTTAACCAGTTTGTTTCTCTGATCCTCAGTTTCTTCATCTATAAATTAGAGGGAATTAAGATCTCTTCCAGTTTGTAATTTTTGCCCCCTGACTTCTACAAATCTTGCATTGGGTAGGGGGGAAGGAATGTAAAGGGATCAGAGCCTGAAGAGGAAGGGAGGCTGGATATTAATTGTTCCTGTTGGTATTGGAATCATGGATCAAGGATGGAGATGCATTGAAGGCCCAGGAAGCACAACAGATTTTTCCAGAACATCAGACAAAAAATGATGTAGGTAGAAAAACATCATGGAAGGACAGGAACTGATGAGCCAGCTGGTTCCAGGGTCAGGATAGGGCTGTTTTCAGTCCAAAAGACTCTGAGGAAGAGGTTTTAATCTAATTATATGCTTTATTTGAGCTAATTTGTTTTCCAATCCATCTTGTTCAACAGGAAGGAAAAACAAGATGTGGAGTCATTTACACCCACTTGTTCCAAGTCTGGGGATAGAAGGGAATTTCTTGCCCATGAAGACTTGTGCTTTCTTTTTTTTTTTTTTTTTCCTATATATTGCTTTTGTTTGTTTGTTTTTAAATAACTTTTTATTGATAGAACCCATACCAGGGTAATTTTTTACAGCATTATTCCTTGCACTCACTTCTGTTCTGATTTTTCCCCTCCCTCCCTCCACCCCCTCCCCCCAGATGGCAAGGAGTCCTTTACATATTGAATAGGTTACAGTATATCCTAGGTACAATATATGTGTGCAGAACCGAACAGTTTTCTTGTTGCACAGGGAGAATTGGATTTAGAAGGTATAAATAACCCGGGAAGAAAAACCAAAATGCAAGCAGTTTATATTCATTTCCCAGTATTCTTTCTTTGGGTGTAGCTGCTTCTGCCCATCTTTGATCAATTGAAACTGAATTAGCTCTCTTTATCGAAGAGATCCACTTCCATCAGAATACATCCTCAAACAGTATCATTGTTGAGGTATATAATGATCTCCTGGTTCAGCTCATTTCACTCAACATCAGTTCATGTAAGTCTCGCCAGTCCTCTCTGTATTCATCCCACTGGTCATTCCTTACAGAACAATAATATTCCATAACATTCAAGGTATACATGTATTCTTTATACATCTTTATAGCAGAAATATAGTTCCCAAGATTAATCTTTACCTTTTTAGATTTGTCTTGAGTTCTATATTTGTAGATCAAACTTTTTGTTAAGTTCTGGCTTTTTCATCAAAAATAGGTGAAATTTGCTTACTTCGTTGAATGTCCATCTTCTTCCCTGGAAAAAGATGCTCATTCTAGCTGGGTAAGTTATTTTTGGTTGCATACCACGTTCTTTAGCCTTTTGGAATATCATATTCCAATCCCTTTGATCCTTTAATGTGGATGCTGCCAGATCCTAGGTGATCCTTATTGTGGCTCCTCGATACTTGAATTGGGTTTTTCTAGCCGCTTGCAATATTTTTTCCTTCATCTGAGGGTTCTGGCATTTTGCCACTATATTCCTTGGTGTTTTGATTTTAGGATCCCTTTCAGTGGGTGATCGATGAATTCTTTCAATGTCTATTTTATCCTCTGTTCCTATGACTTCTGGGCAGTTCTCTTTGATAATTTCTTGGAAAATAGTGCCCAGGCTCTTTTTCTCATCATGCTTTTCTGGGAGTCCAATGATTCTCAGATTGTTTCTCCTGGATCTGTTTTCCAGGTCTGTTGTCTTCCCCAGAAGGTATTTCACATTCTTTTCCATTGTTTGATTTTACAGTTAAGGAAACTGAGATAAACAGCGATTTAGTCACTTGCCCATGGTCACTCAGCTATTCAATGCTTGAAACGGCATTTATTTTATCTAAATAAAAACCTATTTGAAAATAATATCAGCACTACCTACCATGAAAACAAGCTGAGGTTTTGGGGAAAGCACAAAGAAAACTTTGTTTTATTTTTGCTTTTTAAAGCTGTATGGAAGGAGTAGTTGTGGATGGAATGATTAGTATTATTAGTCTGCTATGAGCTGGGAAATAAGATAATGAAATATGTCATATTTCTACATAGCCTAAGTAAGTAAGATAAAGTGCATGAAAAGCAGATTATATGTAATGAAGATCTGTAGATTTGTATACAGTGTTCTTTTCTTATTCTTTGCATATGGAAGTATTTCAGTTTGTTGGTGTATAAACTTTAATATATGGATTTAGTAACATCTATTTCTTTCTAGTTTTTATTTGTGTTCCACATAATTGAGGGTTGCATGACAATTGACCTTTGAATAAGTAAAGTGTTACTGGAATAGCACTGGACAGTTTGGAGTGTTTTATACTCATCATATCTACATGATTTAGAAAGGAGGCGGTATTACCTTTTCTACTTTTCAAATGAAGATGGGGGGCAGTGAGAGGTCCTAATGTGACTTATTTTGGAGAACTAAAAACTTGGGAAGTATATGATAGTTGTTTCCAAATATTGTATGGGCTGTCATATGGAAAAAGTTTAATTATTCTGTATATTTCCATAGGACAAATCTAGACTCAATTAATAGACATTTCAGGGTAGATTAGATAGCTACTCAGTTTAAGGAAAAACTTTTTAACAATTAGAATTGTCCCAATTGTCCCAACAGTGCAGTAGATGTGTCCAGTTTAAGGAAAAACTTTTTAACAATTAGAGTTGTCCCAATTGTCCCAACAGTGCAGTAGATGTGTCCATGAACTAGTAAGTTCTCTAATTTGAGGGTGACGTTGACAGAGACAAGATATCTTTCTTCAAAGGGAACTAAGATCAGGCAGCAGATGTCCTGATTCAAATTTGTTAAAGTAAATATCATTGTCTCAGAGTTCAGTAGCTCTTTTAAGATATGTTTGGATGAGTATCTCCAGGTTTAATTTTATTCTTACTATATTTCTTTTGCTCTTTCATATATCTCATACTTTCTCTCAGGCCAAGGACCAACAGAGGTGGCCACTGTTATACAGTAGTGCTTCCTGAGAACATCTGTGACATCTTAAAAGTGAAATATTATTGCCTGTCGTTCTATCTAAGTATCTGTTCGGTAATTCCTCTCTGGTTCCATTATTTTCCTTTTGCTGGGAAACTGCAAATATCCTTGAGCTTCTAAAAGAAAACTTGTGATGTCTTGATAGTAGCTGTATGTTAGCTGGAAGCTGATAGCACCTGGGAAAGGGGTTTCCAAGAATGTATTCCAAGGAATCTGAATTTTAACACTCATACTTTTGGATAAGGAATAACAGCAGAGTACGGAAATGCTCCCATACATAAATCCTGCACAGTATGAAGTAGGTAGTCAGTATAAGAGGTAGGGTAAGAGGATCGAGTGACTTGCTCAGCCCTTAGATACCCTTGAATACTCTTAGGTGGAACTTTGATCTGGAGTCTTAGAAACAGAGTGTACTTAAAGCATTAGTTTTCAGGATTTGGAGTCTGCTCTCTATCTGTATAGAAGCTGTCAAGGGTTAAAGTCCTCTTCAGTTTTTTGCTCATTATGTCAAAAAATCAAAGACAAACTAGCAAAAAGAGAAAAAGAAATCATCCCTAATTTGGAGTCTGCTTTCTGGGGGGAGGGGTTGGGTGGCATTACGAAGCTTCCTCTATAGACTACGGGGGCAGCACCGAGGCACTAACCCTACTGTGCTGCGCCTGCGCTCTGAGATCCCAGAGCGTGCTGAGTCACAGCGGGGGGAGTGGCGGGGGGCAGGAGGGGGAAAGGGGAAGAAGAGGTGGCCAGGTCCTGAGAGACTCCAGCTGTTTGGGGTTGTATTCTTTGCCCTGGTGTTTTTAGCTTCTCTGCTGGGCTGCTGGCTTGCTGCTGGAGCAAAGTATCCACACCTATAGCAAAGCTCTCTCCGCAGAGACGGCTGCGATCACACCCCACCCCCTCTCCAGTCTGCTCGGCTGTGAGCTGCCTTCCGTGCTCTCAGCTGCCTGCCCGCACCCTGCGCCCGATCCAAAACTGTCCCAGCCCTCGCGCAAGAACAGACCTTTCTTGGCGAATCTCAAGGATGGCTTCTCTTGGTAACTATTTGTGGGTTTTTTTTCAGTCAAGCATCAATTCAGAGGCTTGTAATGAAATGGATAGTGAGAGAAAAATGAGGAACTACACAGGTGTGTGCCTCCTCTCTGCCATCTTAACCGGAAGTCCTCTGCCCTTGAAATTCTTGACCTTTTGTTTTTCCATATGAACTTTGTTGTTATTTTTTCTAGTTATCAAAGTAGTTTTTTGGGAGTCTGATTGGTATAGCGCTAAATAAATAGATTAGTTTAGGTAGTATGGTCATCTTTATTATATTTGCTCGCCCAATCCACGAGCATTTAATATATTTCCAGTTGGTTAGATCAGACTTAATTTGTGTGGAAAGTGTTTTGTAGTTTTGCTCATAAAGTTTCTGATTTTCCCGTGGCAGATAAGATTCCTAAATATTTTATACAATCAGTAGTTACTTTAAATGGAATTTCTTTTTGCAACTCTAACTGTTGGGTTTTCTTAGTGATGTATAAGAATGCTGATGACTTATGTGGGTTTATTTTGTATTCTGCAACTTTGCTGAAGGTGTGGATTGTTTCTAATAACTTTTTAGTAGAGTCTCTGAGGTTCTCTAAGTATACCATCATATCATCAGCAAAGAGTGATAATTTGGTTTCCTCATTGCCTATTCTTATTCCTTTAATCTCTTTCTCAACTTTTATTGCCAAAGCTAGCATTTCTAATACAATATTAAATAGTAATGGTGATAGTGGGCAACCTTGTTTCACTCCTGATCTTATTGGGAATGGTTGCAGTTTGTCCCCATTACATATGATGCTTACTGCTGGTTTTAAATAGATGCTACTGATTATTTTAAGGAAGAGTCCATTTATTCCTATACTTTCAAGAGTTTTTAATAGAAATGGATGTTGGATTTTTTCAAATGCTTTTTCTGCATCTATGATCATGTGGTTTTTGTTAATTTGATTATTAATATGGCCAATTATACTGATAGTTTTCCTAATATTGAACCAGCCCTGCATTCCTAGTATAAATCCTACTTGATCATGGTGTATTATCCTGGGGATGATTTTCTGGAGTCTTTTTGCTAACATCTTATTTAAGATTTTAGCATCAATATTCATTAGGGAGATTGGTCTATAATTTTCTTTCTCTGTTTTCAACCTACCTGGTTTAGATATTAGTATCATGTCTGTGTCATAAAAGGAATTTGGTAGGACTCCTTCATTTCCTATTTTTTCAAATAGTTTATAAAGCATTGGGGCTAATTGTTCTTTGAATGTTTGGTAAAATTCACATGTAAATCCATCTGGTCCAAGGGATTTTTTTTTTTTTAGGGAGTTGATTAATAGTTTGTTCTATTTCTTTTTTCTGAAATGGGACTATTTAAGCAATTTACTTCCTCCTCTGATAATCTGGGAAGCCTATATTTTTGGAGGTAGTCATCCATTTCTCTTAGGTTATCAAATTTATTGGCATAAAGTTGGGCAAAGTAACCCCTTATTGTTTTTTTAATTTCCTCTTCATCAGTGGAAAGTTCTCCCTTTTCATTTTTAAGACTACTAATTTGATTTCCCTCTCTCCTTTTTCTAATCAGATTTACCAAAGGTTAATCAATTTTATTGGTTTTTTCATAAAACCAACTCTTAATTTTATTTATTAGTTCAATAGGTTTTTTTTTTTTTTTTACTTTCTATATTATTAATTTCTCATTTTAATTTTAGAATTTCAGGTTTAGTAATTGATTGGGGGTTTTTAATTTGGTCTTTTTCTAGCTTTTTAAGTTGCAGGCCCAATTCATTGATCTTTTCTTTTTGTATTTTATTGAAGTAAGCCTCTAACGATATAAAATTTCCCCTTATTACTGCTTTGGCTGCATCCCATAAATTTTGATATGATATCTCACTGTTGTCATTATCTTACGTGTCTATAATTTGCTGTTTCACCCAATCATTCTTTAAGATGAGATTATTTAGTTTCCAATGACTTTTTGGTCTATTTATACCTAACTTTTTGTTGAATGTAGTTTTTATTGCATTGTGATCTGAAAAGAAAGCATTTACTATTTCTGCCTTCCTGCATTTAATTTTGAGGTTTTTATGTCCTAATATATGGTTAGTTTTTGTATAGGTTCCATGAACTGCTGAAAAGAAAGTGTACTCCTTTCTGTCTCCATTACATTTTCTCCAGAGATCTGTCATATCTAACTTTTCTAGTATTCTATTTACCTCTTTGACTTCTTTCTTATTTATTTTGTGGTTTGATTTATCTAATTCTGAGAGTGCAAGGTTGAGATCTCCCACTATTATAGTTTTACTGTCTATTTCTTCTTACAGCTCTCTTAATTTTTCTTTTAAGAAATTAGATGCTATACCACTTGGCGCATATATATTTAATAGTGATATTGCTTCATTATCCATGCTACCCTTTAGCAAGATATAGTGCCCTTCCTTATCTCTTTTAATTAGATCAATTTTTGCTTTAGCTTGATCTGAGATCAGGATGGCTACCCTTGCTTTTTTTACTTCACCTGAAGCATAGTAGATTTTACTCTAACCTTTTATCTTTAACCTGCATGAATCTCCTCGCTTCAGGTGTTTTCTGTAAACAACATATTGTAGGATTCTGGCTTTTAATCCATTCTTCTAACCGCTTCCTCTTTATGGGGGAGTTTACCCCCTTCACATTTATGGTTAAAATGACCAATTCTGTATTACTTGCCATCTTGTTAACCCCTGTTTATGCTTTTCTCCCTTCTTTCTCCCTTACCCCCCTTCCCAGTATTAAGCTTGTGAGCACCACTTGCTTCTCATACCCGCCCTTTTTAGTACCTCCCCCACCTTAGATTTCTTCTCCCTATCTTACCCCTTACTCCTTTCCCTCCCAGTTTCCGTATTCCCTTCCGCTTAGCTTATTCCTTCCCTTTTCACTTTTCCCTTCTCACTTCTCAATGAAGTAGGAGAAGTTTCACCATAAATTAAATATGTCTAAAATTTTTTCTCTTAAAGCCAATTCTGAAGGCAGTAATATACCCACTATATTCATCCCCCTCCATTCTTTCTCTCAGATATAATAGGTTTCCTTTGCCTCTTCATGAGATGTAGTACTCCCACTTTACCCTTTTTCTGGTGCAATGTCCTTTCCACATCTACTTTCTAGAACAAGGTATACATATATTCTTTATACCTCTTTATATCAGAAATATAGTTCCCAAGATTAATCTTTACCTTTTTAGATTTGTCTTGAGTTCTATATTTGTAGATCAGACTTAATTTGTGTGGAAAGTGTTTTGTAGTTTTGCTCATAAAGTTTCTGATTTTCCCGTGGCAGATAAGATTCCTAAATATTTTATACAATCAGTAGTTACTTTAAATGGAATTTCTTTTTGCAACTCTAACTGTTGGGTTTTCTTAGTGATGTATAAGAATGCTGATGACTTATGTGGGTTTATTTTGTATTCTGCAACTTTGCTGAAGGTGTGGATTGTTTCTAATAACTTTTTAGTAGAGTCTCTGAGGTTCTCTAAGTATACCATCATATCATCAGCAAAGAGTGATAATTTGGTTTCCTCATTGCCTATTCTTATTCCTTTAATCTCTTTCTCAACTTTTATTGCCAAAGCTAGCATTTCTAATACAATATTAAATAGTAATGGTGATAGTGGGCAACCTTGTTTCACTCCTGATCTTATTGGGAATGGTTGCAGTTTGTCCCCATTACATATGATGCTTACTGCTGGTTTTAAATAGATGCTACTGATTATTTTAAGGAAGAGTCCATTTATTCCTATACTTTCAAGAGTTTTTAATAGAAATGGATGTTGGATTTTTTCAAATGCTTTTTCTGCATCTATGATCATGTGGTTTTTGTTAATTTGATTATTAATATGGCCAATTATACTGATAGTTTTCCTAATATTGAACCAGCCCTGCATTCCTAGTATAAATCCTACTTGATCATGGTGTATTATCCTGGGGATGATTTTCTGGAGTCTTTTTGCTAACATCTTATTTAAGATTTTAGCATCAATATTCATTAGGGAGATTGGTCTATAATTTTCTTTCTCTGTTTTCAACCTACCTGGTTTAGATATTAGTATCATGTCTGTGTCATAAAAGGAATTTGGTAGGACTCCTTCATTTCCTATTTTTTCAAATAGTTTATAAAGCATTGGGGCTAATTGTTCTTTGAATGTTTGGTAAAATTCACATGTAAATCCATCTGGTCCAAGGGATTTTTTTTTTTTTAGGGAGTTGATTAATAGTTTGTTCTATTTCTTTTTTCTGAAATGGGACTATTTAAGCAATTTACTTCCTCCTCTGATAATCTGGGAAGCCTATATTTTTGGAGGTAGTCATCCATTTCTCTTAGGTTATCAAATTTATTGGCATAAAGTTGGGCAAAGTAACCCCTTATTGTTTTTTTAATTTCCTCTTCATCAGTGGAAAGTTCTCCCTTTTCATTTTTAAGACTACTAATTTGATTTCCCTCTCTCCTTTTTCTAATCAGATTTACCAAAGGTTAATCAATTTTATTGGTTTTTTCATAAAACCAACTCTTAATTTTATTTATTAGTTCAATAGGTTTTTTTTTTTTTACTTTCTATATTATTAATTTCTCATTTTAATTTTAGAATTTCAGGTTTAGTAATTGATTGGGGGTTTTTAATTTGGTCTTTTTCTAGCTTTTTAAGTTGCAGGCCCAATTCATTGATCTTTTCTTTTTGTATTTTATTGAAGTAAGCCTCTAACGATATAAAATTTCCCCTTATTACTGCTTTGGCTGCATCCCATAAATTTTGATATGATATCTCACTGTTGTCATTATCTTACGTGTCTATAATTTGCTGTTTCACCCAATCATTCTTTAAGATGAGATTATTTAGTTTCCAATGACTTTTTGGTCTATTTATACCTAACTTTTTGTTGAATGTAGTTTTTATTGCATTGTGATCTGAAAAGAAAGCATTTACTATTTCTGCCTTCCTGCATTTAATTTTGAGGTCTTTATGTCCTAATATATGGTCAAATTTTGTGTAGGTTCCATGATCTGCTGAGAAGAAAGTATACTCCTTTTTGTCACCATTCAGTTTTCTCCAGCGATCTATCATACCTAATTTTTCTAATATTCTATTTACCTCTTTAATTTCTTTCTTATTTGTTTTGTGATTTGATTTATCTAAATCTGAGAGTGCAAGATTGAGATCTCCCACTATTATAGTTTTGGTGTCTATTTCTTCTAGCAATTCTCTTAACTTCTCCTTTAGGAAGTTAGATGCTATACCACTTGGTGCATATATGTTTAATACTGATATTGCTTCATTGTCTAGCGTACCCTTTAACAAGATATAGTTTCTTTCTTTATCTCTTTTAATTAGATCAGTCTTTGCTTTTGCTTGATCTGAGATAAGGATGGCTACCCCTGCTTTTTTTTACTTCACCTGAAGCATGATAGATTCTGCTCCAGCCTTTTACCTTTACTCTATAGGTATCTCCCTGTTTTAAATGTGTTTCCTGTAAACAACAGATTGTAGGATTCTGACTTTTGATCCAGTCTGCTATTTGCCTCCTCTTTATGGGAGAGTTCATCCCATTCACATTTATGGTTAAAATAACCAATTCTGCATTACCTGCCATCCTAATATCCCCAGATTATACTTTTCTTTTTCTTGTCCTCCTTCCCTTCTTCCCTGGTATTAAACTTATTGGTCCCACTAACATCATGCAGCTCTCGCTCTTTAGTATCCCTCCCTTCTCCCTTTGAATCCCTTCCCCTTTCTTGTACTCTTCCCTTATACTCTTTTTCCTTCTCCCTTTTCTTCTCCCACTTTTTAATGAAGTGAGAGAAGAATCTCTGTAAAACAAATATGTCAATTGTTTCCTCTTTGAGCCAACTCTGATGAGAGTAGGATTCACACAAAAATCCTCCCCCTCTCTAAGTTCCCTCATATACGATAGGTTTCCTTTGCCTCATTGTTGCATGTAGTTTCCCTCTTTTTATCTCCCCTCTTCCCTTTTTCTGACACTATCCCCTTTCCATTTCTACTTCCCTTTTTTATGTTATATCGGTAAAATCAAATTATACATATGGTTTTTATGTATTTCTGTTGTGGATATACATAGTTCTCAAGAGTTCCTTTTCCTTTTTCTACTTCTCTTGATTCCTGTTGTTGGAGATCAAATTTTTTGTTTAAGTCTGGTTTTTTCCTTAGAAATAGATGGAATTCCTCTATTTCATTAAATGTCTATCTTCTTCCATGGAAAAAAATACTCAGCTTAGCTGGGTAGTTTATTCTTGGCTGCATTCCAAGTTCTTTTGCCTTTCAGAATATCTGATTCCAGGCCCTTTGATCCTTTAATGTTGAGGCAGCCAGATCTTAGCGTGACCCTTATTGTGGCATCTCGGTATATGAACTGTTTTTTCCTGGCTGCTTGTAAAATTTTTTCTTTAGTCTGAAAATTCTGAAGTTTGGCCACAATATTCCACGGAGTCTTTATTTTAGGGTCTTTTTCAGAAGGTGTTCGATGAATTCTTTCAATGCCTATTTTCCCTTCCGGTTCTATTACTTCTGGGCAGTTCTCTTTGATGATTTCCTGTAAAATAGTATCTAGGCTCTTTTTTTCATCATAATTTTCTGGTAGTCCGATGATCTTCAGGTTATCTCTCCTAGATCTATTTTCCAGGTCTGTTGTTTTTCCAAGTAAAATATTTGACATTTTTTCCCAATCTTTCATTTTTTTGCTTGACTGATTCTTGATGCCTCAATGAATCAGTCATTACTATTTGTTCAGTTCTGATTTTTAGTGAGTTATTTTCTTCATTACCTTTTTTTACTTCTTTTTGTATATGTCCAATTGAGTTGTTTTGGTCTATGGAATTTTTTTCCATTTCACTAATTTTTTTTTTTTTTAGTGAGTTATTTTCTTTTTCCAATTTGCAAATTCTATTTCACTGCACTTCTTGGGAGTTTTTTATCTTTTCCAATTCACATTTTAGGAAATTGTTGCTCTCTTGCATAGCTTCTCTTTCCTTTCCCCATTTTTCTTCTAGTTCTCTTTTAAGGTTTTTAATAGTCTCTTCTACGAGGGCCTTTTGTATTGGAGACCAACAATTGTCTGGAGACTGTCTGCTATTAGTCTCTTCAGGGTTGAAAAACTGTTCTCTTTCTGTATAGAAACTATCAATTGTTCTTTTGATTATTTTACTCATTTTGTTAAAGCCTGTAAGGTCTGCCTTCAGAGCCAGGAGGTAACCAGCTTCCTCTGCAGAGCAGTGAAAGGTGTATGGAAGGGTAGCTGTCCTGCCAGCCGGCTACAAAAAGCAGGGAGGTACTGGAGTGCTCTGGGAAGGGGTTCCCCACCCAGGAGTAACTCAGGCCTGCAGGGTGGAGCTGGGAAAGTGCCCTGCAAAGAATCCCCACTGTGTGAGATAAGGACTGCCCTGTGGTTAGATGCTGAGCAGTGAGAGTTTCACTACCCCAAGCCAAAGCCTGCCCTGGGGCTGTGGGTGTTAGCAGTTGAGCAGTGAATGAATTTGCAGGAACCTGAAGTGTCTGCCTGGGAAGCACAGTCAGCTGGGGCAGTTCTATTGCCCCAGGCTGAGCCCCTCACTGTGCCGATTAGAGGCTGCCCAGGCTGTGCCCCCTTGCCACGCAGATTAGTAACTGCCCCCGCAAAAGCCCCAAAGTGTGGGATGTGGCTGCAGGGCTGCGTTAAAGTCTGCCTGAGTCACTTCCCTCTGTTTTAGGCCTTAACTTCTCTGCCAGTTTACTGCTTTGTAGTCAAGGCAGAGCAGTTAGCCTATAGCATAGTGGTCCCTATAACTTCTCTAGCCACAGAGATCACCCCAGCCCCTGGTCTGCTCAGGATGCTAGTCTCTCGCTGCCTGTGCTAGTCTGTTCCTGGCCCCTCAGGACAAACCTTTCCTGGCGATCTTCCAAATTGACTTTGGCTGGTAAATTGTAGTGCTTCTTCATGAATTTAAGCAGTGAAGAGCTATTTTTGAAGCTGGATTAAATAGTTGGTTATGAGGGAATGAGAGTTGCTTAGAGAGTCGTGTGTGCTTTCTCCACCATCTTGGCTCCCATTCTATATATTCGACTTGTGCTTTCAAAACCAGATTTCCTCACCAAGGCCACTCCCTCTTCTGGACTGACCACTGTGCCTTGGTGGGAAAGCACTTTCATGTTATCTCTCTTTGGAACCATAAGAAATTAACACTTGTGTCTCCCTCCTCTTTCATTTGGCCTGAAAAGCCTAGCCTAGCCCATTTCTTTGATTCCTTTCCTTTAGGAATCTCAAACTTACCAGGTATTACTGTAAAATGATATAACTGAGAGGGAACCAGCAGAGTAGAACTTATTTATCCAAATGAGTGTTATTCCCTTCATAGTATTTCCTTCAAATCCTATGCTAATTTCTTTTATATAATACCTTCAGTGTTGACAAATTTTTATCCTTGAGAATGGGTTGGAAATAGCCCAAATCTGTAGAATAAGTAGTTTGGAGCCTAAAACAAGGTGTGTGTATATGAGAAGAGTTTTCTCTGAGGGCATTTCCAAAGAGACATTTTATAACCACCCAGAGCATGCTTCGGTCTGCTTTGAAAGACCATCCTTTATTTAAAAAACTATGTTCTTGGGGCAGCTAGATGGATCAGTGGTTAGAACACTACTCCTGAAGTCACTAAGACTTGAGATCAAATCTAGCCCCAGACACTTAACACTTACTAGCTGTGTGAACCTGGGCAAGTTGCTTAACGTCAATTGCTTTGCAAAAAAAGAAAGAAAGAAAATAGATAGCTATGTTCTGGTGCATATGATTAAATACCAATCTTGTGAATAATGGGGACAATTTAATTTCATCAAAAAGTAATAGTCCATGAGCTTTTTACCACTTAAACAGATGGGAAAACCAAGGATAAAGTATCTAAACTGTAGAAGTTGGCATTTCTGTTATTAAATCATATCTAGTTGTATCTTTGTCACTCCACTCAGTGTTTTCTTGGCGAAGATACTTAAGTAGTTTGCCATTTTCTTTTCTAGGGTCCCAGTTTTACAGTTGAGGAAACTGAGGAATACAAGTTAATTGACTTGCTCAGCTAATGTCAGAGATTGGATTTGAATTGAGCCTGACTTCAGGCTCAGCACTCACTCTCTCCATTGCATTGCCTCTCTGACCTAAGGTTTGCTTGGTGTTTGTTTAGTGATCAATCTTTAAGATTAAAAATGAACCATTTACTGATTAAAGCCATCTAAAGCTCCTTTTGGAAGAATTGAAGAGAGTTAGACTCATAAGTTCACATAAGTCTATTATTCTGTCCCTGGTGTTTTCCTTATTGGGTAGTGAAATAGGCTGGAGTTACCTCAGTTAGCCAGTCACTTGATATTTATTATTTACCTACTGTTTACCAAGCACTTTGCTTAATATTGGGGATAAAAAGTAAGACAAAGAAACAGTCTTCTCTCAAGGGGCTTACAATCTAATGGTGGAAACATTTTTTTGTACTATGAATAAACAAGATATGTACAGAATAAATTAGGGGTAGTTTCAAAAGGAAGGCACAAAGATTAAGGAGGATTGACAAAAGTTTCTTGAGGAAAACTTGAGCTGAGATTTGAAGGAAGCCAGAAAAAATAAGAAATGGAAAAGAGGGAGAACATTGACAGACAGCGGAAATGTATCTTGTGAGAGGAGCAGGGAAAGATCATTGCCACTGGATTGCAGAGTGGGGTGCAAGGTGTAAGAAGACTGGAAAAGGAAGAAGAGGCCAAGTTACAAAAGACTTTCAAAGCCAAACAAAAAATGTTATATTTGATCCTGAGGGTCATAGAGAGCCACTGGAGTTTATTAAACAGACTTGTGCTTCAAGAAGATCAATTTGACAGGAAAGGGGAGGGTGAATTGCGGTAGACAGAGACTTGAGGCAGAGAGACCAGCAAGCTCTGGCAATAGTCCAGGCAAAAGATGATGAGGGCCTGTTGTTCAGTTTCATTTATGTCCAATTCTTCATAATATCATTTGGGGTTTTCTTGGCAAAGAACTAGAATAGTGTACCATTTCCTTCTCCAGTTCATTTTACAGATGAAGAATGGGAGTGAACAAAGTTAAATGTCTTGCTTAGATTTTACAGCTAACGATTATCTAAAGCTGAATTTGAACTCTGAAGGCCAGTACTCTATCCACATTGCACCTAAATTTAGCTGCCCTTTAATGTATTAAAGCCTACATTAACCTATTTTAAATCCCATTCCACTTCAATCTACTCTCTACTCAGAGCTTTCTAAACCATAAGTTTGACCATATTACATCTCTGCCACTTCATTCAGTAAATCACAGTGATTCCATATCACTTCTAGGATAAAATATAAAATCTTTTCCTTGACTTTTAAAGCCCTTTGTAACATGTGTGGGAAAGGAGCGTTTACTGTGAGAGAGAGTATCTGTTTCTGATTTCATTTACCTGTCCATGTAGGTATTCATCTATTCACTTAACTTTTACTTTTTGTACCAACTTGGTCATGTTCCATGAGAAATAAAGGTAAACTAAGATGAGAAGTCTGAGTTTTCTCAAATAAAATTTTACAGTGATTAGCTTGGGGCAAATGAAATGTTATCAAAAACTCTGCATCGTGGTACAAGTGTTTTCTTCTTGGTGTTCTAAGATTAGATGATGAAGGCCATAGTAATGGGACTGTTATGAGAGAAATTGTCTCCTGACACAAGTATTTTGTCATCTGAATGTTCTGAGCCTGGTTACGTTTCCATAGAAAGCATATACTGTAGTAACTGGAACATTCTACAGAGTGTGTGGCTCCAACCACAAATATCTTGTCAGTCTTATATAGTTGTTCTGACATTCTCCCACCCCTGTTCTGGAGGTGAGAGGTCAGCAGGTGTTAAACTTTGCACAAGTTTTCTAAATATATCCATTAGTTAGGATGACTTTCCTCCCTCATACATCCCCACATATACACATAGAAGATCCTTAGAGACTGGACAAGTGAGTTCTCCTCACTCACCTCAATTTAAGGATGGAGCAAGTAAGTGCACTTAAGGGTGTGGGAGGATAGAAAGGAAGGGAAGGTATAGGGAAGGAAGTGAAAGGCAGATAGACCCCAAGCTACCTGAGGCCCTCTTTTCTTACTTACTCTGGAGAACACGGAACACCTTAACTTTTCTTAATGTTACATACACTATTTGCAGAAACAAGACTATTCTCCTTGAAGAAAGGGAAATTTGCAGGTGTTATAAAACAAACATAGACCTAGATATAGACATAAGACATAGACATAAGATCTAGAAGAATCCTTTAGATTCAATCCAGCAATACTTTGTTCCATTTAGTGTATTCTTTCTTGTATTTGTCATTTTTTCTATTTGTTCTATCTCTCAATCAGTTGGTCAACAAGCATTTATTTAAGTGCTTGCTATGTGCTAGGGATTTTTAAAAAGGCAAAAATATTGTCTGATCTCAAGGAGTGTACATTCTTTTTTCCACCCCACAATTTTTTACTGGTAATCTAATGATAATAATGTATATTTTTCCAATATAGACATTAATGAGACAAATATAACTTTTTGTAAAAATTAACATTTTGCTGAATCAAAGATAATATTCCTTTCATCAAAACTGATTGCAAATGTTCATCAGTTAATATTCATAGCTTTTATTAAACTTTACCTATTTCATATGTGAAAGTTTCTTTCCACACTTCCAATATCAGCTACAGGAGCATATGATTTTAGTTAAGCATAGTGATCATTTGGAAGGCATCTATACTATTAGGTGTAATGTTCTCTTCTTTGGTTCTCTTGGGGTCTCAGAAGCAGCCTTTGTTTCAGTTCATTAATCACCACATGAGTAGCCAGGGGTTAAAGTCCAAATCCTTTATTATCTCTTTCTTAGCTTTCTTAGAGGCCTATCTCTCTCCTTAGTTCCGAGAGCTTGAGTTCCCACCTGTCTTCTCTAACCTCTGAATTTCTCCCAATGAATCCTGGTTGAGACTGCTAGCTTATATGCTCTACACTGAGTAGAAACCAATCATTATATCACTAGAAAACCATTATTTGTTGTAGGATTAAGACAATCATACTGAACCATGCTAAACTAGATAAGCATTGTATCATCAATTCCACTTATTTAGTAGCTAGTAAGCATCCTTGTTTCAAGTTCAGAGTTCTAGCCCATAACATCTCCCACTTTCTTTTGTTTTAGAACATAAATAAGGTGGTCACTGTCCCTGACTTCTCAAGGAGGTGAGAACCCCCAAAAAAGAGGTGGTCACACCTTTTGATATTCCTCAAAAAAGGGGTGAAAACACCATAAAAGGAGGTGATCATGCCCTCCCTGACATCTCAGGAAGGGAGATGAAAACACCAAAGATAAATGGGAAATCAAATCAGATTAGCGGGTTTCTGAAGGGCCTAATTGAAACAGGTATACATAAATCCATCAATATGGGAGGTGTTATACATAATTACATAAATTACATAAACACATAGTAACCCAGGCTAGTAGTGATGTGACAAATAACCTAAATCAACATGAAGAATTATGTGTGTCCATAAGTCCTAGAAATAGTCCAAAAGGAATCTATTGTCTATTACTTCATGTGCCAGGAATCCAATGATTCCTGCAAGTTTTGAAGTCCTGCATCAGTCTTATCATGTCTCAGAGAATCTAATGGTTCCTGCTGGTTTTGAAATTCTGCAACAGTCTTATCAACAATTTTTTTATCTCAGAGAATCCAATGATTGCTGTGGGTTTTGAAATTCTGCCACAGTCTCATTATCAGCCATGCTCTTTCAGTGTCAGATGTTTCTTAGATCTTCTCCTTTGTTTTAGATTTTTCTCTTTTTTCTGTCTCTCTCTGATGGACAAGGCAAATATGGCTCATTGGTACCCATCTGATTCCTTCTCCATCAGTAGAAATACAAGCAAATCCTTTCCCCCAAGCAGTTAACCTATCTAATCCCTTCTACTTATCATTTTACAAATCTCTTCTCATCACCTGGCAATTACATTGGAGCTGCTCATTATATTGGAGCTGCTTGCACCGGACACTGCCCTTCTGTTGGGTTAAAAAGCCTATATTCTCTCCAATTGTAATCCCTTCTCCATCTGATTGCTTTTCTGCTGATTGATCTTGTAATCTATTTCTCCCACATTATTGCTTTTTGGCTGATTGATCATGTAATCTCTTTCTCCTATCTGATTGCTTCTCTGCCAATTGATCACATCAGAGTCCTGAACCTCTAAAGACTCTCTGGGTGTAATCTCTGCTGCTATCATGCCCCACCTGTTTTTTGTTTGAGGTTTTGGAGCTGGGCCCTGCCTCTCATTTCCCTGGGTCAATCTATTCTGAGGCCCAGTGGAAATCTTAGTTGCATTTTGGACATAGGGTTTTGGGTCTTCTCACTCTATCTCTACCTACATTGGGGTTTCAGATGCCCAATATTTCCATACTGAAAGCATTGACAATTCTCTCTAGAAGTCCCTTGCCAAGAGGGACCCTGTCTTTACATGTTCATCATCATAGCCTGAGTATAAGTATTTGTGCCCATTGTGGCATAGCATCTTATGATCTCCTCTAAAAGAGCATTTTTGTGTAGTCCCCATATAATTCTTCTGCAAACCTCATTAGTATTTTGACAGTTGTCTGCAGACATTCCACAAAATCAGCAAAAGGTTCATTGGTATCTTGCTCTATTTTCGTGAAGGCTTCACTCCATTTTTTTCCTGGGAAGGAGCTTTTATAGCAGCAGGAGCAATTTGCTCATATGCTATCAAAGGGTAATTAATCTGTGCTAAAGTGTCTGTATACTGACCTTTACCTTCTAGTTGGTCAAAAGTTTGCCTATTTTGTTGGGTTTGTATCCTGCTTAATTCATATATTCTGAAAGCCACAACATGTTTTGTCCAGGTTCTAAATATTTCCTTGCTATGGATTTTCAATTACTAGGGGTTAAAATTTCATAAGCCAAATTCTCTAATATCATCTTAACATAAGATGATGAAGCCCCATAAAGAATGCAACCCTTTTTCAAATCCTTAATTTTTTCCATATCAAAAGGAGTGTATCTCCTCCTTTGTTGACCTGAAGAGTCAAGTTCTTCAACCATAGGGTATGCACTTCTTTTAAAATCAGATATATCCTGTTCTTTTTTTTTTTTTTTTTTGCTTTAACTAATGCCTTTTTTAATCTGTCATAGGCTGCTTCATAGGTGGTGCTAATTGTGTCACTGCCCCTTCCCCTCCTCCTCCTTCCACCCATGAATTAACCCCATGAAGGGTTAATTGAGGGAAGTAGGTAGGGGATGGGGAATGCCCTAATGGCTCTTGCTTTGAAGCACCACACTCAGAATTGTACTTATCCATTCTTATCTGATTCTTCATCCTTTTCACCTAGTTTATCTGGATCCTCCCCCTCCTGCTCTTTCTTCTTTTTTTTTTATTCTAATACTTATAACTTAATACAACCGACTTTAAAAAATTATATATGAATGAAGTGTTTCTTTGGAAATTGGGTCAGATCCATTATCATTGTAGTATTCACATAGTTGCTCTCCTACTAATTTCCACTCATCTGGATCTAATTCTTTTTCCTTAGAGAACCAAAGAGATGTGTACAGTACTTTTTCCAAAAGTTCAATGATCTGCTCCCAAGTTACAACCAAACCTTGGTTTTTTATAAATTTAACCAAGCTTTTGACAAATTTTCCTTGCAGTGGAGAAATCTCCTTTCTAAACATTTGTCCATTTTAACTGGAATACTACTTCAGCCCTTTACAAAGTTTCCTTCTTGTACTCACCATAATTTCACAGATGTAGGCTCTTGGCCCCACATTGGGCACCAGAATGTAATGTTCTCTTGTTCAGTTTTCTTGGGATCTCAGGAGCAGTCTTCATTTCAGTTCAGTAATCATCACACAAGTAGCCAGGGGTTAAAGTCCAAATCCTTTATTATCTCTTTCAAAGTCTTGTCTCCTTTCCTGGGGCCTGGTTAGCTTTCTTAGAGGCTTATCTCTCTCCTTAGTTCTGAGAGCTTGAGTTCCTGTTTGTCTTCTCTGCCCTCTGAATATCTCTAAATGAATCCTGGCTGAGGCTCCTAGCTTATATGCTCTACACTGAGTATTAACCAATCATTATATCAAAACCATTATTTATTGTAGGATTAAGTCAATCATACTAAACCATGCTAAACTAGATAACCATTGTCTTATCAATTCCACTTAGTTAGTACCTAGTAAGCATCCTTGTTTCAAGTTCAGAACAGTTATGTACTTAGTAAATGTTTATTGACTATTAGATACCCCTTGATATTTGCCTTTTAGAATGCATTGCAAATTATTGAAGTTTGGGTGAAACCTTAAGGATGGAAATTTCTTTCATACTTGCATCAAGGTCCACATTACTTGTGATGGAAAAAAAAAATAGTTGTCTACTTGATTTTACTGCAGTATAATTTTTTTCACATGAGCACTTTAAAAACAAGTTACAGAAAAAAGATCATTCCCATAGCCTATTTAATAGTCATTAGTAGTGGCTTTTTAAAAATCTCAACTGAATAATAGTTTCTGTTCCAGCCCTTTAAGTTTACTCTATGTCTCTCTATTTCCACTGTGTTTATTAGTAGATAAAATATTGTTGGATTCTAGTTTTTAATCCATTTCTCTATCTTCTTTTACTTTATGGGTGAGTTCATCTTATTCATATTTATAGGATTACTAACTGTATATTTCTCTCCATTTGATGTTTCCCTATTTCTTCTTTTTCTCCTTCTCCTCCTCTTCCTTCTCTACTCTTTCCATGTCCCTTCCCCTTGTATTTCCCTCTAAAGTAGAATACATTTCTATACTCAACTGAGTAAACATGATAGCCTTTTTTTGACCCAATTCTGATGACAGATAAGTGTAGCCTATTCTCCACTTGTCCCACCCATTTCTTCTTTCATTGTAAAAGTTCTTTTTGTGAGATAATCTTCCCCATTCTTCTTCTCTTTTACTCGTTATTCTAGTGCACCATTCTTTCTCACCCCTTCATTTTAATTTTTGAAATCATCCCATCACAGTCAAGCCATACCTGTTCCCTCTGTATATACATACTCCTTTTAACTGCCCCAATAATGAGAAAGTTCTTAGGAGTTGTATCATGTTCCTATATAGGAATGGAAACAATTTAATTTGATTGAATCCATCATTATTCCTGTTTCCTGCTTACTTTTTCATGTTTCTCTTGACCTTTCTATTTGAAAATCAGTTTTTTTTTATTCATCTCTGATATTTTCTTAAAAAGAAATACTTGAAAGTCCTCTCTTTTATTAAATGTCCAGATAAGACAGAAATTATAGGGAATATTTATCTGGAGCTGGGTTCAGAACCCTGTTGCATTTCTTAAATGCAGTTCTGGGTCACAGTTAAAATGGGATAGACAAGGGCAGGTAAGGGGTTATGGTCATAGGTAGAAAGGAGAAATTAGTACTTGTGATAGCAGAAGACCAAAAGAGTATTCAATTCTAGAGTTAAGAGCAATTCAAACACATGTGGCTATATGGGAACAAAGCTCCTTTCTGGGTAGAGAACATAGTTCAGCGTAGGTGAGCACTGACCATATTTCTGCTTAGAAAATACCTCCTTGGGATTTTAAAGAAGGGAAAGGGACCTGTATGTGCAAGAATGTCTGTGGCAACCTTCTTTGTAGTGGACAGAAACTGGAAACTGAGTGGATGCCCATCAATTGAAGAATGGCTGAATAAATTGTGGTATATGAATATTATGGAATATTATTGCTCTGTAAGAAATGATCAGCAGGATGATTTCAGAAAGGCCTGATGCTGAATGAAATGAGCAGGACCAGGAGGTCATTATATACTTCAACAACAATACTATATGATGATCAATTCTAATGGATATGGCACTCTTCAAGAATGAAATGAATCAAATCAGTTCCAATAGAGCAGTAATGAATTGAACCAGCTTCACCCAGCGAAAGAACTCTGGGAGATGACTATGAACCACTAAAACCCCCAGGTTTCTTTCAGGCAATTGCTCTCTAGCCACGTTTTTCCTGAAATGTAAAGTTTGCTGTCTTAGGGGAGTTTTTAAAAAATCTCAGTCAACTTGTTCGAATATTCTGCATTATGCAGATCTTTTAAAAATCTGATATATTAGCTCTCACTTACAGCTTTGTGTTATATGCAAATTTAATAAGTGGGCCATCAATAGATGTCCAACAGATCAATAGACTTTAAATGTCACTGATGAAATAGCACAAATCTCCTGAGGTACTAGACTGGAGACATTCTTACCTATCTGAAATCATTCGGTTAGTAATTAAGTGCCCTAGTGAGGATTTGTACTCAGGTCTTTTGACTTTAGTTCTTTCTATCACAGTATGCATGGCATTTGATAAAAATTTCTTATATTGCTGTTTTTTCTCATTTATCTTTTTCTGTTACTGATCTTGTCTTCCCCACTCAACTGTTAAGTTTTTGTGTATAAGGTTTGTATATGATTTTGGTTTTTGTACCCTTCATAATGTTTAGCACAGACTTCAATTCGGTCCTAGGACTTGGTGCAGCATGCCCTTCCCACATATATACATATATCTTTTCTTTCTAAGGAGAGAAGGTAGGAGTAACTAAAGTACTCCTGTGCTCCTGGTCCTTCTTAGTGGCTAACAGTCTTCTACCACTTGTGTAATAGAGAAATAGATTTGTAGATTTGCCTGGGTTCAGATGTTTCCTCAAAACTTAGTAATTTTGTAATTTGGAACAAATTACTTAACCTTTTTGGTCTTCACTTCCCTCATAAAATGAAAGGCTTATATTTAATAACTTCTAAGGTCTTTTACAACTCTATGATTCTTTGATTTCTACATTAATCATTCACTAGCCACATAAGAGCTAACTTTTTCCAATACTCATTTCCTTTTTTCTCATCTCTGTTTTCCTCAATCCTATCCTATCCATTTCCCACTCCAACCCTGCCCACATTTTCAACTATGCCCTCTGGAATTCCAGTTTTATAATGAACAAACTTTGCTTCCATTCTGGAACTTTTTCTCTAACCCTCTTTCTATCTACTAATCCTCAGTGAGACCTAGTTCCCCCTTCGCCTAAATCCCTCCACTCTTACAACACTTCTCTGCCTATCCTTCCCAGCACCAACTGTGCTCTTATTCATACCTCTGACACAGTGTTCCTAGAGGACAAGTTGGAATACTTTTAATCATTCTAAAATTTTTTTATTAAAAAAATCCATCCAGTTAGATCACAATGGCTATTTATATACAATCTCAAGGCCATTCTCTAGCCCCAATCTCTTTCTTCCCTGAGTTTTAGAACCATATTATCAGCTGTCTATTGGACATTTCAAACTAGATGCTTCAGAGATATTTCAGACTTATAATGTCCAAACAGAACTCATGATTTTTTCCTTTTAAACCCATCCCGCTTCTAAACTGCCATTTCTGTAAAAGGCACCACCATTCTATCAGTCTCCCAGAGTCATAATTTCTGTGTTATTATAAATTCCTCACTCTCTCTGCTCCCCTCCCACACACATATTTTATAGATATTGTCAAATCTTGTTGTTTCTAACTCTATAACATCTCTTGCCTCCACTGTAGTTCTGGATCTTTAGTTTCTTACCTAGATTGTTGTAATAATCTCCTAATCATTATCCCTAATTCAAACCTTTTCATATTTCATCCATCCATCATCTATACTACTGCCAAATTTAATATCTCAGTCTCCTATTCAACAAATTCTAGTAGCTCACTGTCACCTCTAGTGTTAAAAAAACTCCATTCTTTAGCTTTTAGGGAAACTAGGTGGCTCAGTGGATAGAATCATGGATTTGGAGTCAGAAAAACTCATATTTTTGAGTTTAGATCTGTTATCAGACATTTATTCTGTGACTCTAGACAAGTCACTTAACCTGTTTGCTTCAGTTTCTTATCTGTAAACTGAGCTGGAGAAGCAAATGGAAAATCACTCCAGTATCTTTGCCAAAATCCCAAATGGGGTCATGAAGACCCCTACAACTAAAGAATAACAATGTCTAGCTTTTAAAGCCCTTTACCACTTGGCCATTTTTCAGCCTCATTGCACATCACTTTATCCTGTCCTTTTTGATCCAGACCAATTGTCAATTTCCCTGTTTTTTTGTGTGTGTGTCACATTTTATTTTCTATCTTTGGTGCTTTCCTCCTCCAAGAAAAAACTTAAAAACCATCTTCTTTCAACATATACATTGATACTTATTATATACTCCAACATTCCAGTTCATTATTTTACTCTGCCATTGGATGCAAAGACATGCTCCTACTCTTGATCTTGTCATTACCCACAAATGTTCACAAACATAATCATAAATTCTGATATTGCTTTATCTGATAATTATCTATTGTCTTAATGCCTCTTTTATGGATCTTCTCAGCTTCTCCCCCTTCTATTTATTACACTGTTTAGATGGATTCTATGTATTTATCATATTGCAGCATGTATTTTATCTTCTGTGTTTTATCCTCCCAGGTAGTTTGTCATTCCTTCAGGACAGGGCCTGTCTTGGCT
The DNA here is from genome assembly GCF_016432865.1 of Antechinus flavipes. Classification (NCBI taxonomy): domain Eukaryota; kingdom Metazoa; phylum Chordata; class Mammalia; order Dasyuromorphia; family Dasyuridae; genus Antechinus; species Antechinus flavipes. The sequence goes on from NC_067401.1 coordinate 182,731,843, forward strand.
CACTGGAGTATGCCCAGAACCTGTCAGAGTGCTCTGAATAGAATATATATTTAATAAATAAATATTTTTTGAATAGAATTTATTGAAAGCTCTACAGAGATGATAAAAATGTCGGCTCTAAAAGCTTTAGGCATACTTTGTTTTGGGGTTTTTTTTTCAATCAAGATATCACTTGTGTTCAATTTTAGAAGTTATTTAACATCATAGAATGTCACAGATGGAAGAGACTCAGTGAGCATTCAAACTGCTGGATTCCCCTTCCTCTCCTCCCCACTTACCTGAGGACCCTAGTGATTCACTTGTATTTTGTGCCTTCTCTTCTCTGTTTAGTGGGACTCACAAGATTTGTGACTGCCTGCCTCAGGGTCTTTATGAGGAATGGTTTTAGAATTGTTCAGCTGAAGACCTCAATGATTGAAATGAAGAAATTATCTTATTGCCATGACAGATCTTATATGGTCTTATATAGGATTTATTACCATCACCACCCACATTCACACCCACACAGAGACATATAAAACCACAAATGCATGCATATCAAGAAAAATCAGTATTTAACCTTTCTGCAAAGAAAGAATTGATTTGAGGCAAAAAAATCTGAGCTGAAAGAAAGCTCAGGAGTATTATAGTACAACCTGAAGCAAGAATCCCATTAAAACATCCTCAACAAGCAGTCTTCCCTTCTCTCCTTAAACACCTTTAATGATACAAAACTCACTAACTCACAAAAGCATCCCATTCCATTGTTATTATTATTTGTTTCCTGTTAGAAAGTACCATCTTAGAGTGATCTAATATCATCTGAATGTTAATTCTAAATCACCAACCTAGAGACAGAACCATAGGAACACACTTATGTTTAGATATAGAAAAGAATTCAGAAACTACCAGCTCTAACTCCTTTATTTTTCACATGGGCAAACTAAGACTCATAGAATTTGTAACTTGCTTAAGGTCAATGAGGTAGTGAGTGTAATGTTCTGGTTAGTTTTCTGGAAATCTCTGGACCAGTCTTTGTTTCAGCAGAGTAATCACCACGAGAATAGCCAAAGGTGAAGTCCAAAAATCTTTATTATCTCCTTCAAAGTCTGTTTCCTTGCCTGGGACCTGGGCCAGCTTTCTAGAGGTCCTCTGGAATGTGTCTTGGTTTCTGTGGGGAAGGCAGGAGGACCACCATGACAGTTTCTGTCTTGAAGTTTCCCTGAGTTTGGGAGCTCGTGCTCCAGCCTCCAGTCCTCTGTCTTCTGAATCCATTCACCATACTGAGTATAAGCCAATCATTATATCACTGGGGAACCATTATTTGTTGTAAGATTAATTCAATCAAACTGAACTAGAGAACTATTAGTCACCATGCTAAACTAGATAACCATTGTCTTCTCAATTCCACTGAGTTAACACTTTGTAAGAATCCTTGTTTCAAGTAGAGAGTTCTGGCCATTACAAGTGAGTGATAAGAGATTTAGATGTGGGTCTTCTGACACCAGAGCCAGTTCTTTTTCCAGGGGACTTAAAACAGGGGAATCTTGGCTTCCAAACCAATGATGGACCCTAAATACTTTCTGCTGTGAAGACCTAAATCATTATCAAACCTTGCATGTAGATTAAGTGTTGTTGGAAGTGGAAATGAATGTGGCCCTATTAGATCAGTAGGTCCTCAGCCTTTGGCTATTGCTCTGACTATACAGCTACCACTCTAGAAAGACAGAAGTTTAGTGAAGGCATTTTTTGTCTTTGTCTGCAAATGAGACTAAGATGGGCTAGGTAATTATGGAAGGGCAGGGGGAAGGAAGAGAGAGCATCTCGGTACAGTGAATAGCCATGAGGAAGTTTTGCAATATGGCTTATCCCACTCTGCAGTTCTTGTTCTGGTATCAATCCAGTTCTCAGCTGCATATAAAAAGCTCAGGATGATTCTTTTCCTGAGGTACTGACAGTTCCTTCTTAGGTGAAGGGGCCTAGATGAGTTTTATAAACTAAAGCCAGAAAAGACATAGTGCCTTTTCTGTGGAAGAGAGAGAATTGAACTTGTCATGAGGAGCAAAATTTGAATCCCAGCTCTGCCATTTAAATTGTGTGATCTTAGATAAGTCACATATTCTCTCTGAGCCCCCTTTATCTTAGTTGTACTTGTTCTGTTTCCCTCTCTGGATTCTTGTGAGAAATCAAATCAGTGCATGTAAATTTTTTTGTAAAACCTGAAGACCTGACATTTTTCATAAAGATTGAAGGGAAGGAAGAGGTTAGAAGGAAAAGTGGACTGGCCTCAGCAGGTGAATGATATCCACCTGGTGCTGTCATTTCCCTGTGTTGCTCTCAAAGAGAGGTACCAAAGAATAGATATGGCATAAGGATGGTACTATGGATTCTGTGCTCCTCTTTCAGATGGAGCTGGGACATATTTTGGGGGAATATCCGATAGGTACATATGCCCCCTCAGATGACATGGGTAACCACCAGCTATTCTCAGGTTTGAATGTTGTTATTGCAGTGGAAAATGCCAGTTGTGGATTTCTTGATCTTACCCACACTCCCTCCATAGCTAGCTCCTTTTTCCTCACTGCTCCACTTATTGGTGCCCTGGCTAAGAGATTCAGAGATTGCCTATCTTGGATTGTAGTGACTGTTCACATTGAATTTTGTTTGCTCAAGTCAGTTCTGGCATCTTCAATGTGAACCCTCCATGTTTTTCTGCCACTTGGAGGACCAGTTGTATCTAATTAGCTCATTGAGCTTACTGCCCCAACTTATCTGCGCTTAATGACACTGAATTCATAGGGCAGGACTGGCTTCTGCCTATACAAATCTTGCCAATGTGCTGCCTGGCATCCAGAACAGAGAGGTGCCAGATGTAAAGCCCATAGCTGGAATGGGAACCTGCTTGGCTCCATCTGCCATATGCTTAGAGACTGGCTGTGAGCCAATCCTGTGATCATGTCTGTCCAGCTGGCTTTTAGAGTCTAGAAGAGGAGGCTCATAGAACATTATAGGAGGGCTAGAAAGTGAGTTACTCAGTAGGGAAAGAGAGTGGGTGGAAGGAGATCAGCTGTTGAGAAGGGGCTTTTTGGCTCTGGGATAGCTGTAGTTAAGTTTCCAGACCTAAACAGAACAGGTGGAAAGATTAAGGTGGATGATGGGCTGCTGTGGGAAGATGTAGAATATTAGGGAGCCAAGATCATGAACCTGCCAGGATGTTCCTGCTGGGGGCTTAACAGATGGTGGCTTTGCTCATCACTGCAGCCCTCTTATATGCAGAGCCAAACACGGAGTTGGGGGTCAGTAGCTATTATCTTTTCCCAACATCTTTTCCTATCACTTGAGAGATAAGGAAGGAAACAGAGGGACCACGTGAATCACTGGTCAGATGTGCACCATTGTCTATTCCTGAAAAAGCTTGTTTCTTGACTACTTTGTAATGTCATAGCATTTATCCAAAATAAAATCCAGGAATCTGGCCCTGAAGATGAGTGAGGAGAGCAGAAAGGAGAGTAGATATAACCAAGTTGGGATAAATCCTTGGAAGATATAACCAAGAATCAACAAGTATTTATTGAGCATCTATGTGCCAGGCGCTCTGCTGGATCTACAAAGACAGACATAAAATAGCCCCACCCTCAGAGAGCATATATCTCATTGAAAGTGGGAGAGGGAAACAAAATGTACACAGAAAACTTCAAAATATATACAATGTGGCCAGGTATTGAACCAGAGCACTTCCCATGGAGCTGGATGTACATGCTTTGGCTCCATGAAAAGATGCTCACATTCATCCTCCTCTGGCAGAATTAATAAAAAGGTATTTCTAGGGAAGAAAACAAATAATTGAGAACCTCAGGCCTCATATTGGAAGTTATCTAAATTATAAGAGGAAATTAAATGTTCCAAGAGGCAGAGATAAGGAGGGACAAATTCCAGACATTAGGGATGGGCAAGGTTAAAAAAAAAAAAAGAGATAGAAATTTATATTTCTATAGCATGTCTATATACATTTATATAGCATCTTAGGTTTGCAAAGTATTTCACTTTACATATATATATAATTTTATATTATTTATTTAATCCTCACAACAACCCTCTGGTATAGGTGCTATTGTTATTATTTCTATTTTACAGAAGAGAACAGAGATTGAGAAAGGTTAATTGACTTGCTCAGTGTCACAGAACTATTAAGTATCTTAAGGCAGATCTTGATTCTAGGTTCAGTATTCTCTCTAGTGGGCCATATTGCCTCTCAATTTAAGAAACTTGTCTTTCTACTCTTCACAACTATCTTAACTTAAGGTTTGTCTTTTGACTTTCAAATGTAAGAGGCTAAATAAAATAAGTAGGCTGATCCTTGACCCTTGGCTCTGATCTGTTGAATGCTTGAAGTTATTTTTTCATTTTGAGATGAATCTTGTATTATCAATGGCAAAAGCAGTCTAAGAACCATGGGCTTCAGAAAAGATGAGATCGGATTTTAGCTACTGAGGTATATAAAAACCACAAAATCCATTAAATGCTGGGTTCTTTGTTCTTCTTTCTTTTCTTTTCTTTTTTTAAAATTTTTTAAATTTATTTTTATTTATTATAGCTTTTTATTTACAAGTTACATGCATGGGTTATTTTACAGCATTAACAATTGCCAAACCTTTTGTTCCAATTTTTCCCCTCCTTCCTCCCATCCCCTCCCCCCGATGGCAGGTTAATCAATACATGTATGTATGCTCTTCTTTCAAAAAAAAAACCTCTTTGTTTATTACGTAAAGCAAGAATTATTTCAGATCTTACAAAAGAAGGAGGAGTAAATGGCAATACTTTGTAGATCATTTATCTAGTGACCTTCAGTATTCCAGAGTCCAACAGTCAAGAAAAAAAGAGTTCTGAATAGCTTAAAAAAAAAAAAAAAAAAAAAAAAAGAAGTCGCAGTAGCTAAGCATTTGTATTGGCTTTCTGGTTTATTTTTAGAGGATTTAGAAGTGATCAATCAATGTCTCTTCTTTCTTCACCATTTGTTAGCAAATGCTTTCAAAAAGGATGTCTATATTGTAAATTTGTCAGAGAAATTTTTAAAAATCTTAAAACATACATATTCAAGTAACATTTATTGAAGTTCCATTTAACAATCATTATTTTAGTGCCTACAAAATGCCAGCTACTAGGCACTAGAGTTTCAAAAGTGAAAACAGTCCCTACCCTCAAAGAGCTTACATTCTATGAGGGTAAACAACATACACACAGATAAATACAAAATATACAAACTCAATAAAAGTATTGAGTTTAGGGGAGAGTCCTAAAAAGAAACACTTGTAGAAGAGGCAGCACTTGAGCTTAGCCTAGAAAAGAACTAGAAAGCCCAAGAAATGGAAAGTAAAAATGAAGAATATTCTAAGGGGAAAGAATATCCTAAGCAAAGACACAGAAACAACAGATGGAATTGTGTATGGAAAACACTAAATTAGCCAGTTTTTATTAGAACAAAGAATTGGGGAATCAACTCAGTCTAGGAAAAAAAAAAACAATTGAAACAAGATTTTGAAGTCTTTACATAGAAAACCACTGGATCTTCTTGAGTAAGAAAATGACTTGGTCAGACTTTAGGAATGTCAATTTGATATCTCTGTGGAGGATGGATTAGAAAGAGGAGAGACTAGAGATGGGGAAGTAATGGAAGGCTATTATAGTAATTGACATGAAAGGTGATAAAAATCTGCAACAAATACCCTAGTGGTGGAACTGATAAGATATGGCAACTGGTTGGATATGAGGAATGAATAACAGTGAAGGATCAAAGATGACTCCTAAATGAAGTGAACCTATCAAGGATTATGATAGGGAAAGTTATAAGGAAGGTATTTGTGGAAAGATGAGTTTTATTTTGGACAAGTTGAGTTTGAGATACTTGTGGAACATCCTGATGGATCCCATCAGAATATTAGTCATGTAGGACTGGTATTTAGGATGAAGATTGACCATGTAAATTTGAGAGTACTCTATATAAAAAGGATAATTGAACTATTCAGAGTTGAAATCAAGGAGAGTGTGTATAGAAGAAAAAAAAAAAAAAGAGAAAGAGAGAAGGGAACCCAGGACAGAGTTTGAGGAATTCAGTAGCTTAGAAGATGTTGACCTAAATGATCCATCAAAAAGAACAGTCATACGAATAGGAAATGAGCAAAGAGAAAATAGTTTTATGAAATTTAGGGAGGAAAGCGTATATAGAAGGGAGTCAACAGTGTCACTGAAGAGAGATCTAGAAGGATGAAAAATGAGCAATGACCCCTGGATTTGTAGATCTCTATTAACTTTGTAGAGAGCAATTTGAATTGATTCAAGGAATTGAAAGCCAGACTTTAAAACTGGAAACTGAGAGGGATGTGGGGAAATTGCAGCAATAAGTATAAACACTTTTTTCTAGGAGTTTGGTCTGTGCCCCCCCCCCCCTCAGTTTATATAGGGAACTAGGTGACAGTTAATAAGAGTGCTGGACTTAGATTCAGAAAAACCTGAGTGAGAATCCCACCTTATATACTTATTAGCTATGTGATTCTGGGAATATCTTTCTCAGCCTCAGTTTTCTCATCTTCAAAATAGGGATAACAATAGGACATAAATCACAGGATTATTAGGAGTCTCAAATAGGATAGCATATTTAACACACATTGAAAATCTTAAAGTGCTATATAGGTAAAAATGCTTAGGGAGATAATACTATGTGTTTACATGGTATATATTCAGATGTCACAAGTGCCTGCTGCTGAGAGGACTTTCCAGGACTAGCAGAGGACAATGCAGGAATCTAGTATTGTCTAGCCTATTAAAAATGAAGCATGGTAAGAAAAAAAGAAGAAAAAAAAGCAGCCTTAGGTGGAGCAATTAATCTAATTTTATTCAAGGATTTTGATCACATTACACATGGTTTGCTTTAAAGATTACTTATTTTGCCTAGATTTTGCCTAATGTATAGACCCTTGAAGACTGGGAAGCCTTAAGACTTGTGCTTTGTTTGACCATAAACAAGAGGCCTACTCTCTGGAAGTCTCCATTTTTCTCACATATAGAGTACAACTATTACTACCCATAATATTTACTTCATGTGTTGTGAGGAACAAATGAAATATTGTGGGTAAAATTGCTTTGCAAACCTTAAAGCACTGTATACATGTCAGTTATTATTATTTACAGCTTTATTTGATGACATGATGCAGAATTTGTAGGCCATTTACATTGACCCTATGCTATTTTTTTGCATTCACTGATGCAAAATCACCCCTTAGCTTAGATCTCCATTCTTGATCCAACTTTGAGGCACAAGTCACTACTTTGGAACACTGTTAAGTTGGGGCCCTGTGGTCAGGTTGTCTAGTGGGATCCTGTGTACATTCTCTGCCCTGCTTGAGTTCTCTCCTCTAGGATGACCCTGCCGGAAGGCTGGGGAGCAATAACCGAACTTTAGCTTGGAACACTGTGTCTCAGCAGTAGGGCCCATTAGAAGTGAATGTTCTTAGTGGGGCATTTTATTTGCACACTCCAGTAGAGTGGACACTAAAAGGGTTTTCTAACGTTTCATGGGCTGCTAATTTCCTCAGTGACCCTTTTTGTTGGGACCTGACCCCAGCCAGAGGCTCTGTGCGATGAATGCCAGCGCCTGACACAGAACCTGGGTGAAGGGTGACAATGAGGCCTCTATTGGCTTTAATCAGGCTCCAGTTGCATCTTAAAAACAGGGGGAATTTGTGTGGCTCTCAAAAGCCCTGGGTGGCGCAATAATGGAGACCCCCGGGTCTCCCATGGAGGCCAAGGCAGCCCACAGACAGCAGCTAAAGGATTCTTGAGGCAGGAGGGAGGTGGGAGGTGGGAGGTGTCAGGCGGGCAAGCAGGAGGGGGCTCTTTTGTCAAAAGGGGTCTCTTTAGAAAACCAGGACTGCTCTGAATGCCTCCCAAGCTCTATTGGGCAGCCCAATCGGGCCTGACAGATGGATATCACAGGCACACTGCTTATTCAGGGAGCTGGAGCCTCTCTGCCCCTGCCCCCGCCCGTCTATTCATCACCAGGCTAATTAGTTTTTGTCTGTGTTCTCTCTCTCCTCCCCTGCAGACTGTGATTCCTACTGCAAGGCCTCCAAAGGGAAGCTGAAGATTAACATGAAAAAGTATTGCAAGAAGGACTATGGTGAGTCAGAGTTTCTCTCCTAGGGAAGAAAAAAGTGCAAGCTTATAGGGGAAGAGGGAAGGAGGGAGAGGGAGAGAAAGTAAAAGTAGAAGGGGAGAGAGAGAGAGAGAGAGAAAGAGAGAGAGAGAGTACATGTCTTCTGTGTGCACATGTGAAGATCTGCATGCCCAACACAGGAACAAGGAACAGACACATATATCTGTTCACTTTATGGGAATTAGGTGCTGATGGGATACATCAAGACTTCTGTGCAGTTCTTTTGAGATTGTAGAATTTCTTCTCCAAAACCCAGGGAAGGACCTGAAAGGGCCTGATCTGATAAGGTATCAGACCAGTCTGGATCACAGGACTCGGACTCTCCCCAATATACCCCTCTGACATTTATCCCTGAAGTTAGTCCCCCTTTAAAAATTTTTGCCATTTCTTTTTGAATTTAGGCCATACTATTTTCATGTGTTTAGTGATTTCCCTAGAACTTCCTGCTTTTACTGACCAGAGCAGAGTAGTAGAAAGAGTTCTAGATCTGAATCAGAAGTCCTGGATTCCAGTTCTTTCTATCATAACTTGGTGTTTAATCTCATAAAAATCATTTTATTCCTGTGGGCCTCCATTTTCACCTCTATAAAATGAGGAGCTTGGACTAGATGAGTTTGTAAGGTAAGTTAAGTCTCTTCTAGCTTTGACACTTATAATTATAATGATAATTGACATTATATGATTCTATGATCCTGACATAACCCTGTAGAGAAAAGATCTAATGTTTTGGGGGGAAAGAATATTGAATTTGGAGCCCAAGACCTAATTTGAATCCCAGCTCAAACTTGGACAAGCCTATCAAGACCTCCATTTTCCCATTTGTAAATCAAGAGAGTTGAACTATATAGCCTCTGACTTCTCTTCCAGATGTAAATCTAGGGTCCAGTGATCCTACAGGATGAGATGATCTCTAAGCTCCTTTCCTACAATAACATCCTATTGGATCTCTGATTTTGCAGAGTTAAATAGAGAAAAATAAAGAACACTCATAGGATCTTACATTTGAGGTCAGAAGGAAACTTAGAGACCATTTAGTCCAGCCTCTTCATTTTAAAGAGTTGGAAACAGAGGCTAAGGACACTGTCTGTGGCCACACTAAATTTCAGAGGCAAGATTCTGAGCCAGATCTCTCTAGCTCCAAATCAGGCATTGTAGCCACTCGATCATGATGCTTCCTATCCAAGGCCCATAATTCCATCCCTTTTCATTTTAGAAGAATTCTTTAGAATTTAAAATTAGAATTTGTACTCTTCAAGTACAAATTGGACTGAATGAAACTGAGATTTCTTCTGAAATGCTGAAAATAAGCTTAACTACTACCACACCCCTTCTCTATTATTTATTATTATTTTATTATTAGAAATCCAATGCTGTCCAGCACTGTACTGGTCACTCTGGGAAGCAAGATGGAAAAGGTAGAAGAGTAGCCAAGATTTCTTGGCTTCTAGAAGCCCATAATTTTAGCCGAGAATTTATATGTGTGTATATATATATATACTTATATATGTATATGTATATATATATATATATATATATATATATATATATATATATATATATATATATACACATATAAATTCTCGGCTAAAATTATATAAATTCTCCTGGCTAAAATTATACATATATATTTATATTTATATATGTATAGTCACACAAACAAACACACACACACATACACACACACACACACACACACACACACACGAACTGTAATATGGGGATAATAATAGCACCTACCTCCCAGGGTTATTATGAGGATCATATAAGACTAATTATAAAGCACTTAACATAGTGTGATTAAGATCATTAATCTCAAGGACAAATACCCAAGAAAATTACTAGTATGAGGAGGCCTCTTTAGCAAATCTTACTGGGGGACAGGGACCATGAAATAAATGCTAAACATTAACTGGGAAGAGAAACAGGAAAAACATTTAGATTTATTCCAAGAAAATCTGTTGAATATTAGCTCTTGAATAGATCTATGAGGTCATCTAGTCTTTACATTTTATTCTGAAGGAAACTGATCCACAGAGAAGGGAAGGAACTTTCCCAGTATCCCAGAGTTAAGCATGGCTCCTAGGTCTCCTGATTCCTAGACTGTCCCTTCTTTTCCCATATATGTGTGATGACTGTCATCCTGACTAGGATCTAGAGCTCTATGCTAGAAAATGTAACATAGTAAGGAGAATTTATATCCTGTCCCAAAAATCAAAATTAAACTTGGCTTGTAACTGAACTGTTCTGTTCCAGCATGAAAGCAGGGGTCCAATTCCTTTTATACTTGCTTTCCACTCAGACACAAGTGTGTCTTCCCCTTTTCCCCGTAAACAAGAAAAAATAGTGGCTTCTCCAGCTGACAGATTAAGCCAGCTGTATCTCTGGGCTTCAGAGTAATTTAGAACCCTGTGTTCTAGACTCCTAAAGATAGCATCTTCCCCTTCTAAGCCTCAAACTTTCCAGAGGAGGCACCTCAGTGCTTGATATACAAGTTGGCTTTCTTCTATCTTTTCATCTGTGTTAGAAGTAGTGACCATAATCTTAATCAGCCAGCATAAATCAAAAACTCAGTCCAAAGCCAAAAAGGCAAAAGGGAAGGAGTTGGGAAAAGGAGAAGTAAATGAAAGGAAAGGAAAGGAAGCTAAAGGAGAGGGAGAAAGAAGTGTGGGATGGAGAGAAAGGAGAGAGAGAGAGGGAAAAGGAGAGAGAGAAGGAGGAGAGAGAAGGGGAAAAGGAGACCTGTCAGCACAGAGGCCAGATGACCCAATTGTTCAGCATCCCTAGTCCACACACACTCCTACCAAGATTTTCAGCAGCCCCTCACTGCTGGGACCCAAATGTCTGGCAGCCCTACCGTGTAATTGGGCCTCTGTTTTGCTGTTGACCCAGACCCCAGATCCTGACTGAACCAGGATTTTTATTTGAAAAAAGAACTCAAAACCATAAAATAAATGATGATGCCCAAAAGAATCCACAGGAATTCAGGAAACTAAAACAACTTGAAAAATCTTACCCAGGTTTTTTTCTTTTGTGGGTCTGTTTTTGTTTTGTTTTGTTTTTTATATTCAAGCATAGTGGGATACAACTAAAGTAAACAGACCAAATCTTCTCCTCCAGCAGCCTGGACTCATCTCCTACACAACAGAGATAAAGCCAATTGACAACTTTTGAATGTCACTTCCAAAGTCATACCCATAGGCATGTAAGTTCAAGTTATCTCCAAGTTCAAATAAATTTCAAAAAGCTCAGGCTCATTTCTTTACACAGACAGTGCAAAACCTTTAGACTTCCATGGGAAAAATAAACCTTTATTTCAAAACAAACTCTGAAGTTGTTTAAAGAAAAAAGAAAAGCTATTTGCTGAGCCCATGCTTAAACAGTGGGAAAAGGCTGCAAGGTTATTCTGAAATACTATTCTGGAGAGCTTCTTGGAATCTGCAGAAATTATGAGAAATTCTCCCTTCTTAATCTCCCCTTCCTCTTCTACCAGCCTCTGCCATCTACTTACTTCCTTAGGAATAAATAAGAAAGTAATCAAGTCTGAAGTTGTCCTAACTAATTCTTCTGTGTTACTGGTCTTTTGGGAGCTCAGGGGAAGGGCTTCAAATCTGTAGTTGCTGTGAATTCCTCAGCGACTTCTGCGTAGGTATACTTCTGGGTAATATCTTGCAATTCTGGAAGGTGTTACAAGCACTGGTGAGTGGAAGTGGGATATGTGACATCATGTCATTTGAGGGGAAGATGGTATTGTTGATTTTAAATCTTAAAAGGTCAATTTATGCAGAAGTAATTTATTTTTGTTGTTATTGTTTTTGGAGGCAGTCAGGGTTAAGGGACTTGCCCAGAGTTATACAATGTCTGAGGTCACATTGGAAATCAGGTCCCCCTGATTTTAGGCCAGTGTTCTATCCATTGCACCATTCATCTACCTCTACAGAAGCAATTTATAATAAGTCATCTAGCTCATTCATTCTTCTGATTCCTCTATCTTCTACTTCCCAATATTTTTGTTCCTTTGAACCCCTTTCAACAAAAAAATGTGGTTGAACCCCAGGGCAATTTAAGATACTATTCACAATATTCTTTTAGATTTATTCATTATGTGCTTACAATAGTTACAGTAATAAATTTTGCTCCCCAAAAGTCCAAATTAAAATTTACATTCTTTAATTGTAATTACAGAATGTAAAGTTTTGTTCTGCCTATAATTATGAAAACTCTGAAGGTAAAATTATAGAACTGATTATAAAATACAAATATTTTATGTGAGACATTCTGTAATGATTAAAAGAAATATTTCAGGAATGCCTCATATGCTTACTATTATCTGTGATACTTCAAGTTACGTTTATATATTTTACAAATTTCATTGAATATATACATATATGTAACATTTTATTGAAATAAATTAAGTTTTAGAGATTTACTATAATACAATAATCAAAACACTATCATTGTTGGACTTTTATTTAACTTTTTAAAAAAATTTGGATTTTAAAAAAATTGAAATGAGGTTTGCCATGCAAAGTCTTAAATTTGGCTCTGCTTCAAGTTTATTCAATATTTCAATTTTAAGAAAGAATAAAGTGAAAATCCTTGCTCATACAAATGTGATGCAAAGTGGTAGAAGAATCTTACAAGTCTTCTTTCTTTGGGAGATATAAATTAATTTTTAAAAATGTTGACCACCCAACCAATGAACATGAATAGCTAATTATGATATAAAATATTTACTTTTCTATTGGCTATAACTAATTCTGTTTTAAATGATAAACATACTTAAATTTCATTGGCATGTTTTATAACTGAATATGCATTTTTAATAATAAAAAGATTCACTTTTGAATAATAACTACATATAAACTAAACTTTATATTATATGTTTATATATCTCTCTAGTTGTTACTTTCTTCTCTTCTACTACCATATCACTGGCTACACTCTCACAGAAACTCTGATGAATGACCAGCTGACCAATGTTCCCAACTAGTCCACTTGAAAAGCCACAAGATAGTAGTATAATTGGCAAACAATAACATAAGTGGAAGATAAATTTAAATCAGAAAACATCCTTAATAGTGCAATGCTGAGTTAAGTCAGTGTTAAAGTTTTTTCTGTAGAAGATTTGTGATGGTCCATGATGATTTCAGAATAGCTTGCAATGTGTATTACGAGTAATCCTAGTTTTCAAATGACCTATATTTGTACTGCAAGAATAGAAGTGTTGTTCACTCCTTGACCACTTGATTCCACTGAAAATGAAGTATGATTTCAGAGAGACAAAGAGAAAAAGGTGAACCATTCTGATGCTATATATAGAGTAAAAAATTAGGGTATTCACACATATCTGACCATTAATTGCAAATCATTTTGCAAACCTCATGTCAGTTTGGAAACAATTTAATGACAAACTGAGGAACTGCAAGAACACATTTTGCTAAGTCAACATTAGTGAAAAGGATTATAGAAACAAACTTATGCTTTAAACATACAAATGCTTGACACACAAAAAAGTATTTTTTTGATGTAATTGGGCAATTATTTGTTTAAAGTTCCATTAAAGAATTTTAAATGTCTGCTAAGTGAAATGAGCAGAACCAGGAGATCATTATACACTTCAACAACGATATTGTATGAGGAAGTATTCTGATGGAAGTGGATTTCTTTGACAAAGAGACCTAACTCAGTTTCAATTGATAAATGATGGACAGAAGCAGCTACATCCAAAGAAAGAACACTGGGAAATGAATATGAACTATTTGCATTTTTGTTTTTCTTCCCGGGTTATTTTTACCTTCTGAATCCAATTCTCTCTGTGCAACAAGAGAATTGTTCAGTTCTGCAAACGTATATTGTATCTAGGATATACTGCAACATATTTAACATATATAGGACTGCTTGCCATCTAGGGGAGGAGGTGGAGGGAGGGAGGGGAAAAATTGAAACAGAAGTGAATACAAGGGATAATGTTGTAAATAAAATTACCTGGCATGGATTCTGTCGATAAAAAGTTATTATAAAATAAAATTAAATTTAAAAAAAAAGAATTTTAAATGTGAACTTAACAAGACCATTTTCATGAAAAGGGAATTTCAAACCACTAAATGGTAATCACTGACTCAGATCAAGTCTTTCATTATGTAGAGGAAGATACTGAGAAACAGATAAAATGACTTGCGTAAAGTCACATAAGGACAGCTAAATGATGTGGTAGATAGAATGCTGACTTTGAAATCAGAAAGACTCATTTTCTTGTGTTCATATTTGGCCTCAGACACTAGCTGTGTGGTCCTACGCAAGTCACTTAACCATATTTGCCTCAGTTTTTTCATCTTTAAAATGAAGTGAAGAAAGAAATAGCCAACCACTTTGGAATTTTACCTCCAAATGGGATTACAAAGAGTTGAACATGACTGAAAAACAACTCAAGAAGAAAAAAGTCACATAGCTAACAAATAGCTGAATTGAGATCAAGATGATTTGGTTCCAAATCCAGTGTATCATGATTTTTATTATAACTTGCTTTCTACTATATCACCACTTCCATTAATAGGGCAAGAAATATCCTAGTCTTTTTCCAGATTTGCTCACCCTATCCTTTGTTCTTCTTCTTCTTCTTCAATGTTGTTCTCTGTTCACTATAATGTAATTTTGCCTTCATAAAAATAGGGAGCAGGTAAAAGGGAGAAAAGCACACAATGTAATTGGCCCTACCAGAAACCACCTATGGAATGTTCCTGCCCATGCTAGAATATCAAGGCAAGAGGAATTTTCACTGATTATCCTGAGTGTCTAGATTCCTCACTGCTGGATTCTTGGAATCCTTGGTTTTTTTATTTTCTTCAAAATTCATGTTAAGGTAAGAGTCAGGAAATGAGAAGAAAAGAGACTCCATGGATATAGAGACAGGTTGATTAGCAATACAGATAGGTCTCTTCTGTCCTGCTAGTCCATATCTCAAGTGAGAGTACAACTGGACTTGGGGAGGTTGGGGTGGAAAAGAGAGAGACCAGTGTTAGTAAAAATAATCCTGATGTGTAAGTGAGCAAAGGATGTGACTAAGAAGGAAACATGAATTGGGAGAAGGGAAAAGGGAAGGAGACAGCATATGTTAAGTGCATACTAGATGCCAGGCACTGTGCCAGTTGCTTTAAAAATATCTCATTTGATCCTCACAACAATACTATGAGAAGTGTCATTATTATTCCAATTTTACAGCCAAGAAGTTAAGGTAGATTGGTTAAATGACTCAACTGGGATCATACTGATCAGATTTGATCTTTTTAACTCCAGGCCTAGTGTTCTATCAGCTGAGCCATTTGTTTGCATCTAGGGTAGAAAGGTGAGAGGTAAAAAGTGGTAAGGGTCCGGAGAGGAAGCACGGACAGTACAATCAGGAAGTAACAAGGCCTTGAAGCCTGAGATCCTCAGATGTGCGTTTCTGTGATCAGCAAGGATTGCCTTGTGGGTGAGAGCTCTGGTCACATTGAGATCCACATCATCTACAGGAGGCATTTCCTTCTCTTAATTGGCTGTGCGTGTGATCTCATAGACCCTATGTTAGCTGTGGGGAACAGGAAGTAGGAGGAGTTGTGCAGGGAATCCCACCAGGAGTTTTACTAAGAGTTAACTCCTTTAGTGGGGAGGAGCTGCAATTGGCGCCCAATGTGGGGCTTGAACCCACGGCCCTGAGATTAAGAGTCTCATACTCTTACCAACTGAGCTAGCTGGGCTGTACTTAATGGATGTGGGAGGCAATTTTCCTGTTGTTCAATTCTTACTGCATTCTTTTCTTTGCTCTCTTGGTCGTCTAAGGGCATATACCTCAGTAGATGTGCTAATGAAGGGTATATACGCCTGGGCATTGGAGGACAAATCTCCTGCTTTTCATCAGGCATGTTTTTTTTGTTAAAAGATCACCTGTTCAATTTTCTAACTCATACACTTGAGCTGCATGTACATCTGTATCCTTGGGTTTGGTCATAGGCAGACTTACCGTGTTTCCCCGATAATAAGACACTGTGTTATTATTTTTTTGGGGGGGATAGAAAAACACCAGAGGGCTTATTTTCAGGGGAGGGCTTATTTTAATGAACATTGACAGCAATTTTAATAAACAGGTAAATGTGAACAAAAAAAAGTACCTTTATTCAATAATGATTATGTCATCTTCTTCAACAACATCGTCATAAGTGTCCATACCCTGAATTCCGTCCTGGATGTCTTGCACCTCTATTTCCTTCAGAAGAAGTGGACCTAATCTGTCATGTCCAGCAATATAGCTCTCTTTAAATGAACATGTCTTGTCCAGGTAACCTGCTCGTAGTGCCTTGGCGACACAGCTGTCAGTAATTTTATCCCATGACTTCTTCACCCAAGTCACGACTTCTTGCAGACGGGGCTTCACAAAGTTTCCACACTGATTTCTTTCCATTCTATTTTCAATGTAGTCATTGACTTCCATGCACAAATAGTCCTTAAATGGCTTGTTTATTGCAATATCAAGGGTGTGGAGATAGGCAGTCATTCCTGCGGGAATCATTACTTGATCTATTCTTCTCTCTGCAAGGAAGTTCTTCATTTCTTTAGCGCAGTGAGTGCTGGCTGAGTTCTTCTTTTATCCTCCATCATGCCCCCTGAGTTCTTCTTTTATCCTCCATCATGCCCCCTCACTCCTGCTTACATACCGGGTTTTTATGTTATCCTGCCTCAGCTCTCCTCCGCGGCACTTCCCTCAATGGCGCCAGCAAGCAAATCACTGGGGAAGAACAGGATGACGCACTCACTGCTGCAGCTCTGATTGGATGCAGCTCAGAGCTCGGCGTGCCTTTCACCCAGAGGCGGGGTGGGAGGGGATGGTGCATACAGAGGGTACCATAATGTAGCGTGTAGCGCAGGGGATCACCTTCACTACAGTAGCAATCTCAATAGGGCTTATTTTCAGGGGAGGGCTTATTTTAGAGGAATCTTACACAGTAAGGGGAGGGCTTATTTTCGAGATAGGTCTTATTATTGGGGAAACACGGTATATTTAGACCTATAATGCTTCACTGACTGCTCTTCTGGATAGAGGAGTGTCATACCTTCCCAGATTATGGGGTCTGGCAATTCACAGTGCACTCACATTGGTGCCACTTGTGGCTCCTCCCCACTAAAAAACCACTATTACCAGTCACTCCTAATTCCCAGGCCTTCAGAAGAATCTCTGGCCACTGTCTAGTATAGTGTTTCTACCAAACATACCTCTATTAGAGGTCTTCAGAGATCTTTGGCCACCAGAGGACAGTCACATGCAAGTTTAGGATTTTTGATTCCACATGTTCATATCCTACCCTTCTGACCTCCTGCTCACTCTTAATTAACTCCTAGTAAAACTCCCAGTAGGACTCCCTGTACAACTACTCCTACTTCCTGGTCCCCACAGCTTACATTGCACAGCCAAATAAAGAAGGAGACACCTCAAGTAGATGATGCAGATCTCAATGCTCCCAGAACTACTGCCCCCGAGGTGGTCCTTGCTAATCACAGAAAACCACATCTGAAAATCTCAGGCCTCAAGGTCTTGTTACTTCCTGATTGCATTGTCCATGCTTCCTCTTCGGACCCTTACAGAAAAAAATCTTAAAAGCATATTTAGTCTAGTCCTCTTATTTTACAGACTTTAGAACTGTGGACAAGTGGACAAATGACTTGCACAAAGTCACATAATCAGTAGTTTATAGAAATCTATCCCGTTGGTTCTGTTTCCTAGTTTTTCCCACTAGGAAATTAAGAGCCTGTAGGAAGTGAGGTACATATACACACAAAACATATATATGTATAAATATAATAACAATAGGTTGTTTTCTCTGGTTTCTATGATCATTTTTGTTGTGGTCTAATCATGTCCAGTTCTTCATGACTCCCATGGACTTCTTGGCAAAGATATTAAAATGGCTTGCCATTTCTTTTTCCAGTTCATTTTTCTGATGAGGAAACTGAGGTAAACAGGGCAAAGTGAGTTGCTTAGGATAGCTAGTAAGGCCAGATTTGAACTCAGGAAAATGAGTCTTCCTGATTTTAGGTCCAATTCTATCCGCTGCACTACTTAGCTACCCTTTTTTGAACATAGGAAATACTTAATTTTTTGGTTTGTATTCCTAGTCCCACACAGGTGCTTAATAAATGCTTGTGCATTTATATTAGGTTCCTGGTTCCTAAGACTTGAACTTTGGGTGCTACTTGACCTTTCTGTTAAGTAGCCAACCAAAAGTTTATTTTACTATTTGTGGTCAATCATAATTATTTATTAAGACTTGAGCACTGTATTAAACATGGTTACTGCCCTCAAAAGACTCACAATCCTTGCTTGTGTCCTACTTCTAATCAGGGAGATAATATGCAAACAACTTTGTTTATAGGAGAGAAAAACAGTATAAAATGGGGGATAATCTCCAAGGAAAGGCACTAGCAGGTGGTGGGGAGAGCAGGAGACCAGGAAAGCTCCCTTTCAGTGGATGATTATTAAGCTGATAAACTCAAAGGAGGCAGAAGTGAGAAAGGAGAGAGCATGGGGAGATAGCCTGAAAGATGGCGTGTCCTGTGTGAGGAATAGCTAACAGAGCAGTGTTGGCCAACTGGATATCAGAAAAGAGATGAGAAAAGTATAAAACTCCAGGAATGGCAGGAATGTATCTGTGAAGGGCTTTCAGGAATTATGAAAAAAAAAAAAAACTATGAAGGAACTATGCAAAAAAGAGCAAATTTGAAAAATGTCCCCTCTACCTTCATAATATTTACCACTAAAAAGAGGAAGAATAAACATTAGAGAATTGGTTTCAGTTATCATATGCTATTGTTTGGGCATTTAGTCATGTCTGACTCTTTGTGACCATATTTGGGGTTTTCCTGGCAAAGTGATTTGCTATTTCCTTCTCCAGCTCATTTAACAGATGTGAAAACTGAGGCAAATGGACTTGGCCAGAATCATACAGTAAGTGTCCAATGAGAGATTTGAACTCTATCTACTATCTATCTACCACCTACCTGTCCTAGCTATCATATAACATGTTGTAAATTAAAACAGACAACAGTAATTTCTATTGGAGTTCAAAGAAGAGACCTTGGAGGCAAAGGACCATCTTAGAGTTCATGATAGATAAGCAAGTCAGACAATGTTTGAAGTGTGTCCTAGATGTTGGGAAAGTGGATTTAACATTTCTCAGTGAAAGAAAGAATATATGATGTTCCATATTTGGCCCATGATGGATAGGATACTCTCAAGAACAAAATTCCAATCATACAAACAGAAATAATTCCAGTAAGGAGAAAAAAGATCAAAGATTTAGTGCCTAACTCTTTCTTTGATACCTGAAAAAACTGAGCCCTAGAAAGGTGACTTGCTCACACAATAGCAGAGGTTGGATTTGAACTCAGGGCCCCTGACTCTAACTTCAGCTCTTTCCATTACTTTTCACTTATCTAATGAGATATATGTATACCCCATTCAAGAACAAAGTAGGAAGGAAATGTAGGTAGTAGATGGTAAAAAGGAGAGAATATCATAGTCCCACAGATAACATGAATACTAAAGAACAGTCTAGCTGAAACTTATGGTTAATTAAAGGGACAAAATAGGTTTTATTTTGTTTTTTAGTTTGAGGGCCATAGGATTGTTAAAGAAAGGATAGCCCCATTAGTGAGGTCAATATGAGAATTGAGAAGGGGGAGAGGAGACAAAACTACTCAACTCCTATTATACTTGGATTTTCTCTGTCAAGGCAAATTATCTTTGGACTGTAAATATAGAACAAAAATGGGAACTGAAACGCAAGATAAGTGAGGGAATAGTAAAGAATTTCTTAATTGTCCTTAATGAATTCAAACTACTAGGTCTAAATGAAATAAATCCCAAATTTAGAGAGATGATACATATGCTGCTCTCTGGGACCTTTAAAAAAAAAATCAGAGGGAATGAGAGAAATTATACAGAACCAGAGAAGACAAAGGAGATTTACAATGGAAACTGAGAGACAAGAGCCTTTTGGGAGTGAGGGAGATCCTCAAATTCAACAATTCCAAAACAACTTATCTTCCCTCCCATTCAAATATATCCTTTATCTAAACTTCCTTATTATCTGTTTAGGTTACCACTATCCTTCCAATCACTTGGAAGTGACTGAATATCTTTCACTTAGTGAAACATGTCCACAAGTCCAACCAACTACCAAATTCTATTGCCATGACATTTCTGACATCTATCTTTTCACTACTCACATAGCCCACATTGCCTAACTCAAACTTTCTCTCCTTGATTATAATAGTCTCCTAATAGATATGTGTATCTTCAATATCTCCCTAATAGTGATTTTCCTAAATTGGAGACCTGGACTATATTACCTTCAACCCTCTCAAAAAAACTCTAGTAACCCCTTGTTACCTTCTAAGAACACATATAAACTATCAGTTTGGTCTTTAAATCACCTGGCCCCAACCTGCTTTTTCAACTCTGATTATATATGACACTCCTTCGCAATATGGTCCAGCTAAATTGATCAAACTCTGTGCCTTTGCAACACACACTATATCTAATAATAAGATGAAATTTTAAAAGAAGTATAAAATTCTATACTT
Source organism: Antechinus flavipes (assembly GCF_016432865.1). NCBI lineage: Eukaryota > Metazoa > Chordata > Mammalia > Dasyuromorphia > Dasyuridae > Antechinus > Antechinus flavipes. The sequence goes on from NC_067401.1 coordinate 182,752,643, forward strand.
GGGTTTCAGAAATCAACTATGTAAGCATTGGATGGAAAAATATGATGGAAAAGTTGTTTATGTGAAATAGAACTGAGGGTTTTAATGGACTGCAAATTTAATATGAGTCATCATGTGCCATGACAGCCAAAAAAGCTGATGTAATATTAGTCTATGTTAACAGGACCAAAGAATTCAGACCAAGAAAAGTGATAACCTTAATGTGCCCTGCTCTGGGCATGGGAGGGAAGATAGTTTTGTTTTGATCTTGAATTTGAGCATCTCCCTTCCTCCCTCCCCCCCCAAAAAAAAAACCCTCTTGTCTCTGAATTTCCATTGTAGTTCTCCTTTTGAAAATATCTAAAGTATCTGTTCTGGATTGACAAACTGGAGCGTATACAGAGAAATGCAACCAAGACAGTGAGGGAATTTAAAATCTTATGTCATAGGAGGGTCAGTTCAAGGAACTAAGAATATTTAAAATGGAGCACAAAAGATTTTGGGATAAGGGTAAGGAAGAGACTTGGAAATTATATTCGAGGAGAGTATACTGGTATAATGAAAAAAACTATTAGACTTAGAGCCAGATCATCTGAATTCAATCCTGGCCTGAAATATTACCTATGTGACCCAGATTTCAGTCTCCTCATCTACCCAAGACAGGAATTGGACTAGATGGTTTCTAAGAATTCCTCTAGCTTTAATGCTATGATCTTAAATATTTGAAAATATATTCTAAACAGGGGAAGTTAGATGGCTCAGTGGATGAAGCACCGACCCTGGAGTCAGGACCTGACTCCAGTTTTAGACACTTAACACTTACTAGCTATGTGACCCTGGGCAGGTAACTTAACCCCAATTACCGTGTGTGTGTGTGTGTGTGTGTGTGTGTGTGTGTGTGTGTGTCTGTGTGTGTGTGTAACAATTATTATGCTTTGACCCCCTTGAGGGAAGATGGAGGATAGGCAGAGTAGAAATAAAAAGAGTGGAAATATCAAATTCAATGTCAGAAATAACTTGGTATCACTTAAATCAGAATAAAAGATAGCCACTTCAGGGTGTCGTGAGTGTATCATCAGATCTTCAGACATAAGGCTAGGTGATAACTTGTCAGCAAGGCCATAGAAAAGATTCCTATCTCTTGAACTAAGGGCTGGAGTGAGGCTGGCTAACTCCTGAGATCTCAAAAGTGCCTGGGACTAACAGACACTTCACTACTTTCTGCCTCACTTTCCCAAGTTGTATATTAGGTTATTAAAAAACACCTACTTCACTTGGTTATTTTGGGAAGCAAATGAAATAACATATACAAATAACACTCTACAAACTTCAAAATGATTTATAACAATGTTAGCTATTATTGTTATTATTATTATATGTAAATCATAAGTATAGGAGGAAACCTTACATTTGAAAGAACCATAAAACTTCAGAATTTGAAGCAGTATTAGAAGGTAAAAAAATCTCAAGCTCATTCCTCCCCCCCAAAAAAAAAAAAAAAATTGTAAAGGTGAAAAGAATATCCCTTATTGACACTATAGTTCAGTGAATGGAAGGAGCTTGTGGCTGGAGTTAAAGGCCTGGGTTATTGTAGTCTTAGCCATCAATCACTATATAGATTGTGGTCATGAGCAAGTCATTTGGGGCCTTCTTGAACTGTAGTGTTTTTAAATTTGACAAACATTGACTTAGTCCAGTATTTGGACTAGATGTTCTCCAAGGCTCTTTTCCAAATCTTAAATAAGCGTCATCCTAATTACAGTTGACCTATTTTTAGTTCATTTCTTAAGTGTCTATATAGAGTTTTCATAGAGTGAGGTAGGACTGTAAAACTTTTCTCGTGATTTTCTTCCTGTAGAACTTAGCTGCCCTTAGCATCAGAAGGATGACACTGGGGAAGGGCTTTCTTTTCAGAGACCCATTGTAAACAGGCATTAGTTGAGGGCAGGGAGCATTTTAGAATGAGGACTAGGACAGAAAAAAAAAAAAGCTTGTAGAGGCCCTAGAGTGGATAATCACAGTTCTCTGACTGACATCCCAGTGGGGAGCCAATTAGAAAACACATTTCCTCAATTTTATAGGGCCAGAGAAACTTGAATGTTCCAGAAGCTCCTAATTAGAATTAGCAGCATTACTTCCCTGACCTAAATCAGGGGCTATGGTCCATACTGCCCAGCTGAATAGAACCTTCTTTCCATTGTGGAATTGAGCAAGGCCATTGGTTTTCAGAACTTTGTTATTCAGAACTTCAGAACTTTAATAGATATGGTAGTTCAGCATTCCATGCTTCACCTGGCATCTGGAAGTAAGTAAGTATATAGGGCTTGACATAGAATATCAGACATGGTAGACATTTCTTAATGTTTGCTAAGTTAAATTCAATCAGATATGCATCAGTGAGCCAGTTTAGATGCCTTTCCTTTTCTAATTTCCAGAGAGCAAGAGTTTTAGGAGGGTTTGAGTCTGAGAATTAATTTGCTCTCTATCTCTGATACATCCCAGTGTCTCTGATACATCTTGTGGATGCGAGAGTACAGGCTTTTTCAAAGCTGAGTTCAGCATTTTGAACCAAAGAAAGAGCTGGAAGAAAAATAGAGTTGCTATTATGATCTCAGATTTGCAGAGATGTGGGGATATCACTCAGTGTCAGGGGAGATTCCATTTCCCTAGACAGCTTAATTTGCTGCCAAAGTACTATGCTGCTGAGTACTATGCTTGGGATCATATGTAGAACTGAAAGGATCATTATAAATCATATAGAGTGTATGGCAATAACAGATAGATGTGGAGCTGATTGATTGACTTAATTTGAAGAGTAGTTCTATATCAACTTAGCACAGTTTCCCAAGGATCTGCAATTGGAATTTTTTTATCAATGGCTCTTATAAAGCCATAGAAGCCATGCTTACAAGTTACCCAAAATCAGGACTGCTAGTTCTAGCACATTTGTAGCAATAAGGGTCTAAGAAGATCTAAAAAGTTCAGAATGGCCTCATGTAAGAGGAAATTGAGCAAAGTTATATGTAAAGTTGAATTTTTTTAAAAATCAGCTTTACAAGTTTAAAATGGGGATGGGGGGAAGTATTAGGTGGCAAGTCATTTGAAAAAGATGAAGGGATTGTACATGATTACAAATATGATATGTAGCCAAAAATGTCAATTCAATCTTAACCATAAGAGAGGCCTACTGTGTTCAAGACTGAATGGACAACACTTTTGTTGTCCTATAGCACCTATAATGTGCTAGACAATTCAGTAAGCATTTATTAGGCGACTGGACAAAAGAGAAACTGTCCACACCAAGCCTATAATTAGATAAATAAATTCAAAACATATACGAAGTAATTTCAGCGGAATAGATATCACTAACAATTGAGCAGAATTCTGGAAGAAACAAGGAATTCTGAGAAGTGTAGATGAGAAAGGGAAACATTCAAACACATGACAGTTTGTACTAAGGAAGGGAATAGAAAGTTTGGGAAACAACAAGTAGACCTCTTTGTCTGGAATGTAAAGTCCTGGAGAGAAAGTAATATAAAATCAGTTTAGAAAGATAGATTGCAACCAGCTATTAAAGAACTTTACATGCTAAATGGAATTGTTTGTATTTTTTAATACAGGCAAATGAGGAACTACTGAAATTACTTAAATACAAGTGACATGTTAAAACCTGTGCTTTAGAAGTATCAACATATGGAGGACAGGTGGAGAAGAATGGCAGGGAGACTGATGAGGAGTTTATTGCCATAGTTTAGATAAAGGTCCATACTGTTGTGGTAGGACCATATTTTGACTATTATGTTCAGTTCCAGACACCACAGTTTAGGGGAGAACATTGATAAGCTAGAAAATCTTTAGAGAAGGAATTCAGGGTGATGTAGGGATTTGAGATCATGCTACATTAGGAGCAATCAAAGGAATTGGGGGTGTTTATTCTGGACAAGAGAAGACAAAGGATAGACATGATCACCTTCCTCAAATATTTGAAGGGTTGTCACATGGAAAGAAAGATTATACTTGGCACCAGAAGGTAGTACTAAAAGTAATGAATGGAATCTATTTCAAAGGGGGAAATGTGGCTTGATAAAAGGGAAAACTTACTAATCACTAGAGCCATCCAAAAGTGGAATTTGCTGCTTGTGGGAGGAGGTGATTCCCTTCATTGTAGGTCTTCTAGCAAAGGTTAATGTGATGCTTTGTCAGGTGTGGTTGATTGAGTATAGAATGAACTTGGGGGGCCTCTGAGGATCCCTCTAGTCCTGGGATTTGTGTGTGTGTGTGTGTGTGTGATATACATTTCAATTTTGTGATATAGGCTTCAATCCTCCCTAATTTTAGATAAAGAAACTGAGAAGCTAAGATTTACCATTGTGATGGAGTCCAATACAGACTCTAAATTATCTATTGATGGTTATGTACTTTAAAAGCACCTGTTTACTAAAACCCCAATATATTGCACAACCTCATATGTAAACTTTCCTAGGAAAAAGCTATCTGTGCTCACTGCCTCCATATCCACAATCTCTAATTACTGCCTTGAAATCTGAACTACAACCTTATTTGACTGAACTTAAAAAAAAAAAAAATTTCCCTTCTATCTATATGATCATCATTCTTAGTCACATGTTCTGCCTTATCATACGGTTATAGCCAAAGCTTTTAGTCTTGACCCTTTTCTCTTCTCTTTCTATCCTCTCTCCTGGAGAATCTTATCAGCTCCCATAGGTTTATCTGCTAATTTCCAACTAAATGACTTCCAAATCTACACATTTAACCCATATCTGTCTCCTGAGTTCTAGTTCTACATTAATCCCTCAATTAATCATTTTAATTAAATTAAATGAATTTTTAAAGCATTTACTATGTAGCAGAGACTATGCTAAGTCCGGGGATGCCAAGAAGAAGCCAGAAATCTCTGGCCTCAACAAACTTATATGCTGACAGAGGAGACAGCATTCACAATTACAAATATATACACAAATAGACATATATTTATATAAATAAATATATATATATGTGTGTGTGTGTGTGTGTGTGTATTTGTGTATATATTTATAATTGTGAATGCTGTCTCCTGTGTGTGTGTGTGTGTGTATAATGTGTGTACCTATATTGAAAGCACACACACACATGTATATGTATCTATGTAGGTATATAGGTATGTATACATACACACACAGTGTGAAATGGCACTTGAGCTGAATCTTAGAGCCAGAGATTCTACAGGTCAGAGGTAGACAGGGAAATTATTGAATCTCCCTAGGTAGGGATTGGGGGAAAAGGGTAGGCCAGGCTAGGTGAATTTTTGAGAATGTGGAGAGATCTAAGAAAATATGAATATGAGTAAAATGTATGAAGATTAGAAAGGGATCAGCTTGTGAAATTCTGTAAATGCCAAAGGACTTTATATTTAATGCTGGAGATTATAGGAAGTTACTGAAGTTTTCTGAGTAGGAAAATAAAGTCGGTAGACCTATACTCTGGCAGCTGTGTGGAGAATGGATTAGAAAGATCACCTGAAGAAGGTGATCAATTAGGTTATTATAAATGATCTGAGCTGGAATTGTAGTTAAGTTAGTAGAGAAATGATGATGCACATAAGAGATGGTACAGGGAAAGAAATGCCAAGATTTGGCAAAAGACTAGATATGGGCAGAGGATAAAGAAAAGAGAAGAGTCAAAGTAACATTCAAGTTGGAAACACTGGAAGGATGGAGATGCCCTTAATAGTAATAGAAAAGTTCAGAAGGGTTTGAAATGAAAAGACAAACATATCAAAATGCTTTCCAAACTATGTTCTGTGAACATGTATGTGACAAAAACGGGGATTATTTTAAGATATTTTAATGTTAGGTCTGTTTTCCAGTTAAAATGTGAAATATTACACTATCAAAGATTATAACAATATGAAAATAGGTTTAAATTTCTCTCTTTTGTCACATAATTTCCTTGAACCCTTGACCTCTCTTTGTTTTAGCCAGGGACATTCCATATCTCCTTCCTCCATCTTCTCACAAGCTCTAAGCCATATGAGTTTTGGCAATACAGTTTAAACCTCAAAGAGTTCTGTGAATGAATGAGCTTAGATCATACCTAAGATCCTTTCCAACTCTTAACAGTTTGAATCTTTCCCCATGATGCCAGACCCACAGATTGTAGGAGCTCAGGCTATTGCTGACTTTCTTCCTTACCTCTAAAATCAGGACCTGTGTTGTACCAGAAAGAGCTCTGTTGCCCTCTAGGGGAGTCCAACCTAGCTTGTAAATATAGTTAAGTCTCACTAATATTGATTATTTGTTTGGGGAGGAGGTAAGCCAGTCTGAATTAAGGAAAAGTCTAAATTGTAGCTCTTTATTTTTCACTACTACTTGAAATGCAAGTTAATTACTTTAGTGTAGGTAGTAAAGTATACTGCATTTGGAGTTAAAGGATTTGTATTCCAATCTTGGCTCTATCATTTAAATTCATTATCAAACAAAATAACATATGGAAAGCTCTTTGCAAACCTTAAATCGCTATATAAATATGAGTTATTGGGCATGTTCATAAGCAGCAAAAAGTTAGTAGGAAAGCAAAATAAAAGGACTGAAGATAATCCTGTTTTATTCTTGTCATGAATTAAGTAATCTTGGACAGGTCAGATACATTTTAATTCCTGTTTTTTATTCCATGTCTTACCAGATTCTGAGGTCTTCAGTTTCTTCATCTTTTGAATGAATTAGTTGAACTAGATGATCTCTAAGATTCCTTCCAGTACTAAATGCCATAATCTATTTCTTCAATTACCCCAACTCATAACATACCCCAATTTCTTTTTCTAAGAAGACAGCCTATTGTTTTTGTATTAATGTAAATTTACAAATATAATGATTTGGAATTGACACATTATTTGCATTCTAATTAATGCAGGAGAAATGCTTGAGAAGCTTTCTTTAGATAGATTAACATGTCAATTTGTTTAGAACATCAATTTGTCTAAGAATTTGTACCAGATTAGATTATCCTAATTTCTGTTTTAGTAATTTCCAGATAACAGGAAATTCTGCTAAAACCGTGATATTTAATATATTAAAAGAAAAAACCCACTAGTTTGGAAGTAAATGATCTGGATTTTAACACCAGCTTTATTCCTAACTTGCCCTGTGATCTTAGTCAAAAATACTTTTTTCTTCTTTCCCATTTGCAAAAAGAGGCGATCAAAATCGATAACATATAAAATTTCTTCCAGCTCTACCAATGAATGAAAAATTTTCCATCCAGGGGAATTGTTTTCCCCAGATATAAAGGGGATAGCTACTACAGAGAGTTACAATTCTTTTTTGTAAGGTAATGAGTTTAGAACTTAGGAACCTTAGAAGTAATCCAGTCCAGTTCATTAATTTTACATATAAGTAAACCAAGGTCCAGATGTGTTCAGAGACTCACTCAAGATCATACAGGTTTTCTCCAAATACTTCCACTGTTCTGTGGTGCCACTGGAATGTTGGCAATGAACAGCTGAGGATTCATCACAGTGGTGATAGGAGATCCAACTGAAATGTGAGTTGTTCTTTGAAATTCCAGAAGTTCTCCATCTCTTGCCACAGAAAATAATTCTCTCATCCAGGTACAAGAGCAGTCATATCAAGCCTATGAAGGCAAGATGAATTCTCTGTTCATCTCACACCTGGTCTGAAACAGAGAGCTCCCTGGGAGAGCAGCTAATCTCTCCATTCTTAATGACCTGTGCATTTTGCTGTCAAACATAAAGCTTGCTTCTGAGAAACAAATACTACCCACAAAAGACATAGACATTCTGAAACAGCTTCCAGCTGCCACTTTTTCTGGAAGGCCAATCCTTCCTTTCGCCCCTTTTTGCCCCAGATTGTTGACCTGAAAAAAAACTGTCAGGGACTTGTTCTCTGGAATCTCTGTTGCCTATTCCTCTGTTTTTCTTTCCTCCCATCTCTCTGAGAATCAGTTAAATAACTGGGCATGTTTAGCCTGGAGAAAAGGTGAGGGCATATGGGAGCTTTTAATTTCAAGTATTTGATAGGCTGTCATTTGGAGGAAGGAATTTTCTTTTATCTCCATTGGGCAGAATCAAGAGCAATGAGTGGAAGCTGAAAAAGAAGCAAATTTAGCTTTATTGGCTAATCTTAAAATCTTAAAAATTAGAGCTTTTGAAAAATGAAGTAGATTTTCTGGAGAAGTGGTGAGCTTTTCTCCTTGGAAGTCTTCAAGGAGAAACTGGATGACCATTTGCTGTCAGTGGGAATTCTTTTCAGTTGGACTGAATGGCTGCTGGAATTCCTTCTAACTCTTAGATTCTATGATTCTCTTTATTTTCTCACATCTTTTTATCCTTCTATCCCAGCTGCTTATTCAGGGCTACAAGCACCAAGCTTTTCTGTGTTTTTGGACAACTGAAGTCTCAGGAAAGAGAGGCTTCTTGTCTCTCCTTCTCATCCCTCTTCAACTCTCCCGAAAGAATTAGCCAATCAGCAAGTTAACTATTAATCTCTTAATTTGTATCAGGTGAATGAAGTAGCTTTGGCATCAAGAAAACCTCTGTTAAATATTACCTCTGATACATAGTCTTTTTGACTCCAAAGAAGCCACTTAATTTCCCAATGTCCCCAAAGACATTTACAAGATCTTAAATTGCAGAGAAAGTGCTTTTCTGCATTGATAATAGTTGCTTTTGTTAAATCAGGTGTTCCCTGTTTCAGTTCCAGTTCCATTCCCATCTCATCTTGTGTGCCAAGTACTGTGCTGGGCATTGAGAATACAGAGACAAAAGCAGAATAATCTCTGCCCTCAAGGAATTTATATTCTACCAAGGGAGGTCATATGTGTTTGAGTAACACTAACAAGTTTTGGACTCATTGTTCCTATTTATACTCTTGTTTGATAGGTCATATCTCCAGAGTTCAGCTACTTTTCACTTTCTAGGTTCCCACACACACACCTGGACATTGGAGTTTCTCCAATACTATAGTTTGTAATTCCTCATCTGACTTACTTTTATAATTAATTACATTTACAATTAATATTTCCTCAATTTCATTTCACCAGGAATTAGCAATCCAGGATCAATATACCCATTGATATTTCCTCAGTATCACTGATGACCACCTAACATAAATTAGCTTTTAGAAAGAGCTATTTATTGATAATATAAGAGCAAGAACAAATATACAGAAATACATCTCCCAAACAAGGCATCCTTGGGTTGAAGGCTAAAAGTGATAGAATTGATTCCTTCTACCGAGTTCACTTCCAGGTAGCACACAGAAACCATAATTGGTCTGGGTTAATCAGGTTTGGCTCCCTAGCCAAGATCACTTGCTGAAGCAGCTAGCAGACTCTGGTTCTTAGTCTCTTTGAAGCTCATGCGGTTGTTCCATCTCCAATATACATTCACCTAAGAATAAACACACCGGAGAGAAACATATAAGCCCCATGGGTTTAAAGCCATATGGCAACTGGGTGAGGGAGGGTTTTCCCCACCTAGAGGCTTGTAGCATTTCTTCCACCTCACTTGAAAGCTTTCAGGGAGAGAGAGAAGTTGAATTCTTCTTTTGGAGTCATTTGTATGTACTTTCAATTTTGGCTCGGAGACCAATTAAAATTACTTTCCTTACCCCACGAGGACAGGAAACAATCCCAGATCACATGTATGTGCTCTAAAATAGAGGGCCGAATCATTCCTCACTTGGGAGTAAGCTTCCCAAGCCTCCCATCTGGGCTGACAACAGGCACAGCATACTGTTTGTACTTAAAAACTGGGGCCCTACTGGCCAGCTCCCTGTTACTCACAGGAAGAGTTATCATCACCCTCATGTTCCTCTCAGCCTAAGCGATAATGTTTCTCACCTCAAGGCATACACAGTCTTTCCATTTCTCCTTTGACAGCCTGATCCAGATCCATCTTTTTATTTCTTCTCTTTCTACTCCCCATAGAAAGAACCTTTACCTTCACCTCCGTTTTCTTTTCCCAACAGAAACTTCATAATGTGATGGATAGAGTGCTAGACTTGAAGACTTCTGACCCAAATATTACTTTGGACACATAATGGCTGTGTGCCACATGCAAGTCACTGACTTCAGTTTTCTCATCTATAAAATAGACATGAGAGTATCCATAATACTTTATCCTCAAAGAGTTGTTGGAGGTTTGAAATGAGATAAATGTATACAAAGTACATAAATTCTCACTCTACTTCCCAAAGATACATAATTTCATTGTCATTTTCTTCTACCAATATTCTTTCATCCCTACATTCATACACACATTTCTGTCACACAGCACATTTTCACCTATCAAATAGATTCATAAGCTATAGAGATAGAAGGTCTAACCAAAAGGTCCTCTAATTTCCCCATCTCTTTTCAAGAGGAAAGTGAATTGTCTATGGTCACAAAATTTGAACTCAGGTTCTCAAAAATATAATCCATTTGATCTTTTCATTATGCCAACCACATTCAATTCAACAAACTTTTTCCCCCCCCCCTGAGGCAGTTGGGGTTAAGTGACTTGCCCAGGGTCACACAGCTAGGAAGTGTTAAGTGCCTGAGGTCAGATTTGAACTCAGATCCTCCTGACTTCAGGGTTAGTGCTCTATCCACTACACCACCTAGCTGGCCCTCAACAAATATTTTTTAACTATTTAAAATACAAGATCTTCTTCTAAGCACTAAAAATAAAAAATAAAAAAATTCAATTATTCCTGCCCTTAAGGAATACACACCTACATCTGCACACCTACTTCCTACATACTGTCACAGTTTCTCATGCACATATTATGCTTGTTGACAAGAATATATGTTCACATTTGGCACTCACAAATGCATATATACTCTCTCATTCAACATTTCTTTTTTAAGTGCCTGCTGTGGGCAAGATACATGTTCTGATGGAGAGAAACAAACATATGGAACAATCTCATTTATATACACAAATGGAATTCATGGAGATGAATATTACATCTGAGGAAACTGATACCCAGAGTCACAGAGACACTCATATAATAACATGTTCCTTCCCTTCCCTGGGGAGGGAGACTAAACACAGTTAACTGTTTTCCCTTCCTAAATAGAGTCCCAAGAGTCACAGAGGAATTTATCATGGTCCCCTTCTGTGACTGAATTCCATTACTTACCTTGCTCAGCTTTTTTAGACTAGCAACATAGGAGAGGAAACAGATGGATCACATTCTGAAAGGTGAGATCATCTCACTTTTGCCCCTTCTTGGAAAAACTATTACTTCCCTGATATTTTGTTGAAAGACAGTTTGGCATTACCAGATGGAAAATAAAAATGTTTTCAAAAGATGATTTCCTTCAAGCATTCCTCTTAAGATCTCAAAATGATCACTTCTAGGGATGGGAACAATGGAGGAATGTTCAACTATTGTTGGTGACAAGCAATTAGATGTGTAATGCGTTATGTTGTCTGATTGTGTGTTGTGTATGGCTGTGGGCACTGTTTTGTGAAAAAAATAAATTCATATCTGAGATTCCAAAGAGAACCTATTTATATGTATATCATCACACAACCTTGTAAGCCCTGGCATATACTAACATCATTTCTTCAGCAAACATTTATTAAACCTTTACTGTGTGAAAGAAATTGGACTCAGAGATAAAAGCAGAGTGTTCCTCAAAAAATTTGCAATGTTGTCTAAGGGAATAACCTCATTATCCATACAGATTTTAACCTCCTTTCATACTAGTAGCTAATTTTTTTGGATCATAGATTTAGACCCAAAAGGTACCATGGAGGCCATTAAATTTTACCTCCTCATATTATAGATGTTCACATAGCTAATAAGGATTTTAAACCATGTCTTCATGACTTCATGAATTGCTCTGATAAAAAAAAATTATCACCTAAGTGGCCAGTTTTTTGGTGATAAACACTTCCAAGTTTAGCTAGACTGGTCCTTGGACCACATGCCACAAACTATCAATTGGCTCATTCTTGAAGCTTGTCTAGCTTGAGATGACATGAGAGAGTTCTCATGACAAGAACCCATGGTCACACAGAACTATTAGAATCATTGAGGAGCAGATGAATAAAACATAACCTGTGATTTCATGCAGCTTAGTGTATAATAGGGGAAAGAAGAAACATATAATACAAATGTGAATGTGCTAAGGGCATAGGAGAAGGAAATATAGACAAAGAAGAATAATCATTTTTTCCTGGAGAATTTGGAAGAGGGGACACTCAAGAACTTCCAATTTCATTTTTTCTTCCCCCAGATTACACCAGAACAAAGGAAACACCAAGGTAGAAATCTTCCCCTGAGAGAGAGTATATATTATGGAGTAAAGACAACAAAACAATTAAACATAGAGACCAATTTTTTCCTCAGTTTTTCCCTTGAGACCCCTCTCTTTCTCACTTTCACTCTTTCTCTTTAGACCATTCAAAATATAGTAATTTTTTTTCATGAGCTCAAAGTGAATCTTGATACTTCCTGGGGTTCAAAATTGTCAGTTACTAGATGGTTAAGACAGTTGCTTGACTTGGGAAAAGACAAAGAGGCCACAGTGTTCCCTTTAGGAACATAAGCTGGGCTCTAACATGGAATATTTTTGCCCTCTTTGATCAGGTTTAGAAAGCTTGGCTAAGCCTATTTTTAGTGAATTATCCTGGACATAGGTGGAGGATCAGTCATTTATCTACATTCATCTTAAGTCTTCTATTAAGTCATTTCTGAAGCTTTAGTACATCCTCTAATTTTTTCCTGTCCTTCTACAAGTAGCACAAAGTAGGGGGTTGTAGGAGAAGAGAAAGGAAAAAGGAAGAGAATAGGCATTTATCTGATGCTTACTATGTGCCCAAAATTGTGAAGTGTTAATTTTACAAATATCGCATTTCAACCATTACAACAACTGAGCACGGTAGACGCTGTTTTTATACTCATTTTACAGTTGAGGAAACAGAGGCATACAGGTAGAGTGACTTGCCCAGGGTCACATAGTAGTAAGTTTCTGAGGCTGTATTTGAAACTCGGGTCTACCTGACTCCAGGCCCCATGTCTCTACTAGCACAATGACCAATTCAAAGGCCACGAAAACCATTCCCACAGCCTGGCTCTGCATGTACATCTCTATAAGTTAACCTTGACAGAAAACTACATTATAGTGATGGGGGAAAACTAATTATTAGAAAAACACAGAGTTAAATGGTATTTGAAATTTGATCCAGGTTTAAGAGATCATCAGTCTTTTATGACTTTCTCCCTGCTATTTAGTAGCAAATGCTCTCTAAATGAACAATTATGTAGTAAATGTTACTGCTGTGCCCATAAAATATGAAAACAAAATCCCATTCTCAGTTTATTTATCTTCCAGTGGAATTTACTGAAAGAGGTGTCACAACTGGCCAGATCTTGGATAGATAAAACCAAATTCAAAGAGGCAGCATGGTGGATAGAGTAATGGTCTTGGAAGCCAGGAAGAGCCCATCTTATACCTTGGATAGCCCTAGATTCACCTAAGATGGCTTGTTGGTACAGTGGATAGAGAGAGTTTGGCCTGGAGTCAGGAAGACTTCTTCCTAAGTTCAAATTCAGCTTCAGATACTTAGCTGTGTGGCTCTGAGCAAATTCCTTCACCCTGTTTGTCTATTTTCTCACCTGTAAAATGAGCTGGAGAAGGAAATAGCATGCCACTCTACTGTTCTTTGCCAAGAAAACCCCACATAGGGGAGAGATACCAACAACAAAAGGTCATCCATTTTCATTAGTCTTTCTGTTGATTACAAACATTTAAACCATTCAGTTTTCATTAGATCTACTATCTTGGAACTGCCAGTAACAGGAAGAGTGTATTTATATATTATTATACTACATTATATCATATTATTTAGTTATATATTATATATAAGACCCAACTGTCTGTAGTCTAAGCTGGCATGCTTCTGGATTATTTGAAAGAAAGCTAATCACTAATATGTTCCTACATCTTAATTCCTGGCTTTGAATTCCCCAGGAAAAACTATGCCAGGAAGTGCTTCATCTCTGATATAGTAGCCTATCAATTAGGGAATTATATAAGCCTGGTTGAACTCACATACCATTGTTGGAAATTTCAGTAATGGTACTTTTCCCCCCTTAAACTGAATATATTTTATTGGCAGCATGAAATCCTAATGAAGAAATTTCCTGTATCAGTACAGAATGAGATATGATTTTTCTTAAAAGAATTGCCTGAGAAGTCAAATGACTTGCCCAGTTACATAGTCAGTAGGTATCATGGGTCAAATTTGAATCCAGGTCTTCCTTTATTTTTTATCCACTGCCTCAAGTGGCCAGAAAAATCTGGCAATATGTTCAATGCTGCCAAGTTTGTGACTGGTTGAAGAACCAAAAGGAGAAGTCAGCAATAGGCTGCAACTCCTGTAAACTTTCCTGTGTCCTGAGTGACAGTATTGCTGGATGGGTCTGTCCATATTTCAAGAGTATGATGTCACTGAAGCCTCATTTCTTCCTGGTTTTCTTCTTAATTGAGTTATTCTCCTTGCTACTCATCCATTCCATTTTTCACAAGATTTGTTGCTATTAACTATCTCCAAATTTATATCCTTAAAGGTTATGAGATTTTGTTGGTGTAAGTATTCCCTGAACTAATGTAGAACTCTTCTATATCTTAATAGATTGTCTTCAAGAATTGCAGTGGCTGAAAAATACATCTTTCTGCAGTCAGCCTCATGAGGAGCTGTACTGCACTTAGCTAAGTAGATCTTCAGAAAACAGACATGCTGTCCATCACTGGACTTTTCCAATTTGGGAGCATTTGCCTTATTTGCAAGTGTAGTCTTTGAGATCTATAGATAATGAGGTATTCAAACAGGATTCTCATGGAGGAGCCTAAATTCTATCTATCTACCAAGTCTTTCCTTATTAATCACAAATTGCCAAGAAACACATAACCTGAGAGATTCTGAACTGGAAAAGGCCACCTCCAGCACATGGTGTGAGCCCCAAAGAGAATATTTGAAACAGTACACATTTTGCAAACTCCTGAGTTAGTGGAAGCCTATCATTCTCTCACTAAGCTATAATCTGAACTCTAGAAATGTCTGGGACCACAACTGAGGAGGAAAAAGTATTTATATTTTAGGCTCAGTTATTTTGCATGAGACAATATCTCTGATATGTCATGCTTCTCTTTCTCCTCTCTCCAATGGTTTTTTCCTGGTTCCCTCCTGTTTTTGAAATGTATAGCTCACTGTTTCAGTTTATCACTTTTTGCCTAGCTTCATGGACTTTTGGTATTTTTATGAATTCCTATTTTAACTCCCCACTTGCTTTCTCATTTGTTTATTTTGATATCAACTCAAACCATATCCATCTTTCCATCCCTGTACTCTTACCTTCAGAGACTATTCATGAATTGCCCCACTCTCACCATTTAACTTCTGTCCCTCACTTGATACAGTGGAGGTGGAGATTCAAAAAGAACAACCAGGATGATAAACTGGCTCACAACCATACTATATGAAAATCTGTTGAACTGGAGATATATAGTCTGATGAAGAAGACCTAAGAAAAATATGAAAGTGGTATTCAAGTATTTGAAGGGCTGCCACATGAAAAGATTTTTTCCCGCTTGATGCTAGACAGTAGAATGGGAACTTAATGTGTAGAAATTACAAGAAGACAAATTTTGGCTAAATATAAGGGAAAACTTCCTCACAAAAGTCAGAGATGCCCCATAGTGGAATGAGCTACCTTGAGTTCTCTGTTCTTAAAAGTTAAGCGACCATTTTCTAATTGTGTCATAAATAAGTATTTGTGCTTTTGAGCAAAAGTTGCCCTAGAAGACCTCAGAAATGTCTTCAAGCTCTTTAAGACTTTATAATTGTGATAATAATGGTGGTGATTATGATGAATTCATTCAAATCTTTCTCAGTTGCTTCTCTTGAATAACTTAGCTCTTACCCATTCAGTGAGCCTGGGAATCAAGCAAAGCATATCTCACAATTTCCATGACTTATTTCATGGAACTTTTTTCAAGACCAAACCCAAAGATGCTATTTCTCATTCCTTCTCCTTTAACTTGGGCTTGGGTTCTGTACCGCTAAATCACCATGATCAATCAATAAAGTTATTTTTAAGTGTAATGTGCTAAGTTTGAAGGATAAAATGACAAGACATTTCTGTTCATAGGAAGCTTAAATTCTACCAGAGGAGACAATATATACAAACATAAATATATACAGATTATATACAAAATAAATAGTAGACACTTTCTGGGAGAAAGGACTAGGTGCTAGGAGGATCAGCAAAGGCTTCATATAGGAGGTGATGTTTGGAATGAGCTTTGTTGGAAACTAGTATTTTATGAGGAGGAAATGAAATAGGATGCTGAAGCATGGAGATGGTAGATAGAGTTTTGTAAATGAGAAATAGTAAGCAAGTTCATCCATGTATATGGTTGAAGAAACTGAGGTCCAGAACAATATATAATGGAGTCTTATGTGTTGTTGCAGGGGGCATATTTCATGCTTTAGGCATAAAACACCGAAACCTTCTGAAGGAAATATGTCTAGTTAATACATCAGTGAGAGCCTGAGACCTGACAGGTATCCCAATGTTTGGACTTTGGGAGTTGTAGAAGCCAATATAAGTGGCTCACGTCCTCTCCCCTGCTTAAGTAGCATGAGTTTGCACAGAAGTATTTGCGTAGAAGTACACATTCCTGGGGAGACTGTATCCTAGGAAAAGGAGGCTTCCCCTTTTAGAGATCAAAATTAACAATCTCTCCAAATCTTAGTCACCCCCCAAAATACTATGTTGAAAACCTGGAATTTCAGGGTTCCAGAAGAATTTATGTGCAATACTTGAATCAATCTAGTCAGCCATACCTAACAGCATCTATATTGCAACTGCTGCTGCTTGGCTTTTCAGATCTGCTTTTTGGGGGCCTCAGGGATCTTTAGCCCAGAGGTCACTGGTCTCCTGGTGACCCTGTGAGTTCCTGAGCCAGATGTAACCCTTCCCCCTGACTAAATGGGCCTCACATGGAGGCCAGATGTGAATTCAGACCCAGCTGGTGACCCAGGTAATTGTGACTCAGTATGAGGTCACATAGTGCAGTGTCTATCAGGTTAGAAGAATACGCAAAGATCCCTGAAACAGCTTGTGAGTAAATGACACTGAAAGTCTCCCCAACCTCATTTAAAGCAGTTTTGAGTTACACTAGACTGTGCCATATGGCACATGCCCAGAGATATCGTTCTACTCCTTTAATCACTTATTCTTTGTCTCTTTGTCTTTTGTTTTTTTCTTTCCTTCTCATATCATTCTCTCATCTTTTTTTACTCTTCCCTAATCCTTTCTTTTTTCCCTTGTTTCCTTTTGTTTTCTGTCTCTCATCTGTCCTTATTTTTTAATCTTCTTTTATTTCCTTCCTCTCTCTTCTCATTCTCTTTCTTTTTTCTTCCTCATTGTCATGATATCAAAAACAATCAGTTCTTCCTGGTAATTACAATTAAAAGGTCATAATTTTCTCAGAGGTGAGAGGAGTCTAAAAGAGGTTAAGTGGGTCCAATAGGCTTCATCTTGCCATGATGACCTGTGGACAGAGGAGAACCATTTAAGTTTCCTCCCAACCTCTAGCAATCCTTTCACATTTTCAAATGGGATCTTGGCAATGGCAATCATGTAAGAATTCTTCAACCAGGTATTCATATTTTTGAGTTGTGGTGAGACAAAGGAAAGCTCCAAAAAGGTCATGGCTGTATAAAGAACAGACCTCCCAACAGATATTTGGGGAAGGCAGCAGGAAACTAAAACTAATGTTAATGGCCTCTTCAATACGGGGGCCCCCTTCCATCCAGCCTTTGTGGGTATGATTAGAATATAATGAGACTTAGGTTGTAAGAAGTAAATCAGAATCTACACATCCATATAATGACCTTTACTCCCTTCAAAACTCTCCTTTGGGAGCTCTCTTTGGGAAATTGCCTGTGGTACATTTTTCCAAAAGTACTCCACAAATTTTCCAGGAACAAATTTTCATCTTTTAAAGGTTTATTTGATTTTCAGAAAGAGTTTGTGGAAGTCAGATACATTGAATTGGGACAGGGATCAGAAAAGTAACCAGACTGCTTTAGCTTAGTTTTTTTTTTTTTTTTTTTTTTGGTCAATAAGTGTAATTTTAGCAGTGTAGAGAGCTGTTTGATGAAGAAACTCCCTCCACCAGTACAGTTTATCAACAATTCTACCATTTCTACTCTTAAGAGAGTTGTCTAGGGGAATAGAAAAATTAGACATACTCTAAGAGATTAAAAGATATCATTTCTGGAGCTTAAACCTAGATTGTCCTGACTCTTAGTGGGCCTTTTAAGCACTATGGCAGCCCAGTCAAATTAAAGTTTGTCAATAAATAAGACTTATACTTTCTTATAACTTGCTTCTAAAGGCAACTCCCAGAGAGAAATAACTTTCTAGAAACAATGGCAGCATCATTGGATGAAAATTGGTGTGCTAGGGATAGGTGAATGGAAGAAGGAAGGGGGAGAAGAGATTTCTACTTGGAAGAATACACTCCTTTGGACATATAAACTCTGTCCTGCTTAAAAAATATCTGTCTCTTCTCCTGATGCTCATATACTGTGAGGCTGAAAAGGATTTTCAGAGCTATGAGGTACAGCACAGCTTTTGGTAGCAGTGGTAATAACAGTGCTTTTTGGCTACATATACATATACATATGATCTACATATACACAAATGGAGAATAAAATGATGGCAGCTGTGCCTTGCAGTGGGACACCTTGAGAAGATAAAGGATCTAGCCAACCATAACAAAATGTTCAACCCTTAGTTGAGTAAAATTCCAAATCTCCAAAGAAAGCTTTGCATTAGAGCATGTTCTGACTTATGTGCCAACTCTTCCTCATCCCCTCATCATCTTCAACTCTTATGGTATAGAGAAGAAAAAAGAACTAGCTTCAGAGGATCAGATCTCATCTCTTATATTGACTAGTTTTATGACCCTGAGCTTCAGTTTCCATATCTGAAGAATGGACTTAATAATAATTATACAATCTACTTTCAGTGTGGTATTGATAATTTGATTGGAAGTCCATCCTTCTGGACCTGTTTCTTCATCTGTAAAGTGGATACTTATATTCTGTACTTTACAGAACTTTTGTAAGAAAAATGTTTTCTAAATCCTTAAATTATATGTATATATATATATATATATATATATATATATATATATATATATATATATATGCATGCATACATACATATGGAAAGAGATAGCAAGGATATGGTAGTTGGCTAGTTCCACATCCAGCTCACTTTACAAATGAGGAAACTGAGGTAAACAAGGTGAAGTGGCTTGCCTTATAAGTGTGAGGCTGGTTTTGAACTCAGGAAGATGAGTCTTCCTGCCTCTGGGCCTAGTGCTCTATCCACTGTGCTGCCCAGATATGTATACACACAAATATGAATTATCATTACTCTTACCTCCCTCACAGGGTTTTTTATGAGTTATTGACTCATTATTGGGTTATGAGTTATTTTATGAGTTATTATGACCTATAAGTTATTATTGTTCTGTAATTCTCATGGGGTTTGGATGGGCAATAGCCTTACCCCTAAAGTAGATTGGGGAGAACTCTTCAGCAATGTCCTGGGCTGTGACCGCAGCCAAATTACTCTGAGAACTGTGACTCATTTTATTTTCTTACCTCTCAGGGGGCTCATTGCTGGAATTTAGAAGCATCACATGGCTGTGTAGGCCCTCCTTTTGCTAGCCTTCACAGCTTGCCTCAATTACAAATTACACCAATTTTACTCATCCTGTTTTCTAGGAGCGAGGGCTCATTAACAGCCATTGCCTCTAGTCCCTGGGTAGGCTTTTTGGTTTTCAGGGGAAGCTCTGCTGGGAAGGAGCCAGGGAAAGACACTCTTTAGCAGGACAATGCCCTGGGCACCACTGGGAGAGATTATTGGCAGCTCAACCAGCTGGCTGCTAGCTGTCACCTTGGCATTAGCACCAGGTTGGCCAGGACCTGAGTTATCTAAGCTCATATAGTCCAGAAGGAAAGAGCTACTACAGTTGAGGAAGAGCTGCTGTTGGGTGGTAGAACACCTGTAGGGGAGGGGAGTGGAGGTTTGCATGTTGAGAAAGACTCAGGGAAAGGGGAATTTAATTTAAAGAGCAAAGTTATATCAGAAAGCCTGACTTCAGCAGCATAAATAATTGTGTGATCTTGGACAAGTCACTTCCTTGTTGCACTGGATGATCTCAGATCATTACCTTTCAAGTGGATCATTGCAGTGGCTTCCTAATTAGTCTTTCATACTCAAGTCTTTCCCATTCAGTACATTTTTCACATAGTTGCCAAAGTGAGTAAATAAAGCTTTTACAAACAAAGCTCAAGTTTAACCCTGTCATTCCCCTATTCAGAGAAGCCCAGGAGCTCCTTATTGACTCTAGGAGCAAATTCTTGGGCAGTTTTAAATTATTCCACTTGTATCTCATCCTTTTAAAATTTTTATTTGCCATGAAAGTTTCATATAAATAAAGCAAATATTGGGGTGGCTAGGTAGCACAGTGGATAGAGCACCAGCCCTTAAAATCAGGAGGACCTGAGTTCAAATGTGATCTTAGATACTTAACACTTCCTAGCTGGGCAAGTCACATAACCCAATTGTCTCAGCAAAAATAATTAATTAAGCAAATATTAAAAAATTTATATTAAATACTTTTCAAAATACACATATTAGAAGGTGCATTAACAGGGATATTTGGGGAGTATTATTTTCTACACTTAAGGGCCTGGCCACAATCTGGCTTCAATCTACCTTTCCAAATTTATTTTATGTTACTCCCTTTCCTGCACTCTGTATCCCAGAAGAACAGGCCTACTTGCCATTTCCTGAATTTGACATTCCAACTCTCATCTCTGTGTCTTTACACAAGCTGTCCTCCCCACTCCCCCATGCCTGGAATGAATTTTCTTCTCATCACTTTCTCTTCAAATCCCTCCTTTAAAGTTTCAGCTCATCTAGTACTTCTTATGGGAAACTTTTCACGATTTCCCTAGTTGTCAGTCTCTTTCAAATTGTCATGTATGTACTTAACTTTTTATATATTGTATCTCCCACCTATCCCAGGGGGGGATTTTTCATTTTTCCTTTATATCTGTAGGACCTAGCTCATGCCCTTGCATTTGGTAGGTGCACAATAAATGTTTCTTGAATCAGAAAGGAAATGGGCCAAGAAACATGGGGGACAGATATTTAGGATACATTTTCTGTAGAGCTTTACAATTTGATAAGGGCTTTCATTGCAATCCTTACTCTATCCCCTTAGAGTAGATACTTTCTATTTTTTCCCAGAATAAGAGGTTAAATGAGCTTTTAAAAAAAAATGAACTAATTCAACAAACACTAAATATCTACTATGTCCTAGGTTTATGTTGGGTGCTGAGGATACAAAATCAAAAAATAAAACAATAATTGCTATCAGGAAACATATCTTACTTCATTTATAATTTGGTGGGAAATTGACATTTCATAAGGGACTCCAACTGTGCTCACCTCACTCCCAGCTCAACTACTCTCTGCATTGCATCATCTCCTGACCAGCACCCCTGACATCCTGTACAGATATCCTTTTCCCCCATGCTTTTCAGCTCTCTTCCATGTTTTTTTCTCCCGCTATTAGAATATAAGGGCAGCTAGGTGACACAGTACTGAACCTGGAGTCAAAAATTTCAGAGTTCATGTGATAGACTGGCTCTTTTCAGTGGTTCAGTGATTGATCCAAGGCAATCCCAATGAACTTTGAATGGTAAACACTATCTGCATTCAGAGAGAGAACTATGGAGACTGAATATAGATCAACACATACTATCTTCTTCTTTTTTTTTTTTAATAGCTTTTTATTTACAAGTTATATATATGGGTAATTTTACAGCATTGACAATTGCCAAACCTTTTGTTCCAATTTTTCCCCTCCTTTCCCTATCCCTTCCCATAGATGGCAGGATGACCAGTAGAACACATACTATTTTCACCATTTTCCTCCCTCATGGTTATTCCCCTTTGTGCTGATTTTTCTCTCCCAACATATGGAAATATGTAAAAAATGAATGTACATGTATAACAACAACAAAAGGTTTTTACATGAAACTCGGGAAAATAAAAATTTTAGAATATTAAAATATAATATTATTATAAAATATAAAAAAATAAAATTTTTTTAAAAAATTTAAATTTAAAAACAATAAAAGACAATACTCAAGTTCAAATTCTATACTATGTGACCCTGGATTATTCACTTTGCCATGTTTGCTTCAATTTTCTAATCCCTAATATGAGCTGCAGAAGGAAATGGCAAAATACTCTAGTATGTTTGCTAAGAAAACCCCAGATGGAGTCACAAAGAGTCAGATGTGACTGAATAACAACAATCAGAATTTAAGCTTTTTGTAGAAACTATCTAGTTTTCTTGTACTTGTATCCTCAGTGTTTAGCATAGTCCTGGTACATAGTGAATGCTTAATAAATACTCTGTCAACTTAGTCAACTAACTGTTTTCTTAAGGAAGAGGTACTGGAGGTTGTAACTCCTCTTCAATTTAAGAAGTTAGAGAGTTTCCTCAAAGTATATAAAAAGTAAATGGGGCAAAGAAAAAGGAGTAGCAACTGGCATTGTGGGGGAGATAAGGATAAGGTTTATGCAAGGAAGAAAGAAGATATATAGAGAGGCTGTCTAGTGTGGAGAAAGTACCCAAGGAAGGGAGACAGATGATGGAATATGAATGAGGAACTGAAAGTAGATCTTTGAAAAAAACATAGTGTATGTGCATGTGTGTTTCTATAAGTGTGATTGTGTAGGAAAGAGTGACACCTGTAATTAGCTTGGGATTGAATAACATACATATCTGAATTTTATCCTACCAGCATTTGGGAGCCATTGAAGCTTCTTGAACAGGGAGTGATGCTGCCAGAGAACTGTGCTTTAGGGCTCTCGGGTTGATAACTAGGTGAAAAGTAAAACAAAAAGAGGGGAACAAGGATTTAGGAGACAACAAACAGGGCTCTTTGACAATAGTCCCACCAAAACGTGATGAAAAGCTAAAGTAGAGTTGTAACACAACTATGTTATGGAAGTAGAACAGACAAAACTTAGCAAGTGGTTGGATGTGGAAAGGGACAGGAACTAAAGGAAAGGGAAGACTCATGGATGAATCTTGGGGAATTATCTTAAACAACTGAAATAATCATATGATTATAGGAATGTAGATTGAGAGTTGGAGGGAAATGTGAGAGACCTATCTCATTTTACCCCTGGGCTTCCTCTATCAATCCCTACTGAAACTGATAGGTTAGGTACCCAAATGATAGTTAACTGTTTCTTCCTTAATCATTTTTAGGGTATTCGTGAGGGGTTGTGTTTTTTAATACCATTACTTATAGCCCCTCATCCAGTATTTTCTCCCTGATGTTGATTAGCCCCTTAGTCTCAATTGGTTTTTACATGTTGATATACACTGAGAAGATATAGAAAAAAGAGATGAAATGAAATATCCTTTAAACCAAGGGACACACTTTTCCCCATACATATAATCCCTAAAGAAAATGTAGAAAACACATGTGGCTGAGGAATATCTCATGATACTAAGACCTGGAAGTTCCACTTACAGAAAACCAACATTTGATTCTGGATATATAATCTTTTGCTCAACTTCGCATATTCATTATAGGACATGGTATCTCAGATGATATTCTGCTGCTGGGCAGATCAAGCAGATTGTTCTCTGGGCTGATTCTTCACAGAACTTAGTTACTGAAGTTCCAGCTTCAGTACCGTGCTTCCAGCTTTGCTAAGAAAATGTCCTTTGTAGCTTACAAAATTATATGTGACTTAGCCTATTCCTTCTATAGATGGTAAGTAATTCACTTTTGACCAGAAAGGAATTAAAGCAAAGGAGGAAAAAAAAAAGAGAGAAACAATGACATTATGTGTTCATGGACACATGGCAATAGGGCCTACTTCCCCTTCCCGGCTCAGCAGTACATAACAATTTTCCTCACTGCTAGGGAAGAAGAGCAAAAAGGATCAAGGGAGAGATATATTGATCCTTTTTTCTTATGTACAATTCTGATACTATCATTAGGTCTTCTGGCTCTGAAGCTTTCAGGCTCTTTATTTTATAATTATATTCTATTAATTGTTATAATTATATAAATGAGGCTGTAGCAACACATAGCATTTGGCCCTATTTCTTCCCTTCAGGCTAAGACAAGCAAACAAAATAAAACAGCTCACTCCAATCCAAGCTTATTCTTTCCTTAGTGCCTTCCAGAGAGGGAAGGGTTCAAATGAGGCTGAAAGTGCCTGGCCACAGGAAAAGCAAAAAACCTTAGAGCTTTAGGGGAACCATATGTGATTAGCTGCAGAGGTCAGAGGCCATAATAATTATAATAATAAATATAAATTATAATAATTTATTAATATTTATTATATATCATTATGATAGACTTCTGAGTCATTCATGGGCAAGTAGGCTCCTTAAAGTTCCACATTATTTTAGAACCTGCCAGGGAATATTGCACATACTTTCTACAATCTATTGGGCAAGTCTTATAAGGCAAGTCTCTAAAGCATTGGGCCTCAATTAGCCAGATGTCTCATTGCATACAGATGAGGAAACTAAGACAGAGGAAGGTTAAGTGATTTGTCCAATCATACAAGTGGCAGAGGTCACATTTGAATTAAAGATCCTCTGATTATAAATCCATTTTTCTTTTTATCATGCTACACTATCGTGCATGATTGTGGTTCTCTTAACAGAAAGAGGGACATTTAGAATAGAGGAGATTTTCTAAGAAGAATTTTGTTTTGTATTGTTTGAGTTTGAAATATCTACATGACTGGTTGGTGTAAGACTGGCACTCAAAAGTGCAATTGGGGCCAGATATATAGAGCTGGGAGTCATCTGCATAGAGATGAGAGTTGAGCCCATGGAAATTCATTAGATCACCAAGAGAGAGAAAAAGTAAGATTTATTGATGTTTTTTATTTTTGCATCACTGTTATTAAACATATATATATATATAATATTATTATTACATTACATTACAGAATATTACATAAAATAGTATATATATATATACATATATATGTATATAAAATAGTATATGTAATATTCTGTCCTTGTAGTCCCCACTTTTTTACTAAAAGAAAAGAAACTTGATTCATTATTTGTTTCCTGGAATAAATAATTAAAGTGGTTATATTCCCAAGGTCCCATAGCTGGTTACTATCAGAGCCTTAACTTAACTTAAGCATTCTGATTCCTAGTCTAATGCTTTCTCCTCAATACCATACCTTCACTTTCTCTGCTGTTTATTCTCTTAACTGAGAGTCTTTTTCCCTCTATCTGGGATAGTTTAAGTACATTATTGCTCAGAGCTATAGACTCAGTTCATTTTTAGGGTCCTTTTAGCTGGTGCTTGGTCCCCAACTTTAGTGTAGAATCTTTAAGACTTATAAAGGTAGCAATCTCTTTTGAGGAAAAAAATGGTTTTAATTCTGGAGTAAGAGGCTGTAGCAGCACATGGCATTTGGCCCTATTTCTTCCCTTCAGGCTAAGCAAAGCAAAGCAAACAAAACAGCTCATTCCAACCCAAACTTACTCTTCCAGCCTTGGCTGGAGAGGGAAGGGCTTAGCTGAGGCTGGAAGAATCTGGCCACAGGCAAAGCAAAACCTTTGAGCTTTAGGGAAACCATATGTGGTTAGCTGCAGAGGTCAGAAGTTATAAACCTGTAGTTTGGTGTGGCAGTGCCCATCAGGAGTTCTCCTATAGACTTCAGCCTTTCACTTCATTAATAAAAAAGGGGAAAAGAATAACATTGGCATCAAATAGCCCAGTGTGTGTCTGGCTGGCTGGTCACCTACAGCAACTTCAGCTCAGTTCTTTGGACTTCAGTTTCTCCTTTTGCTCAATGGAGATCATGGAAGGTCAGAGGCTTGAAGGTTCTCTGGAAAGATTAGCTTCCAAAAGAATCAAATTAACTTTAGTGGAGTTTCTTACCTTCACAGGAGGTTGGGAAACATGTGGTCAGAGCTGATTTTTATGAAAGCAGCTGGAACTCATGACACACTTTCTATAGGGAGAGAGATTTATGAAACCCCAGGGTTCTAATAGTTTCTGGGGATGTTTTTGTGTTTCTTCCCCTCCCCTTGTTCAAAAATGTCTGAAGTAACATCTCTAATGCAGAAGGAAGCAGGTAATTTTTAATGCAGACAACTCAGTGGAAGGGATGAGTTCTATAAGATGTGTGTATTGGACCACTGGAGAATGGAGGGGAGTAGGAGGAGAGCTATGTTAAGTTTTTTACTGTGTTCATTATGAACTACCAACTCCCAGTTATTTCTTCTATAGACTGAGTCATCTGGTAAAAGAACCTTGGGAGCCCAATCCTGAACAAAACTGGTAGATGGAAAAGACAATATCAGTCAGTAGAGAGGATTTTCTGTAGGGAACCAGTTGAAATGGGAAAGGCAGTTTGCAGGCTTGTGCATGCATCCACAAGCACGCGCGCGCGCACACACACACACACACACACACACACACACACACACAGATACACCCCTACCTTAAAAAAAAAAATCCTCTTTTCCAGGAGGAAATGGATGGGAACAAATTTTGTCTTTCTTGACTCTTTTAGTGACATGTATCAATTGACACCCATCAGATGAATGTCAGACATTCCTAAAACTACCTGACCCAGACAGGAAACTTTTATCCTTGTAGGAGGTCCTAAAAAAATCTACACTGAGTCATCCCAGATCTGGCTCATTCTTACCTTCTGCTATTAACTTCCCAGAAATCTGACAGAGCTATCTTCAAATACTTGAAGGACTATCATGTAGAAAAGAGAATTAGACTTGGTTCTTTGTAACACCTAAAAACTGAATTAATTCTAATACTAATTCTAGTAGCTGGAAGTCATGGAATAATGGAAAGGGCTGGAATGGGTTAGATATGAAAGAGAAGGGATCATGGCCAATATGGTAAAATAATTAGAAAATACAGAAAGCTCCCATACTCCCACTTCCAACTTCTCCAAACTTGTAAAAAATGTAACAGACCAAATTCTGATCAGGAAATCCTATTTTGAAAAATCACGAGTCACTTTTTTTCTAGTCCAGGACCACATAGGAAGACAAAAAGAGAAGTCTATAGATAGTGAGGAGGGCATCAAGTTATTCTACTACAGGGAAAAGCATTGTAGCAGGGCAGGAAGAAGTCTTGGATCTCAAATGGAGAGGTCTAAACTTGTGCAAAGTTACAGCTCAGTTCTGGGTCAGAAATCCAGGGAAGACTGAAGAGGGCCCTGGAAGCCTACAGTTTTGTTAATGAACAGCACAGCTTTCTAACTAATGTTATATATTCTGTCTATCTATCTATATTTATATAGATATATTGAGAAAAAGACAGAGAAAGAGAGACAGAGAGAGACAGGAAGGAAGAGGGAGAATGAGAGAGAAAGAAACAACATTTTACTGAGGCTTCAAATAAAATAAGTCCACAGGCTCAGACCTAAACTCAGATCAAGAACTTGCAAATCTTCAGAGGGCAGCAAGCAGATTCTGGATCAGACTACTTTAAGAGTACTAAAAACTTCTAGGTTTCCATCCCTTCCTTACCAAAAAACCTGAGAGCCTGGTATGACATAATATTTAGCATCCCAAGAAGACAGCAGCAAATACAGCCTAGTTATTCCCTTTAGATGCACAGTTGATAAAATATGATATCAGGAAGTAGTCTAGAAGAATGAATAGACAAAGATTCTTATCAAAAAACCCGTGATATAAAAGAATGGCTTTAAAACATCTATAAAGTGACAAAGAAAAATATAGGGTATGCCCAAATTAAACTAGAATTCCTTGAATTCTACCAAGAAAGTTTTTAAAGGATTTAAAATGTCATAAAACAAAAGCACTAGCAGAAAAATTGAAAATGAATGAGCGCTATAGAAGAAATAATTGAAAAGTTTGGCATAAGAGATACAAATAGAATAGAAACCAGTACCTCCATGAGAAAATAAGAAATATTAAAACAAAAGTTTGAGAAAATGTAAGTTACAGGAAAACAAAATAACTGACCTAGAAAAGAGGTCAATGAAAGAAAATTTAGATCTCATTAAACAAGGTGGAATGGGAGGGTACAGGGAGAAGAACCTAGACATCATATTTCAAGAAAACAAAAAATTTGTATTTTAGAAATGTGGTAATAGAATTCTACCAGTAACCTCATATAACAAACCCCCAAATGAAAATTTCCAAAAATCAAAATCCACAGCTTTTAGGTAAAAGAAAAAATATATATACTTCTAGCAGCTAGAAAAAATTCAAGTACAAGGGAATCACAGTCAGGATTAAATGGATTTAGCATTCACCACTCAAGTGAAATTGAGGGCTTGGAATGCCATATTCTAAAAGGCAAAAGAAACAGATTTACATCAAGGAAGATAGCAAAACTGAGTATAATCTTACAAGTAGGAAAATAGATCTTTAATGAAATAGAGAACTTCTCAAATATTTCTGATCAGAAGACTGAAGATGCATAGAAACTTTGAAGTACAAGTACTGGTCAAGAGAAATTTTTTTTTAAAGATAAATTAAAACAAAGAATCTTTTTCCCTTTTTATTTTTCAAAATACACGCAAGAATAGTTTTCAATATTCACCATTGCAAAACCTTTTGTTCCAAATTTTTCTCCCTCCCTTCACATCTCCCTCTTCCCTAGACAGCAAGTAATCCAATATAGGTTAAACATGTACAATTCTTCTAAAAAGATTTGTACATTTATCAAACTGTACAAGAAAAATCAGATTAAAAGAGGAAAAAAAAACAAGCAAGCAAACAACAACAAAAAAAGATGAAAATATTATTTTGTGGTCTATATTCAGTCCCAAGAGATATTTCTTTTTTGAATGCAGATGATTCTCTCCATCACAAGTCTATTGAAATTGCCTTGAATTACCCCCCGTTGAAAAAAGTCAAGTCCCTCACAGTTAACTATCACACAGTCTTCTTGTTGCTGTATACAATGTTCTCTTGGTTCTACTCACTTCCTTTAACATCAGTTCATGTAAATCTCTACAATCCTCTCTAAAATCATAATGCTGATTGTTTCTCATAGAATGATAATATTCCATTACATTCATATACCATAACTTATTCAGCCAGTGAACAAATAGTCTTAAGGGATTAACTAAGGATAAACTGCTTACATTCTAATTCAGATGATGATACATATGTTCCCTCTGAACTTTATCATCATCATGAGGGGGGAATATTACTATACAGAAGGTCTTGAAGAGATTATTATGTCTTGATGACATTAGAAGAATAGAAAGGGAAGAGAAAAAGAATACGCTAGGTGTTGGGGAAGGAAGAAGAAGGATAGGATAAATTATTTCATAATCAAGATGAACAAAGAAGTCTACACAAACTGTGAGGGAACTGTGAGGTGAATAAATGGGTGACACTTGAACCTCAACTTTATTTGAACTGATCAAAGGAGGGAAAATCACACATAGATGAGTATAAAAATTCTTTTCATTCAACTCAGAAGAAAGAAAGAGGGGGAGTTGAAGATAAAGTAGTTTAAGAGAAGGATTAGTCCTAAATAAAACAAACTCCAAGGATGTACAAAAAATATATATAGTAGTTCTTTTTATGGTGGGCATGAACTTGAAATGGGGGGGATTGGTTGCCTATCAATTGGGGAATGATTGAACAGGTTATGATATATAAATAATGGAATACTATTGGACTGTAAGAATTGATGAAGGATATACTGCAACATATTTAACATATATAGGACTGCTTGCCATCCTGGGGGGGGGGGGGGAGGAAGGAGGAAGGGGAAAAAACAAAACATAAGTGATTGCAAGGGATAATGTTGTGTAAAAATTATCCTGGCATGGATTCTGTCAATACAAAGTTATTATTAAATAAAATAAAATTAAAAAAAAAAAAAGAAGAAGTTGGGATTCTGATTCTGCAATTGTATGTGATAATTACTCTTAGCTCTGCAGACTAAAATTATGAACTTGTTTATTCTGGTATAAGATTTTAGAAATATGTGTGCATTAATACTAAAGTATTGCTACTATAAGTTAGAATATGTATTTGATTTGAAGTTTAAAACAAAAAATTGTATGAGCTGTGGTTTAACATTTTGTCAGTCTTGTTGGAAATGTAGTATAAATTTTGTAAAATTTGATCCAAAGTTATGTAGATATTACCTATATTCTGAGCCTTAAGGTTTGTCTTGCTTTCTCCATTTAACACAGAAATAAAAGCAAGAAAATTTGGTGCATAAAAAAAAAAAAAGAATTGATGAAGGAGATGTAAGACTCATATGAACATAGTCAAGTGAGTAGAACCAGAAGAACAATTTATGCCATATTAATAATATTTTAAAGACAACAACTTTGAGAGATTTAGAAACTCTGGTCAGAGTAATGACCAATCATTATGTCAAAGGACTCATAACTCTGTCTCCTGATAGAGAAGTGAATGAACTCAGAATGCAGAATGAAATTACATACACACACACATATTCAAATGTATGTGTACGAAATATATTTAGTCATAACATATGTATATATCTGATAGCATTGATGCATAAATTTGTTTAATTGGAATTTTGTTTTTGTTTCCTTCTCAATGGGGCTCATGGTAGTAGGAGGAATAGAATTAAATTTTTAAAAAATAATAGGATCTAGTTCCAGCTCTGTTACTGTCTCACTCTTGATGTTGGACAGGTCACTTCATCTCTTGAGGCCTCAGTTTTTTCACTTAGAGAATGAGGGCTATCTGACTGACCTCCAAGGTTCCTTCCAGGTGTAAATCTGTCACTTTGTAAGATTAGATTCTCTAAATTCTTAATATTTACAAGTTTTTAAGTATAAATGTTAAGTTCTTTATATTTACAAGTTTAAGTTCTTAAATATCACAAGTCCTAATGTTCCATTACACTCATGTATCACAATTTTTTCAGCCATTCCTCTATCACTGGGCAACCAATTTCTCATTAGTACTTTGCCATCATAAAATTCCTCCTACAAAAAAAAAAATCCTCCTACACATGTTTTTGTGTATACATAAGATATATCCCTTGGACTTCCTTCGCCTACTTAGTGCTTAGTATTTCTGGCTTCAAAAGGCATATACAGTTTAATGACTTTTCTAATATAAATTTAAATTTTTTCACAATTGGAATACTTCAGAACTCCATTATAAGTGCATTAATGTGCTTGGTGCTGGCTAGATATCTGTACAAGTACAGTGATTAATTTCTTGTTAATTGATTAACTTTTTATTATCTGTCCTTCAGTGGGTCTTTTGCAAGTTTTTCAGTATTTTCCACTGATAATGCTAAGAAATAGTAAGACTTATCTGAGAAGATTGAACATGACTCATTCCTTTAAGAGGAGCTGTGAGGTCATTATGACAATAATACATCAGAAAAAGAACCTTAGGTTTAGCATTGCCTCCATCCTTCTGTGATGAAGGATGAGACTTTCAGCAGTCACTTTCCCTCTCTAAACCTCACAGTGATTCTCATCTTATCCAAGCTTTTTAAGAAGTTAGACAAAGTTCAAATAGGCATTGGTGTGAAAGGAAACAGTCCCCAAGTCTCTCTTGCATCTAAAAAGGAGTCAATATGCCTGGAAAAGCAGCCAAAATGAGCTAGTACTTTTTTTTAAATGGGATTTTATTTTTCCAGATACATGCAAAGATAGTTATTTATTTATTTATTCATTTATTAATTAATTAATTTATTTATTTTTCATGGCTTTTTATTTACAAGTTATATGTATGGGTAATTTTACAGCATTGATAATTGCCAAACATTTTGTTCCAATTTTTCTCCTCTTTTCCCCCACCTCCTCCCCCAGATGGCAGGATGACCAGTAGATGTTAAATATATTAAAGTATAACTTAGATGCACAATAAGTATACATGACCAAACCATTATTTTGCTGTACAAAAAGAATCGGACTCTGAAATATTGTACAAATAGCCTGTGAAGGAAATCAGAAATGCAGGCAGGCAAAAATATAGGGATTGGGAATTCAATGTAATGGTTCTTAGTCATCTCCCAGAGTTCTTTCGCTGGGTGTAGCTGGTTCAGTTCATTACTGCTGCATTGGAACTGATGTGGTTCATCTCATTGTTGAAGAGGGCCATGTCTAGCATAATTGATCATTATATAGTATTGTTGTTGAAGTATATAATGATCTCCTGGTCCTGCTCATTTCACTCAGCATCAGTTCATGTAAGTCTCTCCAGGCCTTTCTGAAATCATTCTGCTGGTCATTTCTTACCAAACAATAATATTCCATAATATTCATATACCACAATTTATGCAGCCATTCTCCAATTGATGGGCATCTATTCAGTTTCCAGTTTCTGGCCATTACAAAGAGGGCTGCCACAAACACTTGTGCACATACATCTCTCTTTCCCTTCTTTATGATCTCTTTGGGATATAAGCCCAGTAGTAGCACTGCTGGATGAAAGGGTATGCACACTTGTTTGTAGTGGTTGGAAGCTGGAAAATGAATGGATGCCCATCAATTGGAGAATGGTTGAGTAAATTGTGGTATATGAACATTATGGAATACTATTGTTCTCTAGGAAATGACCAGCAGGATGAATACAGAGAGGACTGGCGAGACTAATATGAACTGATGCTAAGTGAAATGAGCAGAACCAGGAGATCATTCTATACCTCAACAACGATACTGTTTGAGGATGTATTCTGATGGAAGTGGATCTCTTCAATAAAGAGAGCTAATTCAGTTTCAACTGATCAAGGATGGACAGAAGCAGCTACACCCAAAGAAAGAACACTGGGAAATGAATATAAACTGCTTGCATTTTTGTTTTTCTTCCTGGGTTATTTATACCTTCTGAATCCAATTCTCCCTGTGCAACAAGAGAACTATTCGGTTCTGCACACATATTTTGTATCTAGGATATACTGTAACCTATTTAACATGTAAAGGACTGCTTGCTATCTGAGGGAGAGGGTGGAGGGAGGGAGGGGAAAAATCAGAACAGAAGTGAGTGCAAGGGATAATCCTGTAAAAAATTACCCCAGCATGGGTTTTGTCAATAAAAAGTTATTAAAAAAAAAAAGTACAACAATGCATCAGTGTCCCTGTTTTCCTACATCCCCTCCAACATTCTGCATTATCTTTCCCTGTCATTCTAGCCAGTCTGACAGGTGTGCAGTGGTATCTCAAAGTTGTCTTTATTTGCATTTCTCTGATTAATAATGATTTGGAGCATCTTTTCATATAGCTAGAAATAGTTTCAATTTCTTCCTCTGAGAATTGTCTGTTCATATCCTTTGACCATTTATCAATTGGAGAATGGCTTGATTTCTTATAAATTAGAGTCACTTCTCTATATATTTTGGAAATGAGGCCTTTGTCAGAACCTTTGACTGTAAAAATATTTTCCCAGTTTATTGCTTCCCTTCTAATATTGTCTGCATTAGTGCAAAGATAGTTTTTAACATTCACCTTTGCAAAACCTTATATTCCAAAATTTTCTCCCTCTCCTTCCTTCTCAAGATAGCAAGCAATCTTACTGTTAAACATGTGAGTTAAACATGTACAATTCTTCTAAACATATTTCCAGCTTCATCATGCTGCACAAGAAAAATCAGATCTAAAGCAGAAAAAACACAAGAGGAAAAAAACCTAGCAAACAAACAACAAAAAAGTGTGAAAATGCTATAATTTCGTCCATATTCAATTTCCATAGTTCTCTCTCTGGATGTGGATGGCCCTTTTCACCCCAAATCTGTTGTTGAAAAGAGCCAAGTCCATCACAAATGATCTTCTTGTTGCTATATACAATGTTCTCTTGGTTCTGCTCACTTCACTTAGTACCAGTTTATATAAGTCTTTGCAGACTTTCCTGAAATCAGCCTCCTCATTATTTCTTATAGAATAATAATATTCCATTACATTCATATACCATAATTTATTCAGTCACCCAATTGTTGGATATCCACTTAATTTCCAGTTTTTTCCACTACAAAAAATTTTTTTGCACATATGGGTCCTTTTCCCTCTTTTATGATTTCTTTTAGATATAGACCTAGAAGAGACATACCACTGGTTCAAAAGATATGCACACTTTTTATAGCCTTGAGCACATCCAAATTGCTCTACAGAATAGTTGGATCATTTCCACAGCTCGGCCAACAATGCATTAATGTCCCAGTTTTCCCACATCTGCTCCAACATTTATCATTATCGTTTTCCTGTATGAAATAGTACCTGAGAGTTGTCTTAATTTGCGTTTCTCTAATTAATAGTGATTTAGAGCATTTTTTCATATGACTAGAAATGTGAAGCATTATTTTTGTCAGATAAACAAGATCTCTTCTATAACATATAGCTTATATCCTTTTAGTTTGGAAAAAAGACAAGGACTCTTAAAGAGACATAAACAAAATTCTGCTCTTACCAAGGGAAACCCAGGATGATTGACATAATATATTTAGGAAGATTCGAGATCCTGAATGGGGACAAAATGAGTCATAAAGATTATTATCAAAGGAAAGGACCTCCAAATATATAAAAATATACCCATGGAATTAGAGGACCTGACTTTGAAGTTCCACTCTGCTTTTCTGTGATCTCTTGGATATGTTTTATCCCTTTCTGACCCTCAGTTTCTGTATTTGTAAAATGAGATGACTAAAAACAAGTTTGACTCTTAATCCTGTGATTTTATGAACTTCAGATCACAAAGTCTCTGTTTTTTCCATTGCAGGACAGGTTAGAGTAATAATGTCAAATTGAGAGAGGCAGCAAGCATAGACTACTCAACTAACTGATCCAGGCCTGGTACTAACCAATGGTAATCACACCAAATAGTGTAGTTGTGGGTATGTGGGAGATGGGGAAATGGTACCACAAGTAATTTAGGGCTATCCTTGCCTCTTTGGTAGACATCTACCTGGCAGGGAAATTATGGTCACCACTGGGAAATTGCTTGAGTAGCCTTAGTATTAGATTGATCTTCAGGAAAGGGCATTGTTTTCTTATTTCAGACTTTCCCCCTTCATATCCTATCCATCTTTACTTGAAGCTTTTTATCCCAGGCTTCCAAATAAAGCTAAACCCTAACATTTCCTACTTTGCTTCTACATAGATTTCTTAGAAATAGCTAGTGCCAAGTAGAGGTAAAGGCCCATTTTACTGATCTGTTTTAGGTTACTGTTTTAGGATATATTTTGACTATTTTTGGCTTTGTGTATACTCTAGGGATTTGGTTCAAGAAAGTTTGGGGCTAATACTTCACGCTATGTGTAATGTACAAAAAATTTGCCAAGTTTAGAGGAAATAAAGTATTTTCCAACATAATCACATTCTTGCCTTCCCACCCCCTTCCCTTACTCAAAGCTCCACTCCAGGGTTATCCCTAACACCACCCTTAGCAATTTCCGAGATGGTTCTCCTAAGATCAAAGGGAGAGGATTTGAGAAGAAAAAGGATACTAGTAGTTTCACTTAGTAGTATCCAAATTTATAGATACTTTATAGGATACTTTATAGATAATATGCATATTGTCTTCTTCATTTGGCTGATAGCTCCTTAAAAACAGGAACTGTTTGTTTTTTATTAACTGTCTTGGTATCTAGTGCTTATTAGCATAGTAACTGCCTAGTACATAAAAGGTATTTAACAAATTTGTGTTGACTTTTTAACGTGGAGTCACAAAATCTGAATTCAGATATTGAACCAAACACTTATTAGCTGTTTAATCATAGGCAAGCTACATTTTTTATGGCTCAGTTTCTTCATTTGTAAAATGGAGTTGATAATACTTAAATTATCTTCCTCAAAAGGATTTCTGTGAAAAAAGTAAATGTACAATTTGATAGCTATTATTAGGCATTCTCTAGATTATAGAAAATTATTGGAGGAAGGTAGGAAGAAAAAGAACTCTAAATAGGACAGGGCAGGTAGATAAAACACATGCCCTCTTGAACTTTCATAACCAGATCACTTTGTGAAGCTAAATGCCATACCTCATCCCTACTCTGCTTCTCCATGTTACAAAGGATTTTGCAGAGAATCTGTCTTCCTGAAGGCTACATCCTTTTTTTCTGTTTTATACCTTGTTATTCTGCAGTTAATGGTGGGAGCTCTAATTGGCTCAACTACAAGTCTTCCTTAACATAATGTTATGTAGAAGGGAGTCTATCTGAAGCGACCACCAGGTGTCACTTTTCTTAGACAAACAGCACTTTTCTTGAGCTATTAGACCAGTAGTTATCTCAGTTCTGTTGCGACAAATGGATAAAATAATTTCTCCAAAATCTGAAATATTACTTTTAGGCACCAAAGTGAGGCACTCAACTTGCTTTCTGCCCCTATCCCATTTCTGAAAGGTGTTTTCAGAAGGGGGAGACCAAATTGAGAAGTTGCAATTCTAGGTTTGGTATTTACCTATGTGACAATATAAAATAATACTCAATATCATTTTGGAGCCCCCATCCTGTATGTGGATACCCCCCCCAGGCAATGACTCCATACACACACACAAACTTCACAAGATATGACTATTCAACATATTGTGGCTACATAGTTTTTAGTGTGTAGGTAAAATGAAAGAAAAATGATTAAGCACTCATATTTAACTATCTGCCCCTAGTCATCTCCCCAAACCTACTCCTAGGTGTCCTCCCAGTTCTTTGCATATGGATAGGGAATTTCAAAACTATGGGGTTTCAGATTGTCCAAAGGTTTTGGAATAAGGTGTATGACTCTCTCTCAATATGCTAAAGGAAAATGAGAGGGAGTGTGATGAGAGAGGAAACAGTCTTCCTCCCTTCCTTTGTCTATATCTGATAGATATGGCAAAATTTAGCTGCCCAGACTAGTTTATCAGGATTGTATGCCCATTCCATAATGGTGTGCTTGCACAGGTTTCTGGATAATGAATGATGCTCTTGCCCTTTCCCAGTCACCAGTGCAGTGAAGTAGGAATGTGTGCTTGCTCTTGTGGTTTTTAGCATGGTACTTTCAGCAATGTTCTCAGACACCTTCAATGAAGACAAAAATGGCAGCATAGTCAGCTGATGGCAAAGTATTTAATCTGAATAGTTTACAGGCCAAGGCTGAAGTAGAGGAAGAATTGTTGCATGACTTTTTGTTTGCAGATGATTGTACATTCAATGAGGTCTCTGAATATGGATCACTTCTCTGCTGCTTGTGCTAATTTTGGCTTGGCAATTAATAGTAAGAAAACAGAGATTCTCTACCAGCCAGCATCATACCATTCATTCCACGTAGAACTATCAACAGCAAATGAAAAAATTTGAATGCTGTAGATGAGTTCACTTATCTTGACAGTATATTTTCTAGTGATGTACAACGTCGATAATGATGTTTATGCATACATTGCCAGAGCTAACTCAGTGTTTGGTAGGCTCTGAAGAAAAGTATGGGAATGAAGTGTTAGATTGCCCATCAAGGTCCACAGAGTCTTTGGGCTGACCTCACTGTTATATACCTGTGAAACCCTGTTAGAATACACGGGAGCTATTGGAATACATGGGAGCCACCTGATAGTACTAGGTTGCTGGAGATCCAACTAGGTCTGGACCTGCAGAATGGATCTTCTCTTGTGAGAGGATGATACAAGGAGAATGAGAAGTCATTGCATTGTCTGACCTCTCTCCTCTTCCCTCTGGCTCCAATTTACCTCATTCCCAGTCCACAACACTTATGTCAGCAAAAGCTGCCCTGCAACTCCTTCAGATGTTATGATCACAGCTGTGGAGGCTCTCGGAATTGACCTGTCCCTTAACAAAACCCAGTCTACTAGAAGCATCCAATCACTTCCATCTCAATTGTCTTAGGAAGATTCTGAAGATCATCTGGCAGGATAAAATATTAGTCACTTGAGAGCCTTTCTTGTACTAAACTTTCTTGTATTTATAAATTCAAACTCTACTGCAGAGTATGATTCTGATTACATTGTTCAAATACCAAATGCATGTTTTCCTACAAGACTATTTTGTAGAGAACTCACATGAGGCAAGTACTCAAGATTTCTCTGAAGAACTTTGGAATCAGTTGTGGAACATGGGAGACTGGCAAAGTATTACCCATTAATGGCATGCCCATACCAAGAAGGTGTTGTGCTCTATGAATGAAGCAAGAATTACAGCATCTCAAAAAAAAAACACGAGATGAGCAAACTTGGAGACATTTCCATTCCAAATGTTCATATGGACTATTTGTGCCTGATCTATGATAGAGCATTCCAAGCTTATATTGATCTGATTTCTTCCTTGATTCTGACCTAGTGATAACATTTGAGTATGACCTCCATCTGATCTTGTTTATTCTGGTCCATATTCTTATTCCAGCATTTGAGTTATCTCTTAGGCACATCTTCAACAGACATAATTCAACAAGCCAACCATTAGATTCTTTGGCCAAGGGCAGCAGTCCTAATCTAGTCCTAGTAGCCAAAGAAGGCTCCAGTGACATTTTAGAAATAGGAACCTCAAGAGACTCCTAGACCTAGAAAGATCTTGCTCCTCCTTTGTCTGTTCTATCACATAGCTGTCTGCCTACTAGGACCATATAAGACTCGGGAAGAGGGATTACCTGAATTTATCATTCTTTTTTCTCCCTGAATCATTATTACCTACAGTCCTAGAGATAAATAATAATTAGAAGAAAAAGAGGGCATGGTATGGGCATTCCTAGAAACTTAGTTGTTTCTGCCATGAGCTCTGGCAAGACTGGTTCCTTAAGAATTGGTTTTATTTTTATATTTCTGAAGAGGACTCAAGTTTCCTAACTTCCAGCTCCATTTTTTTCTAACACAGCCACACTTATTCTGTAGCAGCCAACTCTTCCCTTACTCCCACTTTTAATCTTCTAGTTATTTATAGCATGAGAAAGACATGCCTACCTATTAGAGCATGCCCTTATGAAACACTTTCTTACATTCTTAAGTGCTCACTAGCCAGTTTTCTGCTTGAGATTTAGCTTCCAAACTAGCACTCAACTGAGAACCAAGATATCCATCAAGATCTAGTGGAAGGAGCACTGGATTTAGAATAAGATCTGGGTTTGAATCTCAACTCTTATACCTACTAGCTGTGTATCCCAAGCAAATCATTTCCCCTCTTTGGAACTTAGTTTGCTCATCTGTCAAATGAGGGGATAAGAGTCTTCTAACTTTATATCCTATTAATGTCAAGCATGGCCCAAAACAGTGTCAGTTAGGGCTAAACCAGCCTGCAAATGCCTCCTTCAGTTGGAACTTTGCTAAAGGAGCTGGTTGTTTTCTCCCCATTGCACCCCACCCTTAATCTCCCCAGGGAATGCCAGGAAGCACAGAAAGTCTTCAGGAGAACACAACTTCCTGAAGGTGATTCATTCTAAATTCTGGTTCAGTTAGGCCTGAGGAAACTGTGGCTCAGGAAAACTGAGGGTGGGGAGGGACATTATCTTATGTCTTCCCCACTGCTGAGGTTTGGGGCATTTGGTTGCCATGGTGACCTGAGTCTCCACAGTCAAAAACAGCTCATTCACTTCTCTGTATTGGAAGTTTTTCTCTCCTCCCCCTCAGAGTTCATGCTGAGTGTTGAATCTCTTAGTGACGAAAACATGGAAACAGTTGCCATGGCAGCCATTCTTTGGAGTCCTCAGGATGGAGTACAAAGTTCGGGAGTCCCAGGAACATCTGAAAGGAAAATTTGGAAAAAAGCAGACATCTTTCTTACCACCAGGATGATGAATCAGCCTTCATTTCTCTCTTGGACCTAGCTATATCCTGCCCATCCTTGACTAGATCAGGACCAAACCGTTCCCTAATGTCAAGATTATATTGAACCCCTGATGTCAAGATTATATATTGAACAGATGATCTGTGAAACAAGAGCAGTAAAAAAAAGATAGTCCTTACTATTTGTAATTTCCAAGTCTAGTTCCAGGCCCACAACTTTGTCACAGATTTTGCATATGACCAACTAGTATATGACCAGTTTGGGATATGAGATGATCACTACTCTTCACTTTAATGTTCTTAGCTGAAAAAATGGGGATGGGGAAGAAGACATCTTGAAAGTAGTTGAATCCTCATTTTGAGATTTGGTTTTGAATTATGAATCTTCTTGAGTTTGTGCAACCTCATTTTCTCGTCTATAATCAGAGGACACAAGGGTCATATTTCTTCCCATTCTCTACCTCACAAGGAGATTCCAAAATCTCCTTTGGGAATAGAACCAAACTACCCTGAGGAATCTCTTGCCCACTCCAGGTAACAGGAAGCACTGCCCACAAGCTAGAGCCGGGTCAAGAATACTGGACAGAGCTGAGAGGCTTCTTTGAAAGTAAAAGGAAAAAACACCAGACTTGGTACATGGGACAGGGATGGGATCATATGAAGAGAGAGCAAGCTAGAGACAGGATCCAGCCATTTCCATCTCCTGCTACCTATTCTTCCTATTTTTTGTCCTTTTCCTTTTCTCCTGTTTCCTTCTCTTCCCTCTTTTTGCCCCTTTTAATTGCTTTTGTTCCTTTTTGGTTCCTGATTAGTGGTATAATAAAAAGAATACTGCATTACAGAAGTTTGAATTCCAGTTTTGCTGCTTATTCACCTTCGTGACTTTAAACAAGTTGCCTACAAAATCAAAGTTTTAGGTTTAGGTTTAGTCATTTTAGTGGCTGTCTGGACCAGTCCATACCCAAAAGAGAATTTGCAGTGCAAAATTTCTGACAAAAGATCATACAGCCCTTACATCTTTGCAACTTCATACTTCTGGAGATGTCTTCTGGAACAAAACAGATAGGTCTAATTGGAATTCGACATGACAGTCTTTCAATACTTGGAGACTGTGCTCATGCTCCAGTTCCTTCAACTAGTAGATAGAGTGCCAGATCTGGAGTTAGGAAGACTCAACTTCCTGAGCTAAAATCTGTCCTCAGACAAGTGTTGCCCTGAGCAAGTAACTTTACCTTCTTTGCCTCAGTTTCCTCATCTGTAAAATGAGTTAGAGAAGGAAATGGCAAACCACTCCAGCATGTTTGCCAAGAAAATCCCAAAATGGGGTCATGAAGAGTGAGACACAACTAAAAAGTGACTAACAACATCACCTTTGAATGCTCTTCTCTGGATGCTCCTTAGCTTTTCAGTGTCCTTCCTAAAATGTATTGCCTCAAATTGAACACAGTCCCTCACATATGTTCTGACCAGGATGGAGAATGGTAGAACTTTAACTTCCTTGTTCCTGGAACGTAATCTTAGATTATGTTAGCTTTTTGACTGTCAATACCAAACTGTAGACTCATTCTGAGCCTTCAGTCGACTAAAATCACCAGATTTTTTTCAGACAAATACTGCTAACCATGTTTTCCCTACCTTGTATTAATGAAGTCATTTTTAACCCAAGTGTTAGACCTACCCCATTTATTCTTATTGAATTTCATCTTATTAGATTTGACTCCATATTGTATTCTATCAAACTGTCTGGGAATCTATCAGTATTGAATAAATGCCATTTCTACCTTCTATAGAAGTATATAGGGTCGTTGATAAAAATATTAAAGAACACAGGGGCCAGAAGAGATTTCTAGGTCATTTCACTGGAGATCACCTGCTTACTTTGATATGAGTTTATCTATTCAGTTACTTTTGAATCCATTCAACTGTACTACCATCTAACCTCTCAATATTTCCCATAAGATTAACATGAGAATTTTATTAAATGCTTTATTAAAATCCTTGGTCTCTAGTAATTTAATAATCCTGCAAAATAGGAAATAAGGTTACCCTAGTATGCTTTTGTCTTTCTGAAAAAGTCATGTTGCATATTTTTGTATTCATTGCTTCTTTTTCGAGACATTCACTAAACAATTAAAATGTTTATAGCAGCTCTCTTTGTGGTGGCAAAGAATTGAAAAGTGCAAGAACGCCTATTAATTGGGATATAGCTGAACAACTGAGGTATTCTTGTGATAGAATACTCTGTGCTATAAGAAATGACCTCAGTGATTTTAGGAAAGCATAGAAGGACTTGCACAAAATAGTGAATAGCAAAATGAGCAAAACAAAACAAAAAAAACATCATTTATAGTAACAGCAATATTGTTTTAAGAATGACTGAGTGAATAGTTATTTTGAATATTATAACTACTCAAATTAACTATATAGGACATTTGAAGCAAGATGCTATCTGCATCCAAAGAACTAATAGATATATAGAATAATTTTAATTTTACTTATATCATCTCTATCTATATGTGTGTGTATATATTTATATACCTATTTATTTATACGTTTGTGTGTGTGTGTATACATATTATATATATATATATATATATATATATATATTATATATATATATATATATATATATATATGTATACACACACACACACACACATACACGGGGGGAAAGGAAAAATATTCACATGATAATTGTATTGTATATTTGAAAAGAATAGCAATTTGTTCACAGTAGATTTGCAGTTTAATGTATAGTCATCTTTTTGTTGTACTGTGTTATGGAAAGTTTATTTTATTCTATAAATTAAAAATAAATTTTTTAAAAAGTAAAAAAAAACAGTTCTGTAATAAAGTTCTCTGGCCCGTAGTTTAGAAATTCTATTCTTTTCTCTTTTTTGAGAACGAAAACATTTGCCCTTATCAGTCCATATAGGGGCACTCCTGTTGGTCACAGTCTTTCTGATATCCCTGGTAGTAGATTGACAGTCATTTTCATCATTTTTTTCAGTAACTGAGGATTCATTTCAGCCAAGAGGTTTTAATTCATCAAAGGCAGCTGTGTTCTTTTACAATACATTTATTGTTTCTTGAGTTATCTTGGTGTCCCTGTTTTAGATTCTCTTCACTATAACATGAGATTGTATGGATTATGTCTAAGCTCCTTCAGCCCTCCCAAGGCCCAGTGGAATATGTGGTTCTTAGGGCTAATAAGGTTATCACGTGCTAAAAAGAGTATGAAACTTGGAGTGAGGATATTTGGGCTTGAATCAAAGCTCTGACATTAGCTGTGTGCTATGCTTGTCACATAGCCTTAATTTCCTTTATAAAATAGAAACACTAATTTTCACTTTGCAGCTAACATAGAGGGACTCATAAAGTGCTTTGCACTTATCTCGTTTGATACTGAGAAATGGTAAGGAAAGTAATATTATTATCTCCATTTTTACAAATGAGGAAAATGAGTCAGAGAAAAATTAAAGTCATATAGATGAATCTGGATTTGCACTTGTCTTCCTGACTCCCAATATAGTGCCTGGTCTGCCATTTCTTTCAGGTACTATAATCAGTGTTTTGGTGGCTGGAAGGCTGGCACAGAAACAGAAAGCTCTTTTATTCTTGTTTTGCAGACTTAGATAAAAGCTAAATTCTGGTGTTCCTAGGGAAACTCTGGGTATAAGCCAAAATTATTTGGGATGAGCCTGCAAACTATCTGTATATCCTGTTGGCTCCAACTGGAACTTCCTTCAATGCCATGGAGAACCATTCTTTAGATCTTCTCTGGGGGATTATTAATCAATAAAGACTGATTGAAAATTAGATTACAATTGTTCTTTTTGACTCTAGAGGATCTAACTAGAATTAGTTGTGTACTCTGCATTAATGGAATCCCATAAAGTCACAAGAACTGACACCCTCCTTTCTCCCCCAAAAGTCAAATGGGCACTAGAGATCTCAAAGGATTTGGGTCAGAACAGTGACATCATAGTAATAATTTTATATATATATACACACATATACATATACATATATAGTGCCTACCATGTGCCAGGCACTATGTTAAGTACATTATCTCATTTGATCCTCCCAAATGAGGTTGTTATTATTATGCCTATTTCACAGATGGGGAAAAATTGATGCTGAGAGATTAAGAAATTTGCCAAGAGTAGGAGGCTGAGGCAGAATTTGAATTTGGATCTTTTTTACTCTAGACCTGTTACTCTATATACTACACCACCTCGTTCACATGTGAAAAGCAGTGATTGAGGAAAATTGCTTTGGCACTAATGTGTAGGGAGAGGCTAGAGGCTGCTTTGGAACCTAATTAAAACCTTGCTAAAGAGGTAAAAGTCTATAGGCATCTGTAATACTCACAAAATCTTTCTTCTCTCCCAGCCCAGGAAACTTAGGTGAAAGAACTAAAGTGTTATTTCTCTCTATCTTGTTCCCCCAGTCCCCCAAATCATTTGTTTTTTGGGATAGGGCAGTAGTGGCCCCTCCTCTCTCCCCCTCAGCATGTGTGTGTGGATATACATATATATATATATGTGTGGCTTTGAAGGTGAGGGTAGAAGACCAGATTTGGGACAGTATTTATTTACCTTAGGCAAGATTATTCCCCTTGTGTTTAACAATTTTATCCATTGATGTTATCCAGTAGATACATTGGGTCTTCCTTGTAACACATGGGATTTGATTTAATCCCAAAGTAAATATCAAAATTCCATAGGCACTGGGATTTTTGGCTCTAATAAAGTGCTTATAAATAATACTAAAAATGCTCCATGTTGTAATCAGCTTCCAACTCTTGGCTATTAACTGTTCACTTTTGCTTTTCTCTGAGGGTAACATTTTGCTGTGGGAATTCCCAACCCCCTTAATGCTATTTGTATGTTTCTTTCAGCTGTCCAGATCCACATTTTGAAGGCTGATAAGGCTGGAGACTGGTGGAAGTTCA
Source organism: Antechinus flavipes (assembly GCF_016432865.1). Classification (NCBI taxonomy): domain Eukaryota; kingdom Metazoa; phylum Chordata; class Mammalia; order Dasyuromorphia; family Dasyuridae; genus Antechinus; species Antechinus flavipes. The sequence goes on from NC_067401.1 coordinate 182,797,413, forward strand.
CAGTCAACATTATCTCTGTATACAAACAGGGTACTAGCAGGATCCGGAGGGGTGACCAGAGCTTGTGGATCCGCTCAAGAGATGTGGCTTGTAAGTGCCCTAAAATCAAATCTTTGAAGAAATACCTGCTCCTTGGAAATGATGAGGACTCTCCTGATCAGAATGGCATTGTGGCTGATAAAACCAGCTTGGTGATTCAGTGGAGGGACACATGGGCACGGCGACTCCGGAAATTCCAGCAGCGGGAGAAGAAGGGGAAGTGTAAGAAGGCCTAGTAAGGAGAAGCCTGAGCTCCAGTGCCAAGAGGGCTTGAAAGAGAAAATGCGTGCAAGAGAATGATTGATGGATGGAGTGTGCGGCGGCTTTGTGTAGATCCTGGAGCAGACAGAATTGGAATGGGGATGGTGGTAGATTTCACTTTGTTATGGGACTGGGGCTGGGGCTGGGGCTGGGGCTGGGGAGAAGGTGAGGGGGTGGGAATTACAGGGCTGGGAGTGCCCTCCTACTACTGGGACAGATGCCACTGAACGCAAAGCAAGCAGCCATGGGAAGTTGGGGCCTAGCCTAAGGCGTCAAATGGCAACATCCCTTCCTAGCTAGCACCCCTGTTGGTGAGGGAAAGGCAAGCCACATATATCCATAATTGTGGAAACCTGCAAAAGCTGCTGGTTCCAAAGCCGCCCCCTTCCCCCTCCCAACAGGATGTATATGCCTGCAGTCAAGTCCAGTGCTTCTGCAGCAGCTGCTGCTGCTACAGCCTGTCCACACTCCCTCCCTCAGTCCCAAAGGGCCTGATATTGGATGAGAATTCAGTCAGAGGACAGACAATATGGGCAGGTAACCTTTCCTTAATGGGCCTTGGTTTTACTTGGCAAAATGAGGATGCTATTGACCTACCTCATGGGGCTATTCAGAGATCAAAAGTGGTTCCTTTCCAAGTACTAAGTATTATTATCAGTGAGAAATCACTGAGTGTGTGTTGTTCATTTTGCACACCTGGCCTAGGTAGGTAGCATGTACAGGGTTCTGCCTGAATCTTTACAAGTTTTGGGAGGAACACTTTCATGTTACTTGAATTCAAATGTATTATTAAAATCTTGGTGTTGGCAATGAAGCAAACTGTGGTATGAATCGCATTAGGATAGCTGTGAACTCTTGGACTAACAGTTTAGGCAATTTAACAAGAGTGGGCTGGATTTCTTAGAGCAACAATGCAGGGTATTAGCATACCAATGTCCTCCCTCTACCAACTCCATTTCTTCAGACATTCAATTTCCAGATCCCTCTGTCTCTCTTTGGAGACTTTGCATTTGACCCTGTCCTCTCCCCCTCTTCCCCCCTTTATTTCCCCCAGACTACTACAGGCTAGTTTGAATACCCTAGAATATAGCCCTTCCAAAATCGAGGAAGCAGAGTGGCACCCCGATAACCCACTTGTCAACAGTGGAAATGGAAAGTTAAATCAACTGACATGCGTTTATTAAACCCCTACTATATAGCCAGGTCAAGTTGTGTGGGTCTTGGAGCAAGCAGGTGTCCCTATCACAGTGGCTCAGCTCACTGCTTACTGGGCCAGTCAGTGTTCAGGAAGGATTTGGGCTCTCTACGGTGCCCAGTCCCCAGGAGTCTTAGAAGATTACTTCAGAGAGGCCCCAAGTTGGGTGGGCAGCCAGTGCTGGTTCCATCTCAAATAGAGGAGGCCTGGAGAAGTCAAAGTCAAAACCTCCCAGATCGTTTCCTCTTTGGAAACTTGGAACTAGCCCTTCTTATAACATTTTCCAGCAGGAGAGGGGTGGGGGAAGGGAGCCTTGCTGCCTAATTTTATAGCAGTGACATTGTTTATATAATGACATCAGTTCCCAGAATGCAGTACAACTGGAAGGTGCCTGGAGAGCAAGTAGACTGAAGGGTGGGGTATGTGGGGGACCAGTAGAACCCTGGTCCTGGGGAAAATGATTTATTCTAAGCTAGAATGGCTAGGGAGGCCTACAAAGCTAACCCTAGAGGTGAAGGCTAGGTTTTACATGTCAGTCATTCACTTCCCTCCTCCTTTCCTTGCCAGTGAAACTGCTGGAAAGGCTTATTTGAAATAATCCTCTAGCTCTGCCCTCAGGTTATATTTCCTTTTGGCAGGTTTCAGATCCTCTTGGGGGCTACTAATCTGGCCAAGAACTGAGGGATCAGGGCCAAGGAAACCTGCTAGTGCATCTTCTATCTAACATATCTCAAAGCCCCTGGGATCATAAAGCTGCCTTTCCAACATAGTGTAGCTCCTTGGGCTGAGCACAAGGCCACCACTCTTCCTCTTGGGACTGGATACCACCTTCTCCTGGTGGAAGCATTCATTTGCCTTTAGGTTGGTCCCATTTTCCACTGAGAAACCTGCTCAACAAGGACTGTCATTGAGTCACATTGTGCAAGCTAAATCTGAATTCTTCCAGTTTTGAAGAGTCTTATACAGGGCTTCACCCCCATTTTCTCAGGCACCCCCAAATTTTACCATGAATTCCTTCCCTTCCAATATGTGTGCTTGGCTATTCCTTGATCAGAAATACAACAAAAAGACCCTTGTATAAGGCCTTGTCTTTTATTCACTTTCCTATATTTCAGGGCCAGTTTTCCCAAGGTCATTTCTCATATCCCAGATTCTCAGAGCTGAAAGGAATCTCAATTCTCTTTATAGCATATCTGACTAGATGTCATCCAGTCTTTGCCATGAAAGGGAACTCGCTACTTTTGAGATATCCCATTACCGGATAGTGCTAATTGTTAGGAAGTTTTTTCTTCTATCAAACCATATTTGCTTCTTAGCAATTTCCACTTACTATTCCTAGTTCTCCTATCTGTGATCATCCAGAAAAAATTGTCTAATCCCTCTTCCATTTGCAAATACTTGAAGACAGCTATTATATTCCTTCTAAAACTCTTCTCTACATTAAACCTCCCAAGTTCTGTCAATTGATCTTCTTGTGACATGATCTCAAATTTCTTCACCATCCCCTTTATTGAACACTTTCCAATGAATGGTCTAAAGTGTGTCAGACAACTGAATCCAGCAATCCAGATATGACATGACCAAGGTAGATTTGAAAGTAATTCTCCATGCCCAAGCCCTAGACACTCTGCTTCTCAATGCAACTCAAGATTTGGGTGTTTTTTCACATTGTACGCTTTTGATGATTTTACAATTCACTAAAATTCCTTGTCATTTTTTTTCAGATGAACTACTATTGGCTATGCTTTTTTATTTGTGAAATTAGTTTTTGAGTCCAAATATAGGATATTACATTCCTTTCATTAATAGTTAGCTTAGTTTTCTGTCCCATTGAGATTTTTTTTTTTTTAGAGCCTTTCTTCTGTGATCCAATATGGCAGTGTTTTGCCTCAACCCTATCCTTTACCAGGGAATAATAAAAAGAAAGATTGATGGAACTATTCTCTATTTCCCACACTGGAGACTGTGGCTCCAAGACCACCAAGTTCCCAAATCTGATTTTTCTTCAGTAAGCTCTTCTAGTAGTAAAATAAGTGACAGTAGCCATTAACTTGAATGGCTGAGTACAGTTTCAATTTAAAAGGATCCTGAACCTGGGAGTTTTCCAAGATGGTCTGAATTGGAAAGGATACCAGAACAGATATCTCCTAACAAACATCACCACAGGGTTTAAGGATTAAGTATATCTGATCCCATAATCCCTGTGAGAAGCTTCCTGGAATCTGGAGTGTCATGCTGTAGTAACCTAGGGAGAGAGATTTTTATCTACCTTCTCTGTCCTATCCAAACTGAGTAAGGCAGATAGATCCTTGCCTCTGACCAGATGAGCTCAAGGCATGCTTATTCCTAGCAAAATTGGAAGAGCAGAGATTTGAGAGAAGGGATGAGAAAGCCTGCAGGATACCTCCAGCAGGGATACCCTGGCTGGTCGGGGCTTGGGAATAAATAAAGGAGCCTGCTAGTGAATTGAACAAATGGCATGAGGGACTGAAATCCCTGTATCTGAGAATGCCTCTGAATCAGTGAAGATAAGAGAATGTGAACTAAGACACACACACACACACACACACACACACACACACACACACACACACACAAATTGTTCTTTTCTCATTAGGCAACTTCTAAGCTTCTTAGAAATATTTTAATTTTCCTCTTCCATATGAGAAACTCATCTGTCTGTTCTCCCCTGTCCTCTCCAGTTCTTACCGAGTGGGTCTCCGATTTAAGTCCTTTATCTGTCTGGATGACAGCAGAAGCTGTGAGTTTGTTTATTGAACTTCCCCACTGAAGACTATTATAGCAGATGACCTGATGCTAAAAACCAGGGTTCCAAACAGAGGCTGCACAACCATGTTGTGGGGGAGCTTCTGGCGCAGGCTGAGAGCTAGGAATAGATGACCTCTAATCAGACTTCTTATGACTGTAGAAGTTGATTTTATTCCTCTATGCTTGAAGGCAGATTGTAGGCTTTGTTTTGCCAGGAGAGCAAAGGTCACAGGCCTGAGGAGTCAGCCCTTAGAGCTTGTCTCTGAGACTCATCTGCTCTCTCTGAAGATTCTAGAACTCAGTAGCTATTGCTTAAACTTTGGGACTTGTAAGAAGTGTGCTGAGAATGCTGAGTTGTAAACAGGACTCACAATAGTTTCTCTAGGAGTTTATTGCAGGAAGAAAAAAATAGAGTTGTCATTTTTCTTCAGGAATCAGCCCAGATCTTCCCAAACTCCTGCTCCTTCCATCCTTAGTTTTCTCAAACTGATATCAGACTTTGTGAGGCTAGGACCAACCATCTGCCCCTTCTAAGGCAACTAAGTTGTCCTTTCTTTTGATCAAAAACTCTCAAATATCTAGGAAGGGATGAAGCTCTCAGTTCCCTTAAATAGACTTAGCTATTTCTGCCCAGAACGGATCATCAATACCCTATTGTGGCTTTCACCAACTACCTATGGTTAGTTTCTTTGAGACTCAGTTTCCTTATTTGTAAAATGAGCCCTTCCAGTTCTTACATTCTACAACTCCACTCAGAAATCCTGACCAGCCCTGCTAAGCATCCTCATGATCTTCATCTGGTATCTCCTGGGCTTGGTTATCGTGTTCTCTTCCTGATTATAATTTGCCTTCCCCCTTTTCAGCTTAATAACCAGGTTGTATGGTTTGAGTGCTCCAGAGACCCAGAATTTGCAAGTCATCTTTTCTGTGGTCAGTTGGATTCAGTTCTATTGCTACCCATTTCTGCAGCTGGGAAATTTGACAGGCTCAGCTAAGTTTTGCTGACTTAATGCTGCAATCCTTGTAATTTGATTTTCAGAGTGAATGTGTTCTTTTGACTCCATTTTTCCTGAATGTAAGTGAATCAAACCACAAGATATTCCTCTGGTTCCAGCCACTAGAACAGAGGAAAAAGCAGGCAATGATAGTGATGATCCCACCTGCCCTTGAAACAGCCCCAGTCATTAGAGTTCTGGAAAAGAGAAGGAAATAAAAATTAAGGAGCTCCTGTTTGTATAGTTAGGGTGATATTTAAAATTGAACTAGATTTTGGAGAGTTTATTAACCAAAAATGTTATGGTAGGTATTTAAAGAAAAACTCATGAGACTAGTCTTAAAAGAAAAAACCTCAGTTATAATTTTTCTTACCCAGTGGGAACTTAGTGGGTGGTCTGGCCTCTTTGGCCAACTAATGAGCCCTTACATTAGTTACAAGTAGTAACACTAGGAATTAGGAGGGGTGCTTTGGAAAGGGCGTATCTGGCAAGGTGGACACTAAGAACTTTTCTTAGCCTTGCCTTGGTCTGGGTTAAAGAAAAAAGTCCTCCTAAAATGACCATCCACTTAACTATCAGATATTTGGTGGAAGAAGAAGACACTACCTGGGAAAAAAGGCATTTTTCCCTACTGAGCCGGGGACAATGAGGGACACTTCAGTTTCCCTGATACTAGGTTAAGAAAGCTATCAGGACTGGTTGGAATGGGACAAAAGGGGACTTGTTGAAGTCAGAATAAAGAAAAAGAAACTGGGAGGCAGTCTATAACAAACACCCTGTTGTTGTTATGGACTTTAATCTCAACCTTTGTAAAAGTCAGACTTTTGATAGCCCAAAAGAGACTTTGACTTCATGGGTCAAACAAGGGTTGGAAAATTGTGTCTCTAGAAAGCTGTAAAACAAGGCATAGAAGTTGTGTAAGTAAACTGAAGACCTTTAGTTTCTCATTAAGGAGGCCAAACACACAGGAATATATTCAAAGGACTAAGGTACTTACATATTCCTGAAAGCAACAGATGTGCACAAACCACAGGAGAATTTCAGTGTTAGTAGGGTTCCTCTGTGTTCCTCCTCCCCCCCCCCAAAAAAACCCAGCTCATTTTGCGATTGAAATTCTCCCCTGCCCCATGCTCCTGGATGTGCTTATCTTCCTTCCACTTGGATCCTTTTCTGTGTTTGGTTTCTGTTTGGAATTGTAAATGTGTAGCTGTGGCCATGGCATACTGTTTGGATCAATGTTCCTTTCCAATGCATACTAATATATTATGGTTATTATATATGAATATATTTAATGACATGGGAAAATTGTGGATTTTTTTATTGTTGTAATTGTTAGAGCTTCAATGGAACCAGATGGAGCTTGTAATGTGGGCCCCCACTTGGTAGAACTAAATTCAGAGAGCAATTGAATAAACTCTTGTACATTGTCTTGGTCTTGGATCTTTATTGGTAGCCTGATTCAATTTCATTTGTCTGGGAGTGGACAAGGGAAGGGAGAGAGCCAAGGAGGGGAGAGTTTACAATCTACAGGGCACTTGGGGCACTTATGGGACACAGAGATACTGTTTTTTCCACAGATCCACAAAGCAGAGGCTTGATTTTTCCATATATGGGATCAGAATATAATCTTTGCTTCTCTCTCCTCTAGTCTGGCACAGTTTGGTTTCAGCCTGATACTGAATGAATACAGTCTAGTATTAACTAGATCCTGCTACAGGCTAGAAGAGATTGGGTGGATCGGTAGTAGAGGTTGGAACAATTCACATTTCAGTTCTCTTTTCAAGCAGTGTTGAATACAACCTAACCCTATTTTTTCATATTAGCTATGTTAAAGTATATGTTAAATACAATATGTATACATATTTATACAATTGTCTTACTACACAAGAAAAATCAGATTTAGAAAGAAGGTAAAAATAAGAAAAATTAAAATGCAAGCAAACAATAACAGAGTGTAAATGTTATGTTGTGGTTCACACTCATTTTCCAGTGTTCTTTCAATGGGTGCAGATGATTCTGTTCATTATTGATCAATTGGAACTGATTTGGATCCTCTCATGAAGATAGCTACTTCCATCAGAACTGATCCTCATATAGTATTGTTGTTGAAATGTATAATGATCTCCTGGTTCTACTCCTTTCACTCAGCATCAGTTCATTTAAGTCTCTCCAGGCCTCCCTGTATTCATCCTGCTGATTATTTCTTACAGAACAATAATATTTCATAACACTCATATACCACAATTTACCCAACCATTTTCCAGATGGGCATCTGCTCAATTTCCAGTTTCTAGCCACTACAAAAAGAGCTACCACAAACATTTTTGCACATATAGGTACCTCCCTTTCCCTTCTTTAATATCTCTTTGGGATATAAGTCCAGAAGTAACACTGCTGTATCAAAGGGTATGCATCAATGTCCCAGTTTCCCACATCCCCTCCAACATTTGTCACTATCTTTTTCTGTCATCTTAGCCAATCTGAGAGGTGTCTCAGAGTTGTCTTAATTTGCATTTCTCTGATCAATAATGATTTGGAACACCTTTTCATATGGGTAGAAATAATGGTTTCAATTTCATCATCTGAAAATTGTCTGTTCATATCCTTTGACCATTTATCAATTGGAGAATGATCTGCTAATCCCACTTTTAAAATAAATAACTCTCAAACTGATTCTTGAAGCTTCCTTCAGAAGGGGTCTGAAAGGGAAGGTGGTGTTTGGAGAGTGCAGGACAAAGAGGAACACATCTAACTCTGTCTGCAGCAGAAGATAAGAGAACCTTTGACTTTCCCACGAGATACTGGAAATTTGTTTACCTTCAGATCAAAAGACTAATCTTTTCACAATTATTCAAAATTCACAAGACGCTTCCAGAACCTTAAAAAATATGCTTTTTAAGAAGCTTGTTCCAAGGAGCAAGAACTGGTAAAGAAAGCTCACTGTATTTCTGCATAAGAGGCTATATTTAAACTCCCATATGGTTGTGATTTATTAAATAAACAATTCAATCATTAGGAACACATTGTGCTGCCATGCAAAGCAGGGCTAATCCTTACTAGGAAGCTATAATTTCTGTATCCAGCTGTTCTAACACAAGTCTTAACAAATGGGCATGACCCTAGAGCCTCCTGCAATTCCGATTCAATTGACCCTCCCTTGCAAATTCCTAGAGAGCCATCTGTCCATAGTACAGGTCAGCCAAGCTATGAACAGGCTCCCTTCTTTGCTAGTAAAAGATGAAACAGTTCAGGGAACTCATTCATCTTTTCGGCCATTGTAAGAATATAAACAGTACTAGACTATATTCTTTGGAGAGATGTATAATTGGGTTCTAAGTATCCTAAACTTGAAACATTAAACATGAAGCTCATGGGAAGCAATTTCCAAGATTTGTAAAGCAGATTAAAATGTAACTGGGAAATATTTTTTAAAAAATAAAAATGCAATAAAATATAGATAAAATTACAATTTAAAACTGTCAGTATGTGGTTTGCAGGGATCCTTATTCAAAGTATGGTGGTCCCCATTTCTAGTTGTTTGATATCACTTCCTAAACCCTTTCTATCAAAGTCATAACTATAAATGACATCTTTTCCCATCAAACAACCAGGTTATCTGAAAGCCAAATCTTCAAGACTGTTCAACAAGCAAACAGTAAAGTCAATTTCACAAAATTTCGAGTTTCTGAGGTGATATTTCTTATTTTGGCCATAGGTAGTTTTAAAATCTTTTAAGAAGTTTACAGTTGGTTGATACTTATCAAAATGAATGGCTTGACTCTAACTTCTAATCTAAATTATTTAAGATCAAAACTAGTCCTTAAGGAGTAGATTGTGCTCATCTTTTTTCCCCCCTCTGTTAAAGGGAGATTCTTCCTTGGGAAACACAACAGTCAGTTGTGGTACCAGCCACCTTATAAAAATAATGGAAGTGATTACTAGCACGGCCTGAATGTTAGAAGGGTCCACTTAAGATCAACTATGATCCTCAGGAGCTCATGGCAGCAAGGGGAAAGAGCGCTCATCTGAATATGGTTTGGAAATCTAGGCCCTCTAAAGCTTGCATTCCATTATTGTTGATGGGACTGTGGTTCCACCTCAGGGAGAAGCAATCATATGGGCAAGGAGAAATGTCTTCTTAAAATAATACACTATCTTACATTTGTCTCCATCATTCTCTGTATAACAGAGGCTTGGAGACATTTTTGACATTTTGACATTTGACAGGGCTGCCAAGTCTTGTCAATTTAGATTGTAGAGATCTATTGATTTCTAGTCCCTCTTGCAATCATCCTGGCCAAGATTTTGCTTCCCTCCTATAAAAATTGCTTTTCAAGTCATGATTTACAATACTTTAATCTTCTTATTCTGATTATACCAACAAAACAAAAAACTTCAGTATTCCCTCTTGCCTACTGAATAACTGCCTAGTCGGCATACAAGATTCTCCATAATTGGGTTCTAAACTACTCCTTTTCATGTAACTGGACTATTCCATGTCAGTCATTTCTTTTCTTGACCCTATACCCTTACTTAGCTTTTCCCCAGGCCTAGAAAGATTTGCTCCCCTACCAATCACCCACTTCCATCTGTCCATGTGATTTGAGGATCAATTTTTCAAAATTAGGTGAAGGAGTCTTCACCAAAGGAAGATTCAGCAAGTACATGGCAGCTATCTTCAAGCATATGAAAAATTTTCATTTGGAAAAGAAAAGACTTATTAAAATGTCTGGATGTAGAAGGCAAAATTAGAATCAAGGTGTTGTAGAGGCAAATTTAGGTTTGGTGTAAGGAATAATTTACAAGCTCTAATAATTAGAGCTATCCAAACTAAGGTCCCTTCCAATTATGAGAGTATGTGATTGTATAAATCCTTCCTTCAGGATCAAGATAACACCTTTTCTCTGAAATTATCACTTACTTCTCTTCAAATAAAAGAGGACCCTCTACCCAAAATTTATCACATTTTCCCTTGTATTATATATCGTTTTTCTTCCCTATGGGGTTATTAGCTTGAAAGGAGAATCTGTTTTACATCTATATGTCCAGTGGCATAACCTTATGCCAAATACATCAAGGATCCATGTGATTTCATGAATGCAGTCCTCCACTAGTGCAAATAGCAACTCCTTCTCCCTGCTTCCTGCCTTAACATATAATTTTCCTGAGTTTCTGTGACAAAAAAATACACCATCGTGTAGCCAACTTTCTAATAATGAAACTTTTTACACTTAGATCAACCCTTGAAATTAGACACAATATTAAATTCTTAATAAATGATGAATTAATCAGTACATTTTTCTGTTAATAAACTTGTAACAAACCAATTCAAATACTGAGATACAAAGTTGATTTAGGATAAATTTGTCTTTCTGATCCATTTTTGTATACTCTTTGAGGATCTTAGAGAGACAAGGAATAATTGATCAACCAAGAAGCATTTATTAAGGCTTATTATATGACAGTCCTACTCTCAAGGATTAAAATCCTATTGCAGAGACAACATATATGTAAATAAATCTAAACATAATATAGATAAAAGTAGCAGCTGTCAGTGGAATCAGAGAAAGCCTTATGTAAAAGAAAGTGGATGTTAAGCTTAGCTTTGAAGGAAAAACATTCTAAAAGGAAGAGGAAAGATGGGAGAACATTCTATATAAGGGGGACATGGAAAGGCATAGAAATGACAGAATGTCAAGTAGACATCTGTCCATCCATCCATGCATCCATATGCATATATATTTACATTCATAAGTTTAAGACAACAATTAACTATTTCATCACCAGAATTGTATAAAGTAATACTCAATACTTAATGAGTCTATGATAAAGGAACTCACCTAGCATGTTAGAAGTAGAATTAGGATTAGAATACAGATGCTGTGAAAATTACAGGCTCCTCCTTAGCCCCTCAGATTCTTAACTTAACCAGACTCTAACTGGTTCTAGGTGATAATATCACCATCTGAGGGCTTAGCTATTTGGTCAAAATTCTTTAAGGAGGAGTTTTCATACCTCCCTGAAGATGGATCTCTCTAGATTCCTAATTTTCACTCATGGCAAACACATCGTTAGGTTTAAGACTGATGACAAGATTGTCCTTTCCATAGTCATGATCCCATGAGACCAACTACAAAAACAAGGCAAGAAATAAATCTTAATAATAAAGCCAGTTGGAAAGAAACTAGACTGTTTTATCAGTTTTGAGACAGTATTACAATTTTGAGCATCAAGTTTGGCACAAGATTTCTAGAAGGAGGCATGTACCTTTTGTTGTTTGTATGTAGTTAAGTCATTAGCTTTAAAATGCTCTTGAAATGTGCTTAAAATATTGAAAGGAAAAAAATAGGGCCCATTCCCTTTTAAAACAAAAATATGTTTGAAACTTTTAGCAAAGTTATAAAAGAGAACTTGCTTATTAATGCCCTTTTTACTCTTTCAATCCAAATTATCTCATTTAATTTTTGAAAGTTTTATTTATGCTTTTGCTTTTTACACCAGAATAATTTGCCAATAAATACCTTACTTCCTTGTAACAAAGAAAAACTCCTAAGAAAACCAAGCAACCAATATGAAACCAGTCTGTCAAAATATAATATTTAAGATAAATTCAAGGCATTTGTAGTCACTCATACATTTCATTATCTAGGACCAATAGTTGTCATTGCAATGAAAGCTTAGCTGTTTTTAAGTATTGTTTTCATTTATATTACTATGGTTATGCTTATGTTATTTTTCAAATTTTGCATTTTTAGCATGTATCAATTCCCATGTTTTTCTGGGTTCATCTTATTTGTGTGTGTGTATGTGTTTTTTAAAGCACATTAGTTAACACATTCTCCAATTGATAAATACTTACTTTGTTTACTCTTAGTCTTGTTTTGTTTTTTGTCTTTTTTTTTCCTTTGATCAGTTTTTGCCACCACAATTATTTTCACAGAACCTTCCTGCATATTTTGGCATATGTTAAAACTTTTCTGTCTCTTAGGTCCTTAGAATACATGTCCAGTTCCAGCTTAAAGGACATAAACAATATAATAATATTTCTTGCATAATTCTCAATTGTTTTCCAGAATACTTGGTTGGTCATAAGTCCACCAAGAATGTGCCACAGCACATTCACAGCCCATTCAACCATGACTATTTTCTTCTTTTAACATCTTTGCAAATGTGATGGGTGTGAAGTGATACCTTGGTGTTATTTTAATTTGCATTTCTTTTGTTACTGGTGATTTCAAACATTTTTACATGGTCATGGGAGCATGTGAGGTGCTGGGTGAACATTTAGAAAGAGAAGTAGTTACACATAGAAGCAGCATGGCTTTCATCAAGAAGATATGGGGACTCAATAAGAGTCAGCAAGATGACGTAGCAGCTAACCTCATTTTTTTATTTCTCAGGATGACTAAATTACTAAAGGTGAAATGTGTGGATGTAATAAATATAGATTCTAAACCAAACTTCTGACAACATATCTCTTACTATTCTTGAGAAGCTGACAACATATAAATGAGATAAATCTAATTAGATGGATTCAAAAGTGGAGGAGGAACTGATGAACTCAAAGAGACCTTATTAATGGTTTGCTAACAGGACCATGGCAGAGGACTCCAGTGGGAAATCTGTGCTGGGCCTGAAGCTCTTTAACATTTTTATCAGTGATTTGGATGACATGAGAATCAAATTTACTGATTGGAGAGAATATAATAAAAGATAAATTGGACAGTTTTAATTATATAAAATTGAACAATTTTTGTACAAAAATGTAATGAATTTAAAAGTGGAAAAGAGTCAGTTAACTAGGAAAAGTTTCTGTGGCAAGTTTCTAGCAAAGGGCTCATTTCCAAGATATAGAACAAATTGATTCAAATTTATAAGGAAAAAAAGGCATTCTTCCCAACATAAGGGGTCAAAGGATGTGGATGGACAGTTTTCTAGTTAATAATAATAATAGCTAGCATTTAAATAGAATTCTTTAAGGTTTTTAAAGGGCTTTACACATTTAATCATTATAACAACCTGTGAATTGGATGCTATGTTGTTTGAGACAGAATTCAAACTCAGCAATTCCTGATTCCAAGTCAAAAAAAAAAAATCTATCTGCCTTAGATCCAAGTTATCAACAACAATATGAAAGGATGTTTCATATCACTAGAGAAGTCATTTGGAAAAGTGGAGCTAAGATGGTAGAGTAAAGGGATGCTAGAAAGCCAGCAAGAGAGGTGTAACTTACTGAGGTAAGAGGGGAACATAGTCTAGCATACTCCATACCTAGCAATCCAATAATTGAGGCCCTGATTCCAGGGTAAGGCAGCATGGAGGACACATGGCCTAGCGAAAAGCTAGCAGCAAGGAAGCCAGTAGCAAGCCAACAATAGGCTTTAGGGACAATCAAATCAACAGTGTTGATTCCAGACCTGTCAAGCCACAAACAGTAGGGGAGTCAAACAATTATAAAGTCAGAAGATTACAAGGGACCTTTGCTGGCACTTGGTGTCTTGTATTGGCCACATATGGTTCCAAGTCACAGACCTAGGGAAAGGAAGAGCAAGAGCACAGCAGAGCTCTTGGTCTTTAGGGAGCAGGGACCCAGTCCCAGGGCAAGAAATGGTCCTTCTGGTCATTTACAGACTGGAGTACAGGAGAAAGAAGCAGTGACCTTGGAAGAATGAAAAACTTACAGAACTTACAAAATAAATTTGAGAACACCACAAAAAAACCGAAGCTTCAGACAGTAACCCCTCCACCCTGGAAACAGAGCCCAACTTTAACACAGAGTTAAAAGTACGAAATAGGCCAGAAAAGTAAGCAAGCAACAACAAAGGAACTTGAACATAGAAAGTTATGGTCACAAAGAAGATCAGTGTAAAAATGGCTAAGTATAAATACTAAAACAAAAATATGTAGGACTAGATCTAGCTCAAAATGGTCAGGGTTAGCTGAAATCTTTTACCAGGGTACACTTTCCAGTACACTTACCATGTTATGACTTTTCTCCTCTTTTTTGCATATTCTTATTAGGTATAGGAAGTTACTTTATTGATCAGGATCAGGATCCAGCATCCAAATGGTGCAACTGCTATTAAAGGTTGGAGTAACAGAAGAGCTCAAAAAGGATTTAAAAATCAAAATATGTGGAAGCAAATTGGGAAGAGTGATGCAAGACAAAAATACCTTAAAAATAGAATAATTCAAATAAAAGATGCACAAAAATCTACTAAAAGAACTCTAAAAAGCAGAATTGGCCAAATGGGAAAAGATATATAATCTCTTTAAGATTCACAGAAGAGGAGAAATCTTTAAAAAGAAGAATTGGCAAAATGGAGGAGAGTCAGAATCTCATAAACAACATATTGTAGGATTTTGTTTTTTTAATCCACTCTTTTATTCACTTCTAATTTGGGTGTGTTAATCTCATTTCAATTCAGAGTAAATAATTCCTACTTATGTATTTCCTTCTATCTGTTCTTCTTCATTTATTCTCTCTTCCCCTCCTTTCCTATTCCTTTGTGCCAGTATTTTGCTTTGCACCACTTCCTCTACCAATCTATACCCTCTTCGCTAGTTTTCCTGTCTTAATTCCCTAGAGGAAAGATAAGAATTCTATTCTAAACTGACTATGTATGTTATTCAATCTTTGAGCCCAATTCTGATAATGGCATTGCCTGCCCATTCCATCTTTCTCTTCACTATAACAACTCTTTTGCACCTCTTCAAATAAAATAATTTCTCCTATTCCATCTTTTCTTTCTCCCTTTTCCCAGTAAAATTCCCTTCTTCACCCTTTATTTTTTTTTTTACATTACCTCATCATAGACAACTCATGTCTGTATTCTGTTTATGTATGCTCCTTCTAACTATCCTAATAGAGAAAAGTTCTTTTTTTTAAAAATTTTATTTTATTTAATAATAACTTTATATTGATAGAATCCATGCCAGGGTAATTTTTTACAACATTATCCCTTGCACTCGCTTCTGTTTCGATTTTTCCCCTCCCTCCCATCACCCCCTCCCCTAGATGGCAAGCATATATGTTAGATATGTTGCAGTATATCCTAGATATAATATATGTTTGCAGAACCAAACAGTTCTCTTGTTGCACAGGGAGAATTGGATTCAGAAGGTAAAAATAACTCAGGAAGAAAATCAAAAATGCAAATAGTTCATATTCGTTTCCCAGTGTTCTTTCTTTGGGTGTAGATGCTTCTGTCCATCATTTATCCATTGAAACTCAGTTAGGTCTCTTTGTCAAAGAAATCTACTTCCATCAGAATACATCCTCATACAATATTGTTGTCAGAGTGTATAATGATCTCCTGATTCTGCTCATTTCACTTAGCATCAGTTCATGTAGGTCTTAGAGAAAAGTTCTTAAGAGTTACAAGTACCATCTACTTTGGTAGGGATGTAAGAGTTTAACCTTATTGTGTCCCTTATGATTTCTCTATCTTTTCATACTTCTCTCAAATCTTGTATTTGAAAATCAAATTTTCTATTTACCTCTTTTATCAGAAATGCTTAAAAAGCTGAATATCATTTTTTTTGTTCCCCTTCCCCAAAGGATTATACTCAATTTTGGTGGGCAGATGATTCTTAGTTGTAATCCTGGGTCCTTTCCCTTCGAGCATATCATATTCCAAGTCCCTCTAATCCTTCAGGGTAGAAGCTGCAAAATTCTATGTAATCCTGACTGTGGCTTCACAATATGTGAATTGTTTCTTTGGGACTGATTGCAGTATTTTCTCCTTGGTCTGGGAGCCCTGAAATTTTGCTTGTAATATTGCTGGAAGTTTGCAAACGGGGATCTCTTTCAAGAGGTAGCCAGTAGATTCTTTTAGTTTCCATTTTATTTGCTAGCTCTAGGATATAAGGGCATTTTTCCTTGACACTTTCTTGAAAAGTGATGTCAAAGCTTTTCTTTTCTTCTTTTAATAATGGCTTTCAGGTAGTCCAATAATTCTTTTATCTTTTTTCCCAATTTTTTAATTGTTTTTTTCCGAAAGATAGTTTTCAACACTTGCCTTTGCAAAACCAGACAATTTCCAGATGAAAAAGTTAAAACCATTTTTAGTTATATGAAAAGGTGCTCTGAATCACTACTGATGAGAGAAATGCAAAATAAGACAACTCTGAGACACCACTACACACCTCTCAGATTACCTCTAAGATGACAGGAAAAGATAATGATGAATGTTGGAGGGGATGGGGGAAAACTAGGATACCAATACATTATTGCTGGAACTGTGGACAGATCCAGCCATTCTGGAGAGCAATTTGGAACTATGATCAAAGAGTTATCAAACTGTGCATACTCTTTGACCCAGCAGTGTCTCTATTGGGCCTGCATCCTAAAGAGATCTTAAAGGAGGGAAAGAGACCTACATGTGCAAAAATGTTTGTGGCAAGAAACTGGAAACTAAATGGATGCCCATCGATTAGAGAATGACTGAATAAATTGTGATACATGAATGTTATGAAATATTATTGTTCTCTAAGAAACAACCAGCAGGATGATTTCAGAGATGCCTGGAAAGACTTACATGAACTGATGCTAAGGGAAATGAGTAGAACCAGGAGATCATTGTACATGGCAACAAGAAGATTATATGATGATCAATTCTGATGGATGTGACTCTTTCCAACAATGAGATGACTGATGCCAGTTCCAATGATCTTATGATGAAGAGAGCCATTCACATCCAGAGAGAAGACTGTGAAAACTGAATGTGGACCATTTTAACACTTTGTTGTTGTTTTCTTGCATTTTGTTTTCTTTCTCAGTTTTTTTCCCTTCTTGATCCGATTTTTCTTGTGCAGCAAAATAACTGTAAAAATAAGTATACATATATTGGATTTAACATATTTAATATACATTGGATTACCTGCCATCTAGGGGGGATGTTGAAATGTATATTAATGTTGAAAAATTACCCATGAATATGTTTTGTAAATAAAAAGCTTTAACAAAAATAAATTTAAAAAATTTTTTTTTCTCCCTTCCTCTTTCCCCTCTCTTAGACAATGAGCAATATGACGTAGGTTAAATGTACAATTCTTCTAATTATCTATTTTCAATCTGTTTTCTAGATCTGTTTTTTCCAATTAGATATTTCACATTTTCTTTTATTTCTTCATTCTTTAGATTGTTTTATTGTTTCTTGATGTCTCATGAAGATATCATTAGTTTCTATTTGTCAAATTCAATTTTTAAAGAATTATTTTCTTTAGTGAACTTTTACATTTCATTTTTCATTTGGCATTTTACTTCTTAAGTAAGTGTTTTCTTCAGTGAATTTTTGTACAACTTTTTTTTCTATTTTGTGCTTCCTTTATCAAGCTTTTGAATCTTTTTTTCATGACTCTCTTACATTACTCCTATTTCTTTTCCCAATTTTTCTTCTACCTCTCTCTTTTGATTTTTAAAATCCTTTTCAAGGAGTTCCATGTTCTTTGGTCCTTCAATCAATTCACATTTTTCTTTGAAGCTTTGCATGTAGGCATTTTGAAATTGTTGTCTTTTTCTGAGTCTGTGTTTTGAACATCATATTATCATATCGTTTGGTCTGTCTCCTTTTTTTGTTTTCCTCATTTTTCCCAGTCCTACTTCTTGAATTTTAACTTTATTTTAAAGTTAGGCTCTGTTCCTGGGATGGAGGGAAACTATCCCAAGCTTTTTATACTGAATGTCATACCACCAGCCCTGCACCAGACATTTGTCACTGGCCTGCACTGGGGGAATAGAGCTTTTATAAGTGACCAGGTATGGGTCCTCACTGTTGGCTTGCTGGGTTAAAACCTTCTTTTGGATTGGTAAGGCATCACCTGCATTGGATTATACTTTCCTTTGCCTCAGTGAGACCCACTTTTTTCTGATGCCAACTTTCTTTTTTTTTTTTAAATAACTTTTTATTGATAGAACCCATGCCAGGGTCATTTTTTACAGCATTATCCCTTGCATTCACTTCTATTCCGATTTTTCCCCTCCCTTTCTCCATCTCCTCCCCCAGATGGCAAGCAGTCCTTTACATGTTGAATAGGTTACAGTATATCCTAGATACAATATATGTGTGCATAACTGAACAGTTTTCTTGTTGCACAGGGAGAATTGAATTCAGAAGGTATAAATAACCCGGGAAGAAAAACAAAATACAAGCAGTTTATATTCATTTCTCAGTGTTCTTTCTTTGGGTGTAGCTGCTTCTGTCCATCTTTGATCAATTGAAACTGAATTAGCTCTCTTTATCGAAGAGATCCATTTCCATCAGAATTCATCCTCAAACAGTATCATTGTTGAGGTATATAATGATCTCCTGGTTCTGCTCATTTCACTTAGCATCAGTTCATGTAAGTCTCTCCAGTCCTCTCTGTATTCATCCTGCTGGTCATTCCTTACAGAACAATAATATTCCATAATGTTCATATACCACAATTTACTCAACCATTCTCCAATTGATGATTTCATTGTCCAGTTTCTAGCCACTACAAACAGGGCTGCCACAAACATTTTGGCACATACAGGTCCCTTTCCCTTCTTTAGTATCTCTTTGGGGTATAAGCCCAGTAGAAACACTGCTGGATCAAAGGATATGCACAGTTTGATAACTTTTTGAGCTGATGCCAACTTTCTAAGTTGTCTTAGACTGGAAAATTGTTTCACCCTGTCCTTCTATTGCTTCTGCTACGCCAGAATTCACTTTTAAGTGTTGTTTCATAATTGTTTGGAGGTAAATGTGAGAGAGTCCAGGAGAATTCTTGTTTTACTATCTATTCTTGTTTTATCTAGCTTAGTACAAAAGCTCACTGAAAAAAAGAATGGGCAGGTAGAAACTAATGACTCCATGAGACATCAAGAAACAATAAAATGAAATTAAAAAAATTTAAAAATAGAAGAAAATATGAAATATTTGGGTAAAAAACTGACCCGGAAAATAGATCAAGGAGAGATAATTTAAGGACTATCCCTGAAAGTTATGATCAAGAAAAGAACTTTGACATAATTTTCAAGAAATCATCAAAGAAAACTTTCCTAGAACCAGAGAGCAAAATAGAAATAGAATAAATCTACTGATCACTTCCTAAAATAGATTCCAAAATGAAAACTCTCAGGAATATTACAGCAAAATTTCAAGGCTCCCAGACCAGGGAGAAATACTACCAGCAGGCAGAAAGAAACAATTCAAATATTGTAAAGCTACTGTCAATATTACACAGGATTTTGTAGTTTCCACCCTGAAGAACTGAGAAACTTGGAATGGACTGGAATAGAATGGACCTAGGAGTACAACCAAGAATCAGCTGCCCACCAAAACAGAATATAATCTTTCAGGGGAAAAAAAAACAAAAAAATTGATATTCAGTGAAATAGAGGACTTTTAAACATTCCTAATAAAAGAGGTTAACAGAAAATTTGATTTTCAAATATAAAACTCAAAAAGAAGCATGAAAAGTTAAACAGAAAAAATCATAAGGGATTCAATAAAGTTAAAATGTTTACATTCTACTAGTGTAATACTTGCAATCCTAAGGACTTTATTATCATTAGTGCAATTAGAAGAAGAATACACAAGACTGCAGAGGAATCAAATATGGGTTGATTTCAGTGGAATGGTATAAAATAATTAAGGGGTAAGAAAGGACATATTGGAAGAAGGGGGAAGAGAGAGGCAGAATAGATCAAATTATCTCACATAAAAGAGGTACAAAAAAGCTTTTACAATGGAAAGGGGCTGGCTTTGAAAGCATGAAGCTCATCAGAATTAGCTGAAAAAGGGAATAACACAGAATTTGGCATAGAAATCTATCTTACTCTACGGGTTGTAGTGAGCAGAGGAGAAAAAGAATGAGACGAAAGAATCTGATAGAAGGGTGGGCAAATTGGGGGAGAAGCAAAGCACTTTTGAGGAAGACAAGGTAAAACAAGGAACAGAGAGGACAAATGTGGAAAATAAATGGAAGTAAATATAGTTTGTAATCATAACTATGAATGTGAATGAGATGAACTAACTCACTTTAAAACAAAAATAGATAGCAGATGTGGTGATCTTCTTCTTTTAAAATAAGTAGAACAGTTCTCTCTGGGGGAAAGAGCAGGTTTCTCGGGGGAGGTTTTCTTGAAGACAGCCTTAGTATCAGTTCGGATCAATAATTACCCCAAAACGCAGTCAGGTGATAAAAGTTCGGATGTTTTATTGCCTCCAATATAGCCTGGTTAGCTTAGAGTCCTAGAGGCTAGCTCTCTGCTTGGTTCCAAAAGCTCTTGCAGATTGTCCTTTGCTTTCTTCAGCCTTCAGCCAGCACAAAGATGGAATGAATCTCTTGTCTCCTTCACTTGGGGCTCGGCTAGCTTTCTGGCGAGTCTTTCAGACCAGCTTGGTCTCAGTGGGGGAAGTGCAGGAGCCCAGCCACCACAGCGGTATGAGATGAAGATGAATCTGGTTGTGCCTCTGAGAGAGCCTTCTCAGTCTTCTGCTGAACTCTCGACTAGTAGCTTCTTCCTCTGAAAACTTTCCTTCCACCACCAGCCAGCCAAGTGGAAAATATTCTGGAATAGATCTCTCTTGCCTTGGAGAGAGGGTTTCTGGCGTAATTCCGCTGAATTTCTTTCCGTTTCTTTTATATGAGAGAGAGGAATTGTGGGATATGAGAGAGAGGGATTATGGGTTTTCTTCCAGCATGCTCTCTGGCCCTAAGAGCTTCAAGGGAGGTATGAATTCAGATATCTCATACTAAACCCTGAAATTTCCCAAACGTGTGAACTCCAATGAGTAAAGGTGTGAACACAAGCATTGTATCAATTAGTTCTACTTAGTACCTTGTTTCAGGCTCTGGCCCAAAACATCTTCTTGTAAGATCAGATCAATAATCTATCAACTCTAAAGAGTTAGCAGTTTGTAAAGATTCCAACAAGCAGAGTTGATTAAAAACCAAAATTCAACAATATATTGTTTATAACTCTGAGATACCACTATACACCTGTCAGATTGGCTAAGATGACAGGAAAAAATAATGATGAATGTTGGAGGGGATGTGGGAAAACTGGGACATTGATGCATTGTTGGTGGAGTTGTGAATGAATCCAACCATTCTGGAGAGCAATAAGGAATTATGCCCCAAAAGTTATCAAACTGTGCATACCCGTTGATGCAGCAGGGCTACTACTGGGCTGATATTCCAGAGATTTTAAAGATGGGAAAGGGACCTGTATGTGCAAGAATGTTTGTGGCAGCCCACTACAAACAAGTGGCTAGAAACTGGAAAATGAATGGATGCCCATCAATTGGAGAATGGTTGGGTAAATTATGGTATATAAATGTTATGGAATATTATTGTTCTGTAAGAAATGACCAGCAGGATGAATACAGAGAGACTTGGAAAGACTTACATGAACTGATGCTAAGTGAAATGAGCAGAACCAAGAGATCATTATATACTTCAACAATGATACTATATGAGGATGTATTCTGATGGAAATGGATTTCTTTGACAAAGAGAAGATCTAATTCAGTTCCAATTGCTCAATGGTGGACAGAAGCAGCTATACCCAAAGAAAGAACACTGGGAAATGAATGTAAACTGTTTGCATTTTTTTTTTCTTCCCGGGTTATTTTTACCTTCTGACTCCAATTCTTCCTGTGCAATAAGCGAACTGTTCGGCTCTGCACACATATATTGTATCTAGAATATATTGAGACATATTTAACACGTCTAGGACTGCTTGCCATCTGGGGGAGAGTGTGGAGGGAGGTAGGGAAAAAGTTGGAACAGAAGTGAGTGCAAGGGATAATGTTACAATGTAAAGAAATTTTTTTTCAAAATAAAAAAAAACAAACAATATATTGTTTATAAGAAACATACTTGAAGCAGAGAGACACACAAAAGGGATAGAGCAAAATCTATTATGCTTCAGCTGAAACAAAAAAAGCAGGGGTAGCGATCATGATCTCAGTCAAAGCAAGAGCAAAAGTCAGTCTAATTTTAAAAGTTATGAAAGGAAACTACATCTTGCTAGAAGATACCCATAGAAAACAATGAAGCAATATCAATACTAGACATATATGCACCAAATAATATAGCATCCAAATTCTTAAAGAAAAAGTTAAATAAATTATAGGAGAAAATAATAAAATTATACTAGTAAGGGACCTCAACTTTCCTTTCTGAGAACAACAAAAATAAATAAATATGATGTTATGGAGATTAATAGAATTTTTGAAAAGATAATGATAGACTTCTAGAGAAAACTGAGTGGAAACAGAAATGAATATATCTTTTGCTCAGTGGCATCTACTAAAAAATAAAATAAAGGCATAAAAACCTTACAACCAAATGCAGAAAAGCAGAAATATTAAATGCATCCTTTTCAGATCCTATAATGCAATTAAAAAACACTTAATAAAGGGTTTTAGAAACATAAATTGAAAATTAATTGGAAATTAAATAACTTAATCCTAAAGAATGAATGCATCAAAGAATCATAGAACCAATCAAGGATTTCATTAAAGAGAATGATAATGAGACAACATGCCAAATTATATGGAATACACCCAAAGCACTACTTAGAATTTGAATCTATAAACACATCAGTAAAAACAAAAAACAAAACAAACAAAAAAAAAACCCAATGGATCAATTAATTGGACATGAAACTAAGAAGAAAAAACTAGTAAGAAAAAATTTTAAATGGCCAATTAAAACCAAATTGGAAATCCTGAAATTCAAAGGAGAGATTAATAAAATTGAAATTAAGAAAACCATATAACTATTGAATAAAACTGGGTGCTGATTTTAGGGGGAGGGATAAAACAAATCATTTGATTTGATTACATTTGATTTTAGAAAAAAAAACGAAAAGCAGATTACTATTATCAAAAAAAGGAAAGGGTGAATTCACCACCAAAGAAGAAGAAATTAAAGCAAGTATTGAGTTATCTTCCTCAATTATATGCCAATAAACCTGAAAATATAAGTAAAATAGATGGATATTCACAAAAATATATATTGCTCAGATTATCAAAGGAGGAAGTAGAATATTTAACTCTTATTTTAGAAAAAAATAAATAGAATAAGCCATCAGTAAGGTCCCTTAGAAAAAAATTCCCTACCTGCTCAATGCAGTGCCAGATGGATTCATAAGTGAATTCTACCAAAAATTTAAAGAATAATTAATTCTAATGCTTTATTACTCATTTTAAAAATAGGCAAGGAAGGAATCCTATTAAACTTCTTTTGAAATACAAATATAATACTGATATCTGAACCGGGAAGAGCTAAAACAAAAAAAGAAAATTATAGGCAAATTTCCCTAATGAATATTAATACAAAAATTGTAAATAAAATGCTAGGAAGGAGAGAGAGCAATAATATAATAATATAGGTACTATACCAACAATGCAGATGTTCAATATGAGTAAAAATATCAGCATGATTAACCACATCAATAATAATACCTACAGAAATCATACAATTATCTCAAATCCTTTTGACAAAAATATAACACCTTTTCCTTAAAATGACAATAAATCTCTCTACCTAAAACCAAGAGGGAATGTGGAAAAGCTGGGACACTAATGTATTGTTAACATATAATGTTAGGCTTATATCCCAATGTTATAACAACTCTTTTTGTGGTGGCTCAAAATTGGAAATTGAGGGGATGGCCATCAATTGCAGAATGGCTAAGTTGTCACATGATTTTTATGGAATATTATTTGTTGTAAGAAATGATGAGCATAATGACTTCAAAAAAACACTGAAAGACTTTTATGAACTGATGTAGAGTCAAGTGAACTGAAGCAGAAGAACATTATACACAGAAACAGTAATATTGTATGATGAACTGGAAATGATTCAAGACAATTCCAAAAGACTCATGAGTAAAAATATTTTCCACAGCTAGAGAAAGAATTGATAAGAGTCTGAATGTACTTTGAAGCATACTATTTTTTCTTTTTCATTCTTCCTTCTTTTCTTTCTTTCTTCCTCCCTCCATCAATGGCTCCCTTCCTTCCTCCCTCCTCCTCCCTTCATCTCCCTTTCCTTCTCCTTGTCCCTTCTCCCCACCCCTTCTTCTCCCCTCTCTTTCTTTCTTCTGTTAAATGACAAAATGGATGTATTGTTTTACATGATTGGTCATATATATATAAAACCTATATCATATTGCTTACTATCTCAGGTATAAGCTATGGGAAAAAGGATTGGATAAAAATTTGAAAAAAAAAAAGAATGTTAAAATTCTTTTAAATGTGTTTGGGAAAAATAAAATATGTTTTAAAAGATTCAAATGAAGAAGAGCTAAGAAGTTGCACAATCTCTCCTTCCAACTTTTTTCTCTAATTTCCCTTGTTCTCAATATTACCTCTAAGCCCAAAGCACAGAAACCTTGACACTTGCTATCATCTTTCCCTTAGTGCTTGTGTCTTTTTGAAACCTTTGTTTGGGGAAAAGGAAAAATATAGGACCATGGAATGTCAGAACTGGAAGAGATATTAATAAAGGTCATTTAGCCCCAAATCTCTTTTTATAGAGGAACAAGCTAAAGACCAGACAGGGAAAGCTATATTCTCCCCTCCCCCCAAGTTAAATAACAATAATGACAATGACTTTTAATCAAGTATTCTTTATAATAGTTCATTCAAAATAATAGATCCTGATACTGGGAATTTCCAAGAGCCAAGATGGTAGAATAAGCCAAAACTCTCCCATATTCACCTCCAACCAACCATAAAATAGTCTGTCCCGCCCCCAAATCCTGGAATAGCAGAACCAGCAAAAAGATGCAGTGAATCAATCTTTTAGCCCAAGAAACCTAGAAATTCAACAGGAAACGTATCTCTGGCAAAAGGGGAACACAATTCAGGACAGGAAACAATCCAGTAAGACAGCAGCAAGCCCAACTTTAGCAAACCAGTGAGATATCCTGACCCCAGTGCAGTGGAGCAGGTAACACTAACACTAGGACCATCCCTTCCCTCTACCCCGATATGCCTCGGCATAGCCAGGGGACCAGTTAGACTCCAGCTTTGAAAACTGTCACATGCTTTAGCATAACCATAGGCAAATCGGCAGTGCCAAAGAGCAGACAGTCATGTGCCTAGTGAAATGGAAACAACTCACTTGTCTCAGCCTATGCCAGACACCAGCACTAGTATTTCAACTCAGTGTATGGTATGCTATCAGACCCCTATGGCACCAGTACCAGCCACCCCAAACCTACCTGCTCAATGCAGTGCCAGATAGGAGAGTCCCCCAAGAGCTTCAGGGGAATATCTTTGTAGCACCAGGTACATAACCAGGGCTTGCAGTCCCTGGCATAAGAAATCTGAGACAATGCTCCTTCCATCCCAAGAGCAGAGATCAAATTTAAAAGGAAAAAAGTTTTTAAAAAAGATGAGCAAAGAAACAACAACAAAAAAAGATAAACAGGAAGTTATTATTGTGGCAGGGGAGCTTGACACAAATTCAAAAGAATGCTATGATGTCAAAACACTCATGGACATAACCCCAAAGAAAAATGGGAAGTGGTCTCAAACCCAGAAATAACTTATGGAAGACCTCAAAAAGGAATTTTAAAATCATATGAGAACAGAAGGAAAAAAAAATTGGAAGGAGAAATGAGAGTGATGTAAAAGAATTATGAAAAAAAAGTCAACAAGTAAAATCAGTCAAGTGGAAAAGGAGATACAAAAATCCATGGGATAAAATAATTTCTTAAAAAGTCCAACTCGCCAAATGGAAAAGGAAATACAAAAGATAAATGAGGAAAGTAACAACTTTAAAGTTAGAATTGAGTAAATGGAACCTAGTTATTTTATGAGACATTGAGAATTAGCCAAACAAATTCAAAAGAATCAAAAGGATAAGAACAGGCAATTTTCAGATGAAGAAACCAAAGCTATCTATGGGCATATGAAAAAGGCTAAATCACTTTTGACTAGAGAAATGCAAATCAAAATAACCTTGCACCTATCAGATTGGTTGTGACCAAAAAGAGAAAAAGAAAAAAGGAAATGATAAATATTGGAAAGGATGTGGGAAAATTGAGACACTAATGTACTTTTGTTGAGGTTGGGAAATGATCCAACCATTCAGGAGAGAAATGTGGAACAAAGGGCAACCATACCATTTGATCCAGCAATACTTCTACTAGGCCTGTGTCCCAAAGGGATCACAAAAAGGAAAAAGGACCTATGTGTGCAAAAAATATTTATAGCAGTTCTTTTCATGGTGGCAAAATATTGCAACCTGAGGGGATGTTCATCAATTGGGGAATGGCTGAACAAGCTGTAGTATGTGAATATAATAGAATACTATTATGCAATAAGAAATGCTGATCAGGAAGATTTCAGAAAAACCTGAAAAGATTTGTACAAACTGATACAAAGTAAAATGAGCAGAACCAGGAAAACATTGTACAAAGTATTAGCAATATTGTGAGATGATCAACTATGAATGACTCATACAATACTTTTTCCTACTTAATTTTTTTCATGTTTTTTTTTTTCCCTATTGATCTGTTTCTTCTTTTACAACTTTTGACTAATACAAAAATATGTTCTACATGAGAGCACATGGATGACCTGTATCAAATTGTTGACCATTTTTAGGAAGAGAGAAGGGAGGGAGGAAGGGAAGAAGAAAAAATTGGAACTTATCAAATCTTCTTATGCTATGAATGTTAAAAATTGTCTTGATATGTAATTGGGGGAAAATATATTAAAAAATTCGAACCAAAAAAAGTTCTACCTTCCCAAACCAAAATAATAGTGTCTCATTTTGCACTAAACTACACACACACACACACACACACACACACACACACACACTTTTTTTTTTTTCCTCCTGTTATGGCTTAAGCCAGCACTATAGATGTGAAGACTTGCTGTAGTACAAGAACACTCCAATTATGCTGCTGGTACTACATGCTGAGAAAGTCAAGGGAATATTAGAAAGGCAATCCTTAATGGATTCTCAGTAAATCTAAAGTAGATAACTGAGAGTTGACTGTAATTTAAACAAATTCATTTCATATCACAGTCACTTGGAATAAACTAAAAAGCATTCATGTATATACAGCTCTTTATTTACCCAAAAAGTAATTACTGTAAATGATACTGTTATACTCTGCTAAGAAAAAATGTTACAGGATAAACTTCAATGTATAATCAGTCAATCACACAGAAAATTCTTATATATACATTTTAAGTTGTGGCCTCCTTCTGGTTCACTTTCCTTTGCCTTCAGATGATAGTAATAAGAGATAGCCTGATGTAGTGGATGACTGATGGACTTGAAGAGCTAAGTTCAAATATGAATTCTTGTACTTACTAGTTGTGGGATTATGGAAGAAATCACTGAACTCCTCAGTCTCAGTTTTTAAATATGCTAAATTGAGATAAGATAATTGTGCTTATTTCTCAGGCTACTGAAAGACTCAAAGGAGGTATGTGTGAGCGACTTTGCAAACTTTAAAATTCTGTAAAAATGTTAGCTATTAGAATTTCTTTGCTTCAATACTTTAAAACAGTTGTGATCAATTTCACTGATGTGAATATCCTCTAATGATTCTCAGCTCTATTCATCCATTCCTTTTTATTCTGTGCAATGTTTGTCAGTGTTCTCCTATGTATCCCCCATGAAGTCTGGATCTGACAGCAAGATCTTAGACAAGTCTCTTCATCTCTTTTATCTCTCAATTTCTTCATCTGCAAATAAGTAGACTGGATTCTAAGATCTCTTTCAGTTTTAACAATTTATACAGCTGGCTTATAGAACCAGCCTCCAATGACTCCCTCTTTAATTTCCTGGAATTTCCCCTTTATCTCCCTCATTCTGCTGAAATTGCTCAAAGATCAAATATGAGCAAGCTCCTTCTAGCCAAGTATTAGATTAGTATTAGTCACAAAATCTTCTTGGTGGAACTCCAGAAGTCATAAAGACCAATGTGCCTAAAGCTTATAAATTTTCAAAGAGGCATTCAATAACTCCCAAATAAATGCTAGGTATTATTATTATTGTTAGTGTTAGTGTTAACATTATTATTACAGTTACCTTTACTTTTCTAATTGTCCTTTTCTGTATGCTCTCCAGCTTAGCAAAATCCTTAAAATAGAAATAGAAATAAAGATAGTATATCAGATAGGCTTTAAGTAAGCAGAATACAGTGGTATTGAACACTATCCCCTTTTTAATGCAGGCTAAGATTGCACTAACCTTTTTGACAACCCAGTCATAATGTAAAATAAATCTTGACTGTAAAGTCCATTAAAAAAAAAAAAGCTGTATTTTTTTTTTCTTAAAGTCATATTGCTGTCTAGATCTGCTTATATCTTAAAATTGTGAAATTGATTTTTTAACCTAGGTCTAAAAAGTAAAAAGTAAAAGATATCAAGAAAAGAAAAATAAAGTGATTTAAGCTTCACAAATTTAGAGTTTAAAAAAAATTTTTTGTTTTTTTTACTTTTCACCTTTATTCCTGTCATATTTCACCTTATTAAGGTCGGCCCAGTGTTCTTGCCTGTTAAAATTGTCACTTGTTCTGTTTCTTCTGCCAATATGATAAACATCATCTATTCCTTAATTCATGCTAAACCAGTACAAGACTAAATTAAGATCTCTAAAGCTTCAACCACAGATCCCCTTTGAATGTGACATAAAAACATGTCTGGCATGGCAAGTCTGAAAGAAACTGCTGGATCTTTGTGCTGAACCCTTTCTTTCCTAGATGGTCTTTTAATGATATATTCTAAAATTTTGCTAGAAAGAAAAACAAACTGATTGACCTATGTAAATTTTTTTCTCTTCCTTTTCCTAAAAATGGAAACTTTTTTTTCACTCCTGTGGCATCTCTTCAGTTCTCTATAGCCTTTCAGAGATCACAAATAATGACTCAGCAAATATATCTTCCAGTTCTTGTAGTATTCAAAAACATAGTACCTATAGTTCAGTGATTTGAGCAGTGTCTAAAATAAGGAGAGGAGAAGGTGGAGGGATGTTTGTAAAGTATTATGTTCTACTCTGAGTACCACATTTGGCAAAATACTGATATAGTGAAGGGAACATCATGAGAGGGGAAAGTAGCATGACATAGTACATTAGAGCACTGGACTTAAAGAGTCAGGAATACTTAAATTTAAATCCTGTCTCAGACACTTGCTAGCTATCCTAAGCCTTAAACATCTCTGGGCCTTAGTTTCCTCAAGAAAGGTGGACTTGATATTTTATGCTGGTTCCTAGAAAAACTTACATGAATAAAATCAAAGAATTATTAACAAACTAGAGCATGCCCTAAGAAAGGTGACGAATCTTATGGACAGACTGGAGAGACAAAACATTGTATGAATCAGGAATCAGAAAAGCCTGGGTTCAAATCTTAGCTCTAGTAATAATTACCTTATTTGATCCTAGGAAAGTCATAAAACCTTTATGAATCTCAGCTTCCTAACAGTAAAACAGAGAAAGATTATGTTTCTCACAGGGCTGCTGTGAGAAGTACTTTATACCATAAAACACTATAAACGATTATCTTTTTTTCCTTTCTTTAATCAATGCTCAGGCATTTCAATCATCTTCATCACACTCTTTTTTTTTTTGCCATATGATTTCTCATCTCAATCTCTCTTCCTCCCATTCTCCCATAGGCACACTTCTCATTGAGAGTTACTTGCCTCCACTATCAGTTGTCAAAGAATGTTATTTCTTCTCTTCCACCTCTCTTCCCTCATTGTAGGGGGATACAGATCAGATACCATTCACACTATGATATGCTGGAAGTCACTGCAGGAGCACTGCCATATTTTTTCCCCATCAACTGACCCTAAGGAACAATGATCCTCCACCAATAAGAATGTGATCACACTGGAAGCTAAGACTGTATAATATTCTGTATTCCTATTCCCAATGATCAATATGGAGTTTGGCACAGAGTAAGCAAGTACTTACTGAATCTTTTCATTCACTTGTTCAATTATGACTTATTCCATGCAATAAGAACTCTTCTTGTCAATTAAACTGATCTTCTTAATATGTGTCTTTTCTTTCTCATTCACTCCTATAGTTGCTTGTTTATACAGTTTAGAGGACTATAAAATTTGGAGCTACATGGATCCTTAGAGGTCATGTAGTTCCACTCCTTTTTCTTTTTTTAAGATGAGAAAAGTGATCTGGGCCAGGATTTGAACTCAGGTACTCCAAATGCACCATATCATTCTGTTTATCCTATTTAGAATGACCCTCCCCCCATCTTCTGCCACTCAAATTAACTGTGAGATGCAATTCCATATATACTTTTTTCATGAAGCTTTTCTAGAATAACTCTAGTCCTAAATAACATTTCCACTACTATTTCATACTTAGATGTTGCCTAATTTGATTCACTAGTAGCTTCACAAATGTACACACTGAGAAATCTGATCCTTGTATGTTGATTTCTATGTGAAAGTAATACTATGTGTACATTATTTACAATAAAGTTACTAGGAATTGTCATCTTTCTAATATATAGTTCACATTATAAAGTTGGTTAGCACCCAATGATGATTAGAAGACCACAGCATCAACATAATATTCTTCCATTTATTTAATTCCATTGCTTCATTATCAAAGACATTTCTGGGATTTAATTCCATCATTTAGAGGGTCCATCTGCAATTGCTTCTTAAACCATGTTAGCTGGTTGGCCAGACAGCAACTACCACAATTGCAATGAGCAACAGTACAATTACCACCATCATTCCTGGGGGAAAAAAAAGAAATGTAAATTACTCCTTTTATTTTATTGAAATGATGTTTCAAAACAAACAAACAACAAAAAAAGCATCCAAGTTGTAGACTACAAAAGTAACCCGCCAAGTCAACAGCATTTCTATATAATAATTTTTAACATCCAAAAAGCAAATCCCAGCCAAATTACTAAAAAGTACCTAAGATGTTTGAGAATCAATCTATCCAAATACATTCAATAATACTTCAAGAGATTCAGTTATAAAATGTTTCCTAAAGAAATAACATCTTAAATAAGTGGGAAAATATTTAGTTCTCATGGCTAAATGGCAATGTGATAAAAACAACAAAAAAACCAAAGTTAATTTATGACTTTAATGCTAGATAAATGAAAATACCAAAATTATATTTTATAGAACTAGATAAAATAATAATGACATTCAATTAAAGTAGTAAAAAATTGAGAATGTCAAAGGAATTAATGAAAAATGTTGAAATGAAAGGGTGTAAAGGGCTGAAACTCTTAAAAGGTATGCTTGAATCAGACAACTGAGTACTTAAGGCTAATTACCTATTAGACAATTGACTCTATTAGCATGTTTGGAAAAATGGCCCTTCTCTGTTCAGTGCTGGCTCAATGTTTGGTGCCTACAAATAATCTTAGGAAAGGTTTAGAGGGTGGGGTGAGACAAGCTAGACTCACTTGGTGGCAGGACAAGGAGGAGAAGCGCGGAGATTCTGGACTCCAGAATCGAGAAGAGATATTTGGCTAAACTCCTGGCAGTTTGCCTGCTTCTCTCCCTAAAGATCCTGACTCTGGCTGATCCTGAGACCTCCAGAGAGCTAGCCCAGACTTTACATTTTGACACCCAATGTGGACTAAGGACCCTGATTTCACTGAAGAAGTCCCTGGTGACCAGGAAATAGGGTGTGTATTTTAATAGACAAACAGGGAACTTACTTTGTTAAGAGCTAAACTAGTAACTTTCATTTTCTAGCTGAAATGGGGCAGATATTAGGAAAAGATTCTCCCCCACCCCTACTCCCAACCCCACCCCGAGGGAGATCTACAGGAAGCATACTCAGACTAATAAAGAGACAGGGTTTGATTGTAACTTGGGAGCAGACTGATGGACTCATGGATACTTTAGAAGCATGTCCCCTTGGTTCTCCAAGGAAGAAGAAATAGAAGCAAATGATTGGAAACTAGTAAGAGATCAACTATGTGAATATTACTATGATAATGGTCCTGGATTCAATTTCCAAGGAAACATTTCATATGTACAACTTAATACAATTGGCCTTAAAGAATCCCGCAAGTTCTAGAAAAAAGAAAAGTTTTAAGAACAGCCAGACAAGGAAGTGTGAGGAAAAAGAAGAGACTGGAGAGGGTGATGGAAATATTGCCAGAGGACATGGGGAACTTGAAGAATGTGATTTTCACTCTCACAGCCCGGCTTCAATTCCCCCTACACCCAAGCAGGCTCTTGACCCTCCCCCATCAACTTCACCTTCCTGGGTAGAGGGAGGAGGAGAAATGGGAGGGGCAGTGATATCACCAGCACCTCCCCCTCAGCAATCACCCTCCCTATAATTAGATTGCAAAAGGCAGGACTTAAAGCCAAAGAGAAAGGGCAGAATACAGCTGATTTGAGAATAGAATGTATTCTATGACTGAACAGCTTAACTCTTCAGGTCAAGAAAGCAGAAGAAACACTCCTTTTGATCTAGAAAATCATCAAAAACCTAAAAAAGGCTTGCATTCTTTATGGGGCTACATCATCTTATGTTAAGATCTTATTAGAGAATTTCATTTATGAAATTTTAACCCCTAGTGACTGGAAATCTATAGCAAGGACATGCTTAGAACCTGAACAAAACTTCTTGTGGCTTTGTGAATACAGTGAACTCTGTAGAATACAAGCCCAACAAAACAGGCAAACTGGAGTTAATACTCCAATCACCTATGACCAACTAACAGGTATAGGTTTTTATGTAGACACTTCAGCACAGATTAATTACCCCATAGACGCATATGAGTAAATTGCTTCTGCTGCTATCAAAGCATGGGGTTTTCTCCCAGGTAAACAGGACAGAGAGGCCTTCATGAAAATAGCACAAGGGCCAAAGGAACCCTTTGCTGATTTTGTGGAACGCCTGCAGACAGCTGTCATACGAACTACTGGTGGAAATGCAGTAACAGAAATTTTGATAAGGCAACTTAAGAAAATGTTAATGAGGTTTGTCAAAGAATCATACTAGGACTACGCAGGTATGCTCCTTTAGAGGAAATCATAAGATGCTGTGCCACAGTGGGCACAAATACCTTTTATAGCCAGGCTATGATGTAGACTTCCCAAGATTCGAATATGGGAAGACAGGATCCCTTTGGAAAGGGACTTCCAGAGAGATTTGTCACTGCTTTCAATGTGGTAAAGTAAGGCACCTGAAAGTTCAATGTAGGCATAGAGATAGAGTGAGAAAACAAGGTGGGTGAACAAGACCCAAAACCCTATGTCCAAAATGCAACAGAGGCTTCCATTGGACATCAGAATTCAGGGAAACAGGATGGCGGGGCCCAGCCCCAGGGCCCAAAACAAAAAATATTTGAGGCATGATGGCAGCTGATGCTACATCCAGAGAGCTTTTAGAAGTTCAGTACTCAGACATGACCATTCAGCCATCTGATGGGAGAAAGGGATTACACAATCAATCAGCCAGGAAGCAACTTGATGGGAGAAATGGATTACACTTGGGGAGAACAAAGTTATATGCAGCTGGGACTACTGAGATATCCCCTGGAGAGGTGAAATCTGTTCCTCTCCAGTCTATGGATCCCTTACCTCCAGACACAGTAGGCTTGACCATTTCACCTCCTGGGAGTACTTACAAAACAGTGTTCATCCACACACTTATGTGGGAAACTGGGGAGTGTGTAGATAATATTCCAGTCACTAATACAGTTGTAGACAATGTGTGACTTATCAACCAGGAGAAGTAGTAGCATCAGGTTTACTAATACAAACTCCTAATAAGCAATCTGGTGATATTTGCCCAGATTCTGACTCCAAGCACAGAATCCAGGAACATTCTGGCCTGCAGCAGTTAGAGCTGACCATCCTATGCTCACTATCTATATAAATGGCATACCATCAGAAAGATTGGTAGACACAGGTGCAGATTGTACAGTCATTAGAGGTGCCAAATGGCCCAGTCACTGGCCAAAGATTAAGGCAGACACCTACATGCCTGGTGTAGGAGGATCAATAGCAGCTGAAATTAGTGCTACCTCTTTGAGATAGACTTTTGAAGATGAAACAGGAGTTTTTACTCCTTTTATAGTTGAAAAAATCCCCATCAATCTGTGGGGAAGAGACATTTTACAACAATTAGGATTACAAATGAGCACCTTAGTTTTTTAGGCAGGGCTGCTGTTGAAGGCCTGCCAACACACCCTAAGGTGCTTACAGTACAAAAACTTTCGCTAAGAACAAAGAAGCTAAACACCTTAAATGAATTTCAGAAATTGATAGGACATAGCCAATGAATGTGTCCAGTGTTAGGGTTGACTACCTATCAATTACAACCATTATATGACATTTTAAGGGGAGATGGTGCTTTAAACTCACCACACCAGCTTACAAAAGAAGCTCAAGAGACTTGAGAGAAGTTGAACTAGCTTTATCCAATGTGGTCGAAAGAGTCACTCAAAAACCCTTGGAAATATCAATTTTTGCTACAAAAGAGGCACCCACAGCAATTCTTCATCAAGGAGACAGTGTGATAGAGTGGGTAAACCTCCCAGTACAACCAGACTAAAGCCTAACTCCTTACCCAGTGTTTGTAACTAGAATTTTATTAAAGGCCATTAAGCGAGCAGTACAATTATCTGGGATAAGACCTGACAAGATATACACCTTTTATATTAATGCACAAATTAATGTATGCTGTGAAACCATTCCAGAGTGGCAAATGTTATTGGCCACAGCTCCAAGTTTTACACATGGGTCTCCATTAAAGATAACCAGACTATTACATAATTGGCAATAGATTTTTGAAAAAAAAGTTTCTAAAGTTCCTCTTAAAGGACCAACTGTCTTTACAGATGCATCTAAACATAATATTTGTGCTGTATATTCTCATGACTTAACTATAAAGAGAGTAGTAAGAATTCCTTTTCAATCCACTGAGCAGAATGAATTGTATGCAATGATCCTAGCTCTTATTATCCAGGAAATATAAATATAATATCTGATTTGGCCTATTCAGTAGGTGTGGTACAAAGAATTGCCACACCCCGAATAAAATTTGTAGCTTCTAATATACATCAGCTCTTTAAGGACCTCCAGGAGCAAGTGAGAAAGCATTCAGGTAAGATTTATATCTTGCATGTCCACTCTCATAGTGGACTTCCAGGTCCTATTTTTGATGGTAATTCAAAGGCAGATAGCCTTCTAACTATGATGAGCAATACTCCTTTCAGTTTCCGCAAGTCCAAGAATTTCATTCTAAATATCATCAGACTGCTTGAGCTTTACGTTTACAATTTGGAATAACAAGAGAGGAAGCCGGGAGCATAGTAAAAGCCTATACAGCTTGCATTCCTTTCCGCGCTCTTACACTCCTTCCAGGGAAGAACCCTCGTGGTTTGAGACCCAGTGAAATTTGAGAAATGGATGTGATCCATTATAAATCTTTTGGTCGTCTGTCTTTTATCCATGTTGTAGTAGACACCTTTTCAGGATTTACTTTTGCAATTCCAGCAGCAAAAGAGACAGCCCAGGTGGTATCTGGATTCCTTATGCAGGCATTTGCAATTATGGATGTGTCACAAGCAATAAAAACAGATAATGGACCTGCATATACTTCTAAACATTTTGCACACTTTTGTGCACAGTATAAGATTTTACATACCACTGGCATACCCTTTAATCCTCAAGGATAGGCAATAGTAGAGAGGAGAAACTGAGACATTAAGACACTCCTCCAAAAGCAAAAGAAAGGGAGAGCCAAAGGTAACCCTAGAGAACTTCTAAATTTAGCTCTTTATACTATTAACTTCTTGATTTTTGACTTGATTTTTGACCCATCTGGCAGACAGGTTTTATAAACCACTGGAAGAGCAGTGTCCAGTACGAGCAGCTCCACTATCTTTAGATAATCACCAGATAATGTGGAGAGATTCAGAAAGTGGTGAATGGAAGGGATCAGATAGGTTAACTACTTGGGGGAGAGGGTTTGCTTGTATCTCTACAAATGGAGAAGGAATTAGATGGGTGCCAACAAGCCGTATTCGTCTTGCCCATCAGAGAGAGACGGAGCAGACCCTCAAAATGAAGGAGAAGATCCAAGAAACATTGGGTGGTTCCATTGCTCATTGTGCCCACCAATGAAAGAGCATGGCAGTTATGGTGATTGACTCATGAGTATCAAAAATTGTTGGACTTCAAAACCCTCAGGAATCATTGGAATCCCTGAGACATGAAAAGATTGTTGTAGGACTTGAAAACCCTCAGGAATCATTGGATTCCCTAACACATAAAAAGACTGTTGCAGGACTTCAAAAACTTTCAGGGATCATTGGATTTCCTGACACATGAAATAATGGACAATAGATTGGTTTTG
Organism: Antechinus flavipes; assembly: GCF_016432865.1. Lineage (NCBI taxonomy): Eukaryota > Metazoa > Chordata > Mammalia > Dasyuromorphia > Dasyuridae > Antechinus > Antechinus flavipes. The sequence goes on from NC_067401.1 coordinate 182,834,013, forward strand.
GACTATCTCTTGGTTGCTGAAGGAGGCATATGTGTGATTGTCATTTACATACCCTCCTTCTAGGACTTCTGGAAATCTTTTACAACACCATGTTGATTTATATTGTTCGGTATATCACTACTTGCATGTACAATTCATGTTTGTTACACCACATTGAGTCTGCACTGGCTGTGAGAAGAGTCATCACTGCTAGCCTGTGCTTTATTGCTATGTGCTTGTGTAATACATCCCATGCTGATGGGTTTGTGTATACCTGTTTCTAGTAAGACTCTTCAGCCCAGAGACCTGCTAAAATATCTGGCTTGACTCCCCACTTCCCTTTGATATTTTTCATCTCTCTTCCTGAGAAGTCAGGGAGAGTGTGATCATCTCCTTTTTAGTGCTTTCATCTCCCTTCTTGAGAAGTCAGGGGGAGCGTGATCACCTCCTTTTTGGGTTTCTCACTTCCCTGAGATGTCAGGGACAGCATGACTACCTGTGTTCTAAAACAAAAGAAAGTGAGAGATGTAAAGGGCTGAAACTCTTAAAAGGTGTGCTTGAATCAGACAACTGAGCACTTAAGGTTAATTACCTATTAGACAACGACTCTATTAGCATATATTTGGAAAAATGGCCCTTCTCACTGTTCAGTGCTAGCTCAATGTTTGATGTACACAGATAATCGTAGGCAGGTTAGCGGGTGGGATGAGACAAGCCAGACTCACTTGGTAGCAGGACAAGGAGGAGAAGTGTGGAGCTTCTAGACTCCACAATCGAGAAGAGATACAGTTTGCCTGCTTCTCCCCCTAAAGACCAAGGACTTTTACTTATCCTGACTCAGGCTGATCTTGAGACCTCCAGGGAGCTAGCCCAGACTTTATAAAAGGGGAATAGCACCTCATGAAGTTAAACTTTGGGACCATCAAAACCATTTGGCATTAATTTAAAAAAAAAAAAAAACAAATCAAAAAGAAAAATGACATGTGCTGGGGGCATATGGGAAAACAGGCATTTTAATATACTGTTAGTGGAGTTGTGAACTAGTCCAACCCTTCTGGAAAGCAATTTGGAACTATGCCCAAGAAGCTATTAAGCTGTACTATCACTTCTAGGGTTATATTCCAAGAAAGAGGAAAATGACTCATATGTACAAAATATTTATAGCAGTTCATTTTGTGTCAGGTAAGAAATGAAAACAAAGAAGATACCCATCAACTGGGGAATGGCTGAACAAATTGTGGCATATGAATGTGATGGAATATAATTTATAAGAAATGATAGGGGGTGAAATCAAGACAGAAACTTGACTAAGCTCTCCCAAATTCCCCTCCAGACATTAAAATAACTTCTAAAAAAACAATTCTGGAATGGCAGAACCAATAACTCTCTGGCCCAAAACAAATTTTAGAAAATTGGCAGGAAAGTTCTGTTTTTCTAGGGTAGAGCACAGTCCAGCACAGGCTGCCCCGGAAAGCCAGCAATATAGCCTTTGGGGGTGACTGAATCAGAGGTGATTGGACAATTTGTCAGAAAGAGATTATAGGAGGTACTTTGCTGGTAGTTGGAGGAGGACTCTGTTGCACTGCCCATACACAGATCTGAGTCATAGTCCCAGGGAGAGGAAGAACACCAAGCATGTGACTACACCCTGGTCACAATTCCGGAGTAAAAAAAGAATGCTTGTGGTTCTCACAGACCACAGCATAGATAAGATTAGTGACCAGACACCTTTCACCTAGGAAGAACTAAAAACTTACATATCCCCAAGAACAAGTTCTAAAAGCAGAAGTACCAAAAAACCTAAAAGACCAGTGCCTCTCCACTGTTATAGCGGAGTTATAACTTTATAACTTTAACAAATATAAAAAGTCAAGAAATAGGCTAGAAAATTAAAAAAAAATTTAAAAAGGATCCAGCCATAGAAAATCATTATACTAGGGAAAAGATCAAAACACAAACTCAGAAAAGGACAACAAAATCAAAATAGCTAAATTACCCTCTCACCTTCCCTCCCCGCAAAATGAATTGGTCTGAGGCTTAAAAAGAATTCCTAGTAGAGCTAAAAAGTATTTTTCAAAATCTAATACAACAGGTAAAAGAAAAATTGGAAAAAGAATTGAGAGCAATGGAAGAAAGCCATGAAAAATGATTCAATAGCTAGGTAAAAAGAGGCACAAAAAGAAAATGATATTTTTAAAAAAAATCAGAATTTAAAAAATGGTAAAAGAGGCACAAAATCCCCCCCCCCCCAAAAAAAAAAAACAGAATTGGCTAAATGGGGAAAAAATGTACAAAAATTCTCAGGGAAAAAAAAAAAAACTCCTTAAAATATGGAATGGGTCAAATGGAAAGGAAAGAAACAAAAGCTCACTAAAGAAAACAATTCTCTAAAAATTACAATTGGGAAAGTGGAAATTAATGACTCAGATATCAACAAACAAAACAAAAACCTAAAAGAATGAAAAAATAGACAAAAATGTAAAAAATCTCACTGGAAAAATAACTAATCTGGACAATAAATTCAGGAGGGTAATTTAAGAATTATCTGACTACCTGAAAGCTATGTTCAAAAAAAGAGCCTAGATATCTATCATCTTTCAAGAAATTATCAAGGAAAACTGCCTTGATTTTCTAAAATGAGAGAGTATGATAGAAACTGAAAAAAAAATTGACCTCCTGAAACTCGATTCCCAAATAAAAACCCAGAGCAATATTACAGACTAAATTCCAGAGTTCTCAGGTCATAGAAAAAAATAATGCAAGCAAATCAGAAAGAAACAATTCAAATATTGTAGAGCCACAGTCAGGACAATAACATGATTTAGTAGCTTTTATGTTAAAGGATCAGAAAGTTAGGACTGTGATATTCTGGAGAGAAATAAACTAAGAGTACAACTAAGAAAAACCTATTAGCTAAACTAACAATATTCCTTCAGGGGAAAAAATTAGATAATTAATGAAAAAGGAACTTTTGAGTATTCCAGATGAAGACCAGAGCTAAACAGAAAATTTGACTTTCAAATACAAGACTCAAGAAAAGCATAAAAAGGTAAACAGGAAAGGGGAATCATAAGGACCACAATAAGGTTAAACTATTCACATTCCTATTTGGGAAGATGGTACATGTAATTGAATTAATTCCTAAAAACTTTCTCATAAGGCAGTTTGAAGGACACAAAAAGAAAGCATGGATGTGGATTAACTATAATGGGAAGATAGCTAAAAAAAAAAAAAAAATAAGGAGAAAGAGGGAAGCACTAAGAGAAGGGGGAGTGAGAAGTGGAATGGGGTGAATCACCTCACATTTAAAAAAAAACTTTTACAGTAGAGATGAAAAGTAGGGGTGGCAAACAATGCTTTAACCTTACTCTTATCAGAATTGGCTAAAAGAGGAAGTAACATACACACTCAGTTGAGTAAAGAAATATATTATATCCTACAAGGAAGTAGTGTGAGAGGGGGAGAAGAAAAAGGTGTGGGTTTGATCAAAGGGAAGGCAGATTAGAGGAGATAGTGAGAAGAAGAAAAATGTTTTTGAGAATGGACAGGATGAAAAGAGAGAAAAAGATAAACAGCAAAATAAAGGCTGTTGTGCTAGTTTCCGTGGATAATTCTACCTCAGTTTCCCTAATTGTTCTACCTTAATTTCCCTGAATTGTTCTGCCTGGTTGCAACATCCACCCTCCTAATCATCATGATGCAGAAAGTCCTTCTATCTTAGACATCATGATCCTAGACCTTCCCTACTTATCAGAATGTCCAATGCCTCCCCCCCTGTCAGAATCAGACTGATAGTCCCTTCCGCTCTCAGTGCTCTTGATTCCGCATCTGCCTCAGTCTACCCTGGTTGCTTGGAGCCACGCATGTATATATACTTCACGGGAAGCATACATTTACTGGATGCTGGATTCTTGGAGACAATAGTCTCATTCAGCCCTGGGATCAAATCATGGATCCATTTTGGTCCCAGTAAATTTCTTCCTTTTAAATAAAATATTAAAATCTCTCTATTCTCTATCTTGCCTCGATTTCTTCAGTATTGCAAGGTGGAAGGAAGTACATAATAACTGAGAAAAAAAATTTATTGCAAATTCTCCGATAAAGGCCTAATTTTTCAAATACAGAGAAAATAGTCAAAGAATACAAGTCATTTAATTTTCAGATTAAGAAATAAAAGCTATCTAGTAATAAGAAAAATGTTTTAAATAACTTTTGATTAGAGAAGTACAAATTAAACAACTCTGAGGTGCAACCTCACACCTATCAGACTGGGTAATATGATAGAATGGAAAAATGAAAAATGCTGAATAATATGTAGGAAAATTGGGACATTAACTAAAGCATTGTTGATGGAGTTGTGAACTAATCCAACTATTCTAAAGAATAATTTGGAATTATGCCTAATGGGCAACAAAACTGTGCATAGTTTTGACCCAGAAATACCACTACTAGTTATAGGTATTTTTGGGAGGAGAGGGAACAATTAAAGTTGATTTTCTATTATTTTATTTGAGAAATAGATATTTTAACACATTTGTTGATATTAAAGGCAAAAACACTGGAATTAAAAAAAAAAGAAGCCTTTGAATACCAAAGGTAGTGGGATTTTAGGTAGCTCTATACCAACATTAAATGGAAGCATCAATCTGAAGAGCTCTCTAGTTGGAGCTCAGATCCTAAGGTAATCTAAGAAGATACAAATATGGACAGAGATACAGTATTTGATGATAAACCATGAAGGGTTTAGCTATTCTCAACAATACAATGATCCAAAACAATTGGTGAAGAACTTATGATGAAAAAATGTTTTCCATCTTTAGAGAAAGGACTTATGTTTTCTGAATGCAGTTCAAAGCATACTTTCTCTTTAAAACTTATTTTTCTTGTTTATTTGTCTGTTTTCTTTTACATAACTAATATGGACATATGCTTTACATGACCGCACATATCAAACTGCTTGCTTTCTCAAGGGGGTAAGGAGTGGAAAGAAAGAATCTGGAACTAATTTTTTTTTAAATCAATGTTAAGTGGGGCAGCTAAGTGACACAGTGGATAGAGCACTGGCCCTGAAGTCAGAAGGACCATGTTGTGATCCACATTCAGTCCCCATAGTCCTCTTTCTGGATGCAGATGGCTTTCTACATCACAAGATCATTGGAAAAGGTCTGAATCACCTCATTATTGAAAAGAGCCAAGTCCATCACATAATCCTGCTGTTGCCATGTACAATGATTTCCTGATTCTGCTAACTTCACTTAGCATCAGTTCATGTAAGTTTCTCCAAGCCTTTCTGAAATCATTCTGCTGATCATTTCTTCAAATCCAGAATACTTCCTAGCAATGTGATCCTGGGCAAGTCACTTAACCCCAATAGCCTCAGGGGGAAAAAAAGTAAATTGTTTTTATATGAAATTAGAAAAATATATTTTTAAAATGATGGAAGAAAAATCTGGGAAGATTTGTATGAATTGATGCAAAGTGAGCAGAACCAGGTGAATAATTTAAACAGTAACAATAATAAAGATAATTAACTTTGAAAGACTTAGCAAATTTGATGAACAAAATGACCAACCACAATTCCAAAGGATTCATGGTGCTATTTACCTCCAGATAGAAAATTAATAGTCTCGGAATGTAGCCTGAAGCATATTTTTTTTCTCTTTTTTCCTTTTTCTTGTTTTTTTTTTTTCTTTTTTTGGGGGGGGAAACATGTCTAATGTGGAAATTTGTTTTACATTACTTTGCATATTTGAGGATGTTTTGCTTTTTTTTGCCTTCTTATTTGGTGGAGAACATGGAGGGACAGAATTTGGAACTAAAAAAAAATTAAGTCTCTACTTTAAAAAAATAACAAATAAAGTTATTTGTAAAAATCCAATCAATTAAAAAAATAATACTAGATAAACTGAACAAAACCAACAGGAAAGATAAAAAAATAATGTGATCAGGCAATTAGAAAAGATAATATAATTTGCATAACATTTGGAAAATTTTTTGTACAAAGTTAATGCATCTAGGATAAGACTAGATTTGTTTATATATGAAGACAATCTTTGTATGAAGTATTTCTGATAAGAACTTATATACAGAATATCCAGGATAACTAAGAAAAATATATGCCATATTGACAAGTAATCAAAAAAACATAAACTCTAAAACAAATTTCAATCTATTAATTATTTTGTGAAAAATATATTACAAATCACAAGTAATAGAATTATAAATCTAAACAACCCTGAGATTTTGCTTCACATCCAGAAAATTGGCAATGATGGGAAATAGTTAATGTTGGATAATGTTGGAAGACACATACATTAGTGTAATAATGCATTGTTAGCAGAATTATGAATTAATAAAAACCACTCCAAAAAGCCATTTGGAATTATGTAATGTAGCTAAAATCACCTTTGGCCCAAAATTCTACTACCAGGTGCATAACTCAAGTAAATTACTGATACAAAGAGAACTCCATAAAACAACAAAATATTTATATCAGCAGTTTTTGTTATGACAAAGAAATAGAAATAAAATGATACTGATTGCTCAGAAAATGGCTAAACATGAATACAATAGAATATTACCTGTACTAAAAAGAAATGATATTAAAAAACAAAAACAAAAACAATGAACAGAGTGAGGAAAGACTTTCACAAACTAATTAAAAGTAAAATGAACACAGACAGGAAAATAATATACACTTTGATTACAACAATATAAAGAACCATAATGTAGTAGATTCTTAATTGAGACTTTTCTCACTTCTTCTATCACTTAAAGCATTTTGTCTATATATACTTTGTCTAGTCTTAACACACTGAGCATTATATCACACTTATTGATAGACTTGCCAAACAGGTATACCCTCATAATATCAGATTTTCAAGCACACAAGCCTGAGGGTAAAATCCCTTGAATTCAAGGTTAAGAAGTTGGAAATTTCTTTTACAGATAATGGGAAGCATTGAATGTTTTTGAACAACAACATCACTACCATGATGACCATCATCATCATCACCACCACTATTCATCACTGGCCTTTATAATACTTTAGGTTTACAAAGCCTTTTTATATACATAGTCTCATTTAAGTGTTGCAAAAACTCTTTAAGTATGTAAAAATGGCAAACAATGTTTTTGGAAAATTAATCTTGTGATAAGATGCAAGATGAACTATAGTGAGGACCTATCAAAAAGCTAATATGATAATAATAAAAATTCTCATAATGAAGACATATAAAGTAGTACAGAGCAAAGAAAGTAAAACATACATTAACTGGATCTGTATTTTTAAAATGACAACATACTATAAGTACATAGGTGAAAAACATTATAATATGGATTAAATAAGCAAATAAAATTATTTTGTTAAAATATGTACAAGTATATTTTGTTTTTAGGCAGTCTGGAATTCCTAGTTTTATGTATGGTTTTATTTGTTTTGTATTTTGTTTGTTTTTTTTAAGGCCCAAGTTTATAATTAAAAAATAAGAAACTCAGACTCTTCAAATTGTTACTTCAACCATCCAGGTGAAAAGTGAAGAAGGGCAGATGAAATTAAGTATTGGCAATGGGATTATACTTGAAAGAGGGAATCAGTCATTATTTAATATGTTTAAACATTATATTAGGTTATATGAAGGAAGGATTTGGTGACTCATTAGTTATAGACAAGGAAAAGAGACCACTCAAGAGATGCTTTTATGGTATTATGCCTCGGAATGGAAGAATTATGATACCATTAACAGAAACTAGGGAATCTGGAAGGGGAATTGCTTTTGGCAGGGGAATATGAATAGTGATATAAAGATATAAAGAATCTGCAATAATAGTGGGATACCCATATTGTTCTTAATTCAGCTTGAAGAAAGATGAAGAAGAATTAACAAAGGAAAAAGAAAAGGACTGGGACGGGGTGGGGAAAGAAATCATAATTATATAGTTTTAAAGAGACTAAGAGTCAAGGAAGATTCAAGAAGGGAGCATTGGGGGATATGAGTAATCAAGAGTATCAAGTTTTGTAAAGAGGTCAAAGAGAATGAGGATTAACATTAGGAGCCACTAAGTTTTATTTAGTTTGAAAGGAGACTATTAATGACCTATCAAAGTACAATTTGAACTGAAAGAGAATTCTCTTCTACGTAACTGTAACCTGAATGCAGGTAACTAAATTTCTTCAATTTCTTTATCCTGCTCTTTAATAATACCTGTTTTTCCAAATCTTTATTGTAAACATCTCTAGAACTTTTCTTCCTTGGCAATTATCATCCACTCCCAAGGTCTCAAATGATTACTAAAACTGCATATATAACTACAACCTATCACTTAATCTCCAATTTCACATCCCTAATTGCTACTGAACAGCTCCATCTGAAAGTTTGACCAGAACTTTAAATTCAAATTGAACTCATTATCATTTTTTTCTTTTGATGGAAATACTCAGGCTTGAAATCTTGGAATCATCTTTGATTCTACCCTTTCTCTCATCTCTCACACTTGCCATTAAATCAATTGCCATTAAAGAGGCAATATGGTATAATGCAAAGTGTGCTTGCTGATCTTGGAGTCAAAGGACTGGGTGGAACTTGAGTTTTGCCACTTACTACCAAGGGCAAATTATTTAATCTCTCTGGGCCTCACTTTTTCATCTGTAAAAATATCTCCAAGATATTCATCACATTTATTCTCTCTTTCCTACTACCACTCTCCTTCCTGACCTGTATTATTTCTTACCTAAAGTTCAACCCACTAATTGGCTTTTCTGGATGCAGTTCATCCTTCAGTTTCCTGCTTTCATTCACTCTGCATACAAATTGAAAATGCATATGGTAGAAGATAAAACCCCTAACTCAAAACCCTTTCTAATTCCCACAGGTTGAAATAGCAAATTTTAGGCTATAATTTCTGGCTCTCTGCTATTTGATTCATGCCTTCTTTTCCAGCTTTTCCCTTTCATGTATTCTACACTTGAATTTGTCTTTTACTCAGCCCTCTAATCTCATCCTGACTCGCCTGCCTCTAAATTTGTTGCAGGCTGTTCCTCATGTCTTGACCATCTTCTTCCAAGCCTCTTCCTGATGAAATCCTTCTATTCCTTCAAATTTTAGCTCAGATGTCATATCATTCATGAAGCCTTCCTTATTTCCCAATAGACCTTTTCATTATATTATTTAAAGTAGTGTATCTAGACTTTTTTAGTTTTTAGCATATTCTGCCTTGCCATCTATCATATTTGTGTGTGAGGCCTATCTCTTCTCTTTATACAATCCCTCTAATCTATTATATTAAAAACTTTTTTTTTAATTTTTATTTAATAATTACTTTATATTGACAGAATCCATGCCAGGGTAATTTTTTTTTTTTTTTTACATTATCCTTTGCATTCATTTCTGTTCCAATTTTTTTTTCCCCTCCCTCCCTCCACCCCCTCCCCTAGATGGCAAGCAGTCCTTTATATGTTTGATATGTTGCAGTATATCCTAGATACAATATATGTTGCAGAATCGAACAGTTCTCTTATTGCATAGGGAGAATTGGATTCAGAAGATATAAATAACCCGGGAAGAAAAACAAAAATGCAGATAGTTCACATTTGTTTCCCAGTGTTCTTTCTTTGGGTGTAGCTGCTTTTGTCCGTCATTTATCAATTGAAACTCAGTTAGGTCTCTTTGTCAAAGAAATCCACTTCCATCAAAATATGTCCTCATACAATATCGTTGTTGAAGTGTATAATGATCTCCTGTTTCTGCTCATTTCACTTAGCATCAGTTCATGTAAGTCTTGCCAGTCCTCTCTGTATTCATCCTGCTGGTCATTTCTTACAGAACAATAATATTCCATAACATTCATATACCACAATTTATCCAGCCATTCTCCAATTGATGGGCATCCATTCATTTTCCAGTTTCTAGCCACTACAAATAAGGCTGCTACAAACATTTTGGCACATACAGGTCCCTTTCCCTTCTTTAGTATTTCTTTGGGATATAAGCCCAATAGGAACACTGCTGGATCAAAGGGTATGCACAATTTGATAATTTTTGGGGCATAATTCCAGATTGCTCTCCAGAATGGTTGGATTCGTTCACAACTCCACCAACAATGCATTAGTGTCCCAGTTTTCCCGCATCCCCTCCAACATTCATCATTATTTTTTCCTGTCATCTTAGCCAATCTGACAGGTGTGTAGTGGTATCTCAGAGTTGTCTTAATTTGCATTTCTCTGATCAATAATGATTTGGAACACTCTTTCATATGAGTGGTAATAGTTTCAATTTCATCCTCTGAAAATTGTCTGTTCATATCCTTTGACCATTTATCAATTGGAGAATGGCTTGATTTCTCATAAATTTGAATCAGTTCTCTATATATTTTGGAAATGAGGCCTTTATCAGAACCTTTAACTGTGAAGATGTTTTCCCAGTTTGTTGCTTCCCTTCTAATCTTGTTTGCATTAGTTTTGTTTGTACAAAGGCTTTTTAATTTGATGTAATCAAAATTTTCTATTTTGTGATCAGTAATGGTCTCTAGTTCATCTTTGGTCACAAATTTCTTTCTCCTTCACAAGTCTGAGAGATAAACTATTCTATGTTCCTCTAATTTATTTATAATCTCGTTCTTTATAATATAGTTCTGTCAATAAAAAGTTATAATTAAAAATAAATAAATAAATAAAGATCTTAATTTAAAGAAAAAAATCTTCCGATTACCTCCTGAAAGATCAGACTTCAAAATAAAAACTCCAAAGAATATTACAGCTAATTTCCAAAATTACCAGGTTAAGATGAAAATACTGGAAGCAATCAGAAAGAAACAATTCTAATATTAAGAAGCCACAGAGAAGATTATCTGGGATCTAGCAATTTCCATATTAAAGGATCAGAGGGCCTGGACTTGTAGCTTGAACTACAACCAAGCAAAGTTGAGCATTATCTTTCAGGGGAAAAGATGGACATTATAAATGAAATAGGAAATTTTCAATCATTTCTGAAGAAAAGACCAGAACTGAACAGAAAATCTGATCTTCAAATACAACTCTCAAGAGAAGCAGAAAATGTAAACTGAAAAAAAAAAAAAAAAACTGTATCTTTGTTAGGGCATTTAGAAGGGCAATTAGAGTTTGCAGATATAAATTGACTTTGATGTGATGATATAAAAAAGAAACTGAGGGATAGGAAAAGGTTTGTACTGGGAGAAGAAAAAAGGAGAGGTGTAAAATGGGGTAAATTACGTCACATGAAAAGGCATATAACAGCAATTACAGTAAAAGGGAAGGAGGAGAAAGGGATGAGCATTGTTTGAACTTTAATCTCATCAGATTTAGCTCAAAAGCAAAATAACATACACAATCTCATTGGGTATAGAAATTTATTTTATTCTACAGGGAAACAGGAGGGGAAGGAGTAAATGAAAAGGAAAAGGAGAGATTGAAAGAAAGGAGGGCAGATTGAGGGAGATGGGAGTCAGAAGCAAACACTGGTGAGGAGGAAAACAGTAAAAGGAGACAGAAAAGTATAAAAAGAGAAAAATAGGATGGAGGGAAATATAGTTAGGAATCATGTGAATGGAATGAACTCTCCCATAAAAGAAATGGATAGCATAGAGAATTAAAAGCCAGAATCCTGCAATATGTTATTTACAAGAAACACATTTGAAGCAGGGAGATAAAACACAGAACAAAGATAAAAAGCTGGAGCAGAATAAATTAGGCTTCAGCCGGGGGAGGAGGGAGGGGGAAAGCAGGGGTAGCAATCCTAATTTCAAGTAAATCAAAAGCAAAAACAGATCTAATTTAAAAAGATAAGCAAAGAAACTATTATCTTGCTAGATAATGAAATAATATCAATACTAAACATATATGCACCAAGTGATATAATTCAAAAAATTTCAACAAAACAGATAAACCTTTGGTTAATTTGATTAGGAAAAAAAAAAAAAAGAAGAAAAGCAAATTATCAGTATCAAAAATGAAAAGGGTGAACTTACCATCAATGAAGAGGAAATTAAAGCAATAATCAGGAACTATTTTCACCCAACTGAATACTGACAATCTAATTAAAATGATGAATATTTTTAAAAATATAAAACATCCATTTTAACAGAAAAGGAAATAAAATACTTAACCCCATTTTAATTAAAAAAAAAAAAAAGAACAATCAATGAAATCCCTACCCAAAAAATCGCCAGGGCCAGATGGGTTTACATGTTAATTCTATCAAACATTTGAAAGATAATTCCCATAATATGGAAACTATTTGGGAAAACAGGCAAAAAGGAATCCTATCAAATTCCTTTTATGACACAAATATGGTGCTGATACCTAAACCTGCAAGAGCCAAAACAGAGAAAGAAAATTATAAACCAATTTCCCTAATAAATATTGATGCAAAAATTTAAATAAAATGTTAGAGATTATAGCAACTTATCACCAGGCTAATACCATGACCAGGTGGGATTTACACCAGGAATGCAGGACTGATTCACTACAAGGAAAACTATCAGCATAATTCACCAACTAATAACAAAACTCACAGATATCATATACTTATCTCAGTAGATACAGAAAAAGCATTTGATAAAATACAATACCTATTCCTATAAAAACACCAGAGAAAATAGGAACAAATGGAGTTTTCTTTAAAATTATAAGCAGCATCTATCTAACACCATCAGCAATTATTATATGTCATGAGGATAAGCTAGGAGCATTCCCAATAAGATCAGGGAGTGAAAAAAGCTGTACATTACTACCACTATTATTCAACATCATACTAGAAATATTAGCTTTAGCAATAAAAAAAGAAAAAGAAATTGAAGGAATTAGAACAAAAGGTCAAGAATATCAAGGGAATTAATGAAAAAATGCAAAAGCTTATTTTGTCTTTTTTGTCTATATTGTCTTGCTAATCTTTTATCAGTTAAAATCATTAGAATAAAATATAATTATATGATTTATATTAAAAACTTAGTCCCCAGATTAAAAACAAAGGACAATACACCAAGCTCCCTGGGAAGTTCCTATGTCTGTTAACCTTAGAAGTGTAACTAGATCATTAGAAAGTGTGTTATCTTAATATGTGATCATAATAATTATATGTCCATATTAGCATTTACAGTGAATTAATAAAGTCAGAAAGTCCTATAGAGAGCTAATCGAGACATTATGAAAAATACAAAGTTAGGATGTCACAAAGTTAGGACACAGTGACCTGCAAAATGCAATCATGTAAGAATCAACTTCTAGAGTACTTTCTTTTTGTTTGTTTGTTTTTTTTGGCCTGGAGAGGCTTGATTTCATTCATACACCATTTAATTCACATAATTCCTGTGTGTATGTTGGTCAATCAAATATTTTGTATAATCAGTAGTTATTTTAAGTTGAATTTTTCTATCTTTTCCTGTTAGGCTTTATTGTTAACATAAACAATAATGATCTGTGTGAATTTCATTTATAACCTTCAATTTTGCTAAATTTATTGCTCATTCTTTTGGTTTACTCTTTCTGTCTCATTACTATAACTAGCATTTCTTTATGTCCTATTAAAGATACATAGCTTAACATAAAATGACATGCACACTAAGTAGTAATGGTGATAATAGGAATTCTTGCTTTGTCCTCTTTTTATGGGAAAGATTTTAACTTTTCTCCATTACATTTGCTCTTGGTTTTATGTTGCCATTACTATATTTTTAAAAGTTCACTTATTCATTGTTGGAATCCTTACAAACTGCTAACTACTTAGAGTTGATCTAATCTTACAAGAAGATTTTGGGCAGAACCTGAAACAAGGTACTAAGTAGAACTAATTAATACAAGGCTTGTGTTCACACCTTTACTCATTGGAGTTCAATGAGTTCATACCCCCCATAGTGCTCTCTGGCCCAAAGAGCTTTAAGGGAGGTGTGAACTCCCTTGAAGTTAGAAAGTTTACTTTGTGAAGCTGGCATACTTGTGAACTACAATGAGTAAAGGTGTGAACACAAGCCTTGTATTAATTAGTTCTACTTAGTACCTTGTTTCAGGTTCTGCCCAAAATCTTCTTGTAAGATTAGATCAACTCTAATTAGTTAGCAATTTGTAAGGATTCCAACAATTCATATTCTTCCTAATGTTGTTGTTGTTGTGTTAAAAATTTTTGTCAAAATTCTTTTCAGCAACTATTGATAGAAAATTGTCTTTACTATATGTGTTATTAATATGATTTTACTTATACAGTCTTGCACTGAATCAAATATTAATTATTAAATATTAAATAATAATTATTAATATAAATTCAACTTGGGCATAGTATATAATCTTTGCAATACCCTGCTGAAGACTATTTTATTCAAGATTTTACATTAATGTTCATTAAAGACACTGATCTATAGTTTTCTTCATATGGTTTATTTTTTCCTGGTTTAAGTGTAAAGAACATATTTGACTCATAAAGAGACTGGAAGTCTCCTATACTTATAAAAAGATGTCATATTAGAAATATTTTTAAAATTAATAACAGAATTCATTTGTAAATTTGTTTGTTGCATATTCAACCTTTTCTGATACTGAGTTACTTAAATAATCTATTCTCTCTTTGTTAATCTAAACATTTTGTTTTTGAAATTATTCATCCAGTTCTCAAAGATTTCAGTTTTCTGATTTCATTTCCTATTTTTCTTTTTTATATTTGCTATTAAAAAATTTGGTGTTCTTGTCTTTTTAAGAATCAGATTAGCTACTTAACAAGTTTACATATAGATGATATATACACATAAAAGAAAGTTTTTTCTTTCTTTCTTTTTCTTTTACTTTTACTTAGAAATTCAGTGACTACATCTCTTCTTTGACTTTCAGAATTCCTTTTATTATTTAATTGAAGATTTTGATTTGTGGTAGTTGTTTTAATTGCAAGTCCTACTCATTGATTTGTTCTTTCTTTCATTGATTCAAGAGTATCATATTAGACATTTATATTAATTATATTATAATATTATATTCTGTGAGATACACATTTTCCACGAGTTGGTATTTTCCCTCATTGTTTTTCTTTACTTTGATAAAATTTTCACTATTTTTTATAATTTTTTTGATTAAATAGTTTTTAGGAATAAATTATTTAGTCTAATTTTAATTCTTTCTTCAAAAGTCCTTCATTAAATGTAATTTTATTTCATCAAAATTATTAAATGATGCATTTAGTATTTCTGTTTTGCTGCATTTTGGAGGATGAGGTATTCATATCCTAATATATGATTATTTTTTGCAAAAATACCATATACAGATAAGTAAATAAGTTTTTTTCTCTTCCCATTGAGCAATAGCTAGAGACCAAGTATTTCTGTCTTTTATAAATCTGCATCTAACTGATTATATTTTTGGTTAGATGTGTCTAATTGTGAAAGGGGCATATTCAAGGCCCTTATTCTCTTGCAATTCAATTAACTTTCCCTTTAAACATTTAAATATTATACTATTTTGGGTGTGTGTATGTGTGTGTGCATGCATGTGTGCATGTGTGTATGTATCCTCACTGTATCTTTAAGCATCATGCAGTTTTCCTGGTTATCTCTTTAATTAGATCAGTATTTACAATAGAATTGTCCAAAATCAAAATTGCTTCCTCCATAATGATTTTAACTAAAGTATGATAGAATTTGTTTAGACCCATCATTTTAATTCTGTTAATCTTTGTTTTTAAATATGGTTTTTGTAATCAACATATTGTTGAATTCTGCTTTCTAATTCATTCCCTTCCATTTTATAGATGTGTTTCCTCTTTCCTATTCTTTCATATTTGTAATTTTTACTTTCTTGGCCCCAGCCCTCACTACTGAAATAAAAAAGGTAGTTAAGAGAGGGAGTTTGCCTAACACGTTATTTACAAATTAAAAGTTTGTTTTGTTTATATCCAGACTTCTCTTTTCCTTGGCCTACCCAATTCCAGGTTTTTACTCATCTTTTTCTTTTTAATTCCTATTTCATAATCCACCTTCCAATGTTGGGAGTTATTTGTTTTGCTTTCCTATTATGCTCTCATTCTTATTTTTCTTTCTGTGTACTGTTTGGGCTAGCTTTTTGGAGGTCCTTCAGACGGGCTTTAGTCTCAGCAGGATAGACACCATGAGAATGATCAGGAATAAAGTCTAAAGTCTTTATTCTGGCCCAGTCTTGATTTTAGTGGAGGAGTGCAAGAGGCAGGAGAGCCACCAGGAGGATGGTCAAAAACAGAATGTCTCATTTCCAGTCCTTCTCAGCCCTTAAATACATTATTACAATTACATCATTACAGCATACTGAATATGTGTAAACTAGAGAACCATTACCATGCTAAACACTAAGTATATGTATACTAAATCATCTCATCAAGTCCACCGAGTTAACACACCTTGTTGTAAGTATCCTTGTTTCAAGTATACTCCACCAGAGTTCCAGCCCTCTACACTCCTGCTATTCTCTTGTCCTATCCTTTCCTAGTTCTCTTTTGACTTTATTTCTATACATTGTTACATAGGGAGAGGGGAGTATAGGGAAATTTATAAATGACTGAGGCTCTACTTAGACATGTGCAGTTACTCTTTTCTGTATCTACCATTTTGGGCAAATATATTTCTTCATTGTTTTTAACTTTTTTTTGTTGTTCATATTCCAAGTCTCAAGGATGAAGAGTTGTGGGTTCATGCTTGGGTTCTGTTCCATTCCCATACTTCTGGAATGACTAAAGGCAAACACAGCTTTGTCCTTACTGTACTGTACTGTAGTACTATCAAAAGAAAGTACATCTTTCAAAAAAATTATTTGGCTTTTTCTCTTCCTGTAGCAATGTAGTCATTTAGTCTATCCAAAAGGTGTAGTCTGTTCAAGATCTTTCCCTCACTCATCTTTTGTCCTTCTCCCGTCCATCTGTCCTTCCACACAACCAGGCTCTGCTCAAGGATCTTTTTGTGCATTAGAGAACTGATTTTTAATGAGTCTGGGACCAAGCTGTTTTGTACTACACCTCTTACCTAACTTATTTCTGTACAGGCATTCCACAAGAATCTGGAGTATTGTTGTATGTAATTCTGAACTAGGTAGAGAAGATTTAGAGCTGGTTCTTTTTGTTGTTACTTTTAATCTGAATTTTTAAGGTATCACTGGGGTATTTGTAAGGAATATGAACTCTTATTGGTTCTAACATGCCATACATGTCACTGAGATAACTACTCTTTTAAGGAATTTAGTGACTTCTGGCAAGATGGAAGGGTGAGTAAAATCATATCCTATAATTCACTTAAAACAACAACTTTAGCAAAAAATAATAATAATAATAATAATAAAGGGAAGACATAACAAATTTCATAAATTTCACACAAAAAATTAAATAAGAACAAAAAGGCATCTTAGTGCAAGATACAATGAAAACATTCTATAAGGGAAAACGTCTACAAACAGAAAGAACAAGCCTACCATAACAACTATACCTCTGGGGAAGAACATTAACATAACATAAGATTCTCCAGAGAGATTTACCACAAGAATAAGGAGATAAAACAGTCAATTAATAAATATTTAGTAATTGCCTGATGTGTGTGGGACACTATACTAAACACTAAAGATTGAAATATGAAGAATGAAATAAACCTATTTTAATAAATCTTGTGTTCAAATAGAAGGAAAACCCACAATATACAAAAGATTAGGAATTTAATTTTTTAAAATGAACTTGAGACTCATTGACACAGAAAAGATGATGGAATATCTTGATGAATCTACATTTAAATAATAAAAAAGACTCTGAAAGAAAGAAAAAAATTCATAAGAATTAAGAGGGAAAAAAAAGTAATCTAAAACAAGATAAATTTAGATCTCTCGAAACCAAAGCAAAGAGGTAAAGAATAGCAAGAGAGTCTGAGAATTATTGGTCTCTCAATAAAATATGAATTTTTCTTTAAAGTGTGAATATGACATCCCAGAAAATCATGTAAGAAATTGCTTTAAAACATTAGAAAAAAATTGCAAGTTCAAATTGATAAGACTCCATAGGACACTGTTAGAAGAAGCTAAAAGATTAACTAACCCAGAAATGTAATTGCCAAATTTAAGAAGAATTATCAGGAGGAAATAATTTACATATCAATAATTTTAAAATTAAATTATACAAAACAAAAAATGAAAGAGACTAGAAATCCATTCATCAAATGCTAAGGAAATTGGCTTAAATTCTAAAATTATCTACACTATAAATCTGAGTGCTGAATCATTTTTTAAAAAATAGGTCAGTGATATTAGAAAATTTAATTATTTCCTGAGAGAAATCTAGAAGATGCTTTAGCTACTAATTTACCCTACAGGCCTCATTTCTTCCCAGAATTTCATTCAGGGGAAAAGCCTCAAACAACCCATCCCTGAGTTTTTGAACATTACCATGCCCCAGCTGCATTCTACCTCTGATCACACTGGATCTTTCTCTCAGTGATGAGTTCTTCCTGAATCTTTCTTTTGGGGAAAAACCCAGAGCACATATTGTTTATTCTCTGAACTTAGTTGCTATCTCTTGAGTGATTATCTCCTTCTCTTCCCCTCTCTCCTACTACTGACCTCCACTTAAACTGTAAACTCTATATAATAGCAGGGATTATCTTTCCTTTTGTCTGTATTTATACCTCCTGTGCTTAACTCAGAATTTAGTAGCTTAATAAAGCCACATTAACTGACTAACTGAACTGAATGTGCCTTTGATGTACAAAATGATCAGGTAGCTATAATATAAGGTCAATCTCAAATTGAATGTTCATGAGGAATAAAATATGAGTTGATTGTAGATTTGTAGATTTTTTACTATGATTCTCACACATTTTTATTATAACCTTATTAACATCAAGGATGAAACATGATAAAATAAATATAAAAATACAGAAAGGTATCTTACATAAAACCTTATTATTTCAGCATTAGTACAAACAGGAAAAAATGATATGTTTTATATATATATATATATATATATATATATATATATATATATATATATATATATATATATATATATGTTATATACATATATTCTCTGGGTCCCTTTAAAAATCTGTCTTAAGTTCTAATATATAGTCTTTGTCTTCTTTTTTATGTTAATGTGTATATAGCTTTCTGGATCTGCTGGTCTCATTTTATATCTTCTTGTGTTCTATATATATTTTTTCAATAATATTTCTTATTTTTATATTATTATATCATTCTGTTAGGTTAATAATATTATATTGTATTCAGTAATATTGTATTTAATCAATTCTGTTATTCAGATTCAATCAAAACTTTTTTTGAAATTTTTGGTAATAATGTAAATAAATGTTTTCATATAAGTCATGATTTTTCTACATAAGAATAATAATACTTTTACAATAGTATTTTAAAAATTTTTTTAGATAAATAGAGCTTCTACTTCAAAAGGCATATTTGTGACTCATTATATGTTGACAGGATACATTCTAAAATATTTATTACAGTCCCAGCAACAATTGAAATTTATAATTTTCTGTGCATTAATTGTATCTCATTATTATGTATTTGAGCATCTTTAAAAATAATTAAATTTCATTTAAATTTTCCTTTGCAAAAGTTAACTGGTCATTTCTTCGACCATTTTATTCTATTTATCTTATAGATCAATTCTATATATATCTATTTGGATTCACCAATATTTCCTCAATTGATTTCTTTTATAGATTAAAAATATTTTTGTTGTTGTTGTGCAAATCCTTTTAACTATATATAATCAAAACACCAGTTTCATGGTATGATTTTAGCTTTGGATCCAATTATTAAGACAAGCTTACAAAGAGGTAAAATGTCAAATGGGCATAAGAAAATGAAATATAACCTTCAATTCATTTCTAGCAGCATTGCCATATTGATTATCATAGTTGAGCCAACATTTTTATACAGAACTTCCAAAAGTTGAACTTGAGCCTACTTTTGCAAAGGAGATACTGGAATTTTACTTCTAAAGTTCAAGAAATAATTAAAAATTCAGCATATCAAAGCAACCAATACAACTGAGTCACCACAGTGAGGCCTTCACAGGCATTTAGTTTTCCTCAGCTGTTAATCATCATGGAAAGATTTCAACTCATAAGACAAAAGATAGCATGCTGAATAGCTAGTTTTAAAGTCCATCCAGTCAGTTGCCTAATGGTTGTCAGAACTTGTGGGCAAGGAAATAGGAAAGAGAATTCCTAATGATTAATTCCTTATGGCCCTTGCATTCTTAAAAGTATATTCTTTTTACTGCCTGGAACTCTTCTACATTCTTGATAGTAGGAACACAATATAAGTTATTTCCTTTAAGGGTACTGTCTTTTATTGACATACTAAAATATTCTAAAGGCTAGACTTGCTTTCCCTTTCTCCTCACACCCCTCCTCACCACTGCCCCTTTCTCTTTCTCCATGCCATTACTGGTTCTCTTTCTAAGAATGCAATAAACATTTCACTAGTCTTTTCAATCCACATTATTTATAATATTCTGAATATCCTTTGAACCTGATTAGAATGTAAAGTAATAAATCAAATGTAAGAACAAAAAGGGGAAAGAAATCACCCTTTGGCTGGGACCAACTCTTGAGAGATTTTAGTCTCCAAGACATTTACTTATGTTAAGAATAGTAAGCCAGGATGAAATGCATGGTTTAGAATGGAACAGAATCAAAAACTTCAATTATATAAGTATTATAATTTCCTATGCACTTTTAGAAAATATGCTTCACAGTTATCACAAGATAAATGAGAGATGAGGGAAGAACTCTCAATGCCTTGGCAGAAAGCAGTTGAATAAGCAGTTATAGATAATTATCATGATTTTCTCTCCTGATACAAAAGGCCCCTCTCATGTAGCAGGGAAGATACACAAATAGCAAATCCCCTTCTCTACTCTATTTTTTTTTTGTCTTGCCAATGCAAGCAGAGCCTTCTTGCTGCTACCCACATAGAGAAGGATGTTAAAGTTAGGGGATTGCAACTTAGATAATGAGAGGATGATGAAAGAATTCTAGTTTGTATAGATTAGGAAAGTAGGCCTAGTTTCCTCTCTTCATAACACTAACTCTGCACCTTGAACTTGCAGTTTAAGGCTAAAGATATATACTGAGAGTCTTTGCCAACAGAGTCTTCTGATGTCCAAGCCCAGACTGACTGACATCTTTACCTGCCATTTTTCTATATGGAAGAGAATCAGGGTCATTATTTCTTCAAACACTTAAATATTTATCTGAACATTTTTGGAAAAGAGATATGTTTCAACATACTCTGACTAATTACAAAACTATCACATATCTTCCCTCTATTGATAATTTTTTTTTTTTTTTTACCAAATTTTATCAGATCTGCTCAGGTTTGCTACAGAGAAGAATTTTCTAAAATTTCTATATAAAAAATAAAATTTGTTTATTTTATATATATAAATAAATTATATATACACACACACATTCATTATATATGTGTGTGTGTTTGTATATGTGTGTGTGTGTGAAATATTCAGGACTTGTGTTACTCCTTTTCATTCCTAAACAACTGAATATAAAATCAGAATAATCACAATATAACATTTTATCATTACAGTATCATGTAGATGCTAGGAAAATAAAATTCTATACTAGCAGTTAACACCTGATCATGAGAAAGGTCTAGATGATGGACTATCTTTTATCTCAGGTTGCAGTTGGTTGTTTTTTGTTTTTTTGAGGGGGGGAATATTTCAATAATTGAATACAGAGTGGACTTACCACAATAAGTTTTTTTTTTTTAACTTTTTAAAAAAAAGTTTTTATTTAACCTAATTGAATGAAGTTTATGAGACAGATAAACCCTTATCTCTTATTGTCTGATTACTAATGATTTGGTGGTAAAAAGCCTTTATAACAAATATAAGTAGTAGTGTATTCTCATTGGTTAATCTGTCATTCTTAGACAAATAGTTTTATGGATAATATACAAAGAGATTTTCAAAAATCAGCTTTCAAAAACAAAATCTTTCTTGAATCTACAATGATACAATCTGATTAGATATCAAATCCTAACATTTACCTCACAGAGTTTAAACATATCAGATTACATGTTGTCTTTAGAGGAAGGCAGGAAGAAAAACTTGGAACGTAAAATCTTATTAAAATGTATGTTTTCCACTGTAGGAAGGTGTGATAGATGATGGTACAACAAAAAGGAGTCTAAGGAATGGTCAAAGAGTTAGAAGGAAAACCAATAGCACCTTGAAAATCTACAGAATAGTAGTACACAGAAAGATATGGTCAAGAGTGCAGAGAGATCAAAGAAGGATCAAGATAGAAGAAACACCATTAGACTTGACAATTAAGAAATCACTGGTAACTTTAAAAAGAGAAGTTTCACTGAGTGGATGCCCATCAATTGTAGAATGGCTGAATAAATTATGTTATACGAATGCTATATGGAATACTATTGTTTGGTAAGAAATGATCAGCAGCATGATTTCAGAGAGGCTTGGAGAGATCTATATGAACTGATTTTAAGTGAAATGGGCAGAACCAGGAGATCATTATACATGGCAACAACAAGACTATATAATGAATAATTCTGATGGACATGGCTCTCTTCAACATTGAGATGATTTAAACCAGTTCCACTTGTGCAGTGACGAAGAGAGTCATCTACACCCAGAGAAAGAACCATGGGAACAGAGTGTGGAAAACAACACAGCATTCTCACCCTCTCTGTTTTTATTTGCTTGCTTTTTTGTTTTTCTCAGTTTTTTTTTTCTTCCTTCTTGATCTGATTTTTCTTGTGCAACAAGATAACTGTATAAGTATGTATATGTGTGTGTGTGTGTGTGTGTATATATATATATATATATATATATATATATATATTAGATCTAACAAATATTTCAACATATTCAACATGTATTGGACTACCTGCCAGCTAGGGGAAGGTGTGGGGGGGGAGGAGGAGAAAATCTGGAACAAAAAGTTATGCAAGGGTCAATGTTGGAAAAATCACCTATGCATATGCTTTGTAAATAAAAAGCTTTAATTTAAAAAAAAAAAAAAAGATAGGTTTCAGTTGAGTTTTGGATTCTGAAGCCATTACTGCTGAGAAGAAGTGGAACAAATCAATAGAGATAGCTTTTTAAAGAGTTTGGTTGAGAAAAGGACTTGTCAACTAATTATATATGGAAGTGTGTGTGTGAAAAAGTGAGAAACAAAAGGATAAAATCTTGATTGTAAACTTGGTAATAAGGAGGATTATGGTAATTCTCAGCAATAACAGCAAAAAAAAAAAAAGAAATAAAGAAAGAAAGAAAGAAAGATTTTGGCAAAAAAAAGATAATGGGTTCACTTTTGGACATGATTTTAAGATATCTATCAGGCATCCACTTAGGTCTTGGGGATTCCAAATATAGTATTCTACTCACAATATCATGCTGTGTTTTCTCACAAAAGAAAAAAGATAGTTTTGATTACATGCAATTTAAAAATTTCTGTGCGAACCAAATCAATATATCTGGATAAGAAAAAGAAGGAAACTATTGAATGGGGGAACAGGGTAAATTGTACAAGGTTTCTATAATAAAGATGTAATATTGGAGGTAAAGAGAAAACGTAAAGTTGGACAAGTAGAGATGAGAGTCATCTGCATAGAAATGATAATTGAAACCATAGGTGATGATTAGATAACGACATGAAAGGGAGAAGAGGAGAAAGTCAAAGACACTCCACACATTGATTAAGGATTATAAAATGGATGAACATTCAGAGCAAAGGAGATGGAGGAGTATTTAGACAGGTAGGAGGAGAATTGCCTCCAAAATCAATAGAAAAGTGAGCATCAAAACAGTTCAATTCAGAGAAGCCAAGAAACATGAGGAATAAACATTCCCATCAGCCTTGAGAGGTATTTGGGACTCTCATGCTTGTTGAATATGAGGAGGCTTTCACTTAAGGGAAAAAAAAATGAGAGAGAGAGAGAGAGAGAGAGAGAGAGAGAGAGAGAGAGAGAGAGAGAGAGAGAGAGAGAGAGAGAGAGAGAGAGAGAGAGAGAGAGAGAGAGAGAGAGAGAGAGAGAGAGAGAGAGATTTCTGTTATTTGCCAAGACTGTGGCAAGGCATTGTGTTATGCCTATGGATGCAAAGACAAAAAAAATGAAATAGCCCTTCATCTTGAGATTACATCTGGGAGCAGGATGAATACAGAGAGGACTGGCGAGACTTACATGAACTGATGCTAAGTGAGATGAGCAGAACCAGGAGATCATTATACACTTCGACAACGATATTGTATGAGGACATATTTTGATGGAAGGGGATTTCTTTGACAAAGAGACCTGAGTTTCAATTGATAAATGACGGACAAAAGCAGCTACACCCAAAGAAAGAACACTGGGAAACGAATGTGAACTATCTGCATTTTCGTTTTTCTTCCCGGGTTATTTATACCTTCTGAATCCAATTCTCCCTATGCAACAAGAGAACTGTTCGGTTCTGCAAACATATATTGTATCTAGAATATACTGCAACATATCCAACATATAAAGGACTGCTTGCCATCTAGGGGAGGGGGTGGAGGGAGGAAGGGAAAAAAAATTGGAACAGAAACGAGTGTCAATATAAAGTAATTATTAAATAAAAATTTAAAAAAAAAAGAGATTACATCTGGGAGAAGGAGAAAAGAAATAGATGTGTAGAGGAAAAAAAATCCTTTAGCAAACTTATATAGGGACACATCTTAACATCTAGAGAGATCAAAAATCATCTTATATAATTAGTGCCACTTGAACTGAGCCCTGAAGGGCAAGTAAGGGTTTCCAGGGGGGAAAATGAAAAAAGAAAGGAAAAGGAAAAAAAAATGCCTTGAGGTACATCTTGTTCAAAGATATAAAGTAAACAGCAAGAAGATCAATTTGGCTAGAACAAAGAATTTAGTGTAAGGGGAGATGATGTATTAGGGAGAGACAAAAGGATTTTTATATTTATTTAGATATGAAATTTGATTTAGAAGCCATCTAGTTCAACCCATTTATTTTACTGATGAAATCAGAAGGGATAAATTATTTGCCTAAAGCTAAATAGTGGTCAAGAATAAGATTAAGATTCAAACCTGGGTCTTGGGGATCCTAAATACAGTACTCTATCCACAGCATGCTGCCTTCTCTCACAAAAGAAAAAAAATCATTTTGATTACATGCAATTTAAAAATTTTTGTATGAACCAAATCAATGTATTTGGATAAGAAAAGAAAGAATACTATTGGATGGGGAAGAGAGTAAATTGCACAAGTTTTCTATAATAAAGCGTGATGTCCAAGATAAATAGGGATTTAACTTAAAACAAGTCCAAGATCCTAATTAAGTGGCCAATACACATCTCTCAAAAGAATTGTAAACCATTAATAAGCATGAAAACTGCCCAAATCCCTGAGATTTCACCTCACATTCAGCACATTCAGTGAACTAATTCAATCATGTTGGAAAATAACTTGGGAATATGTGGAAAAAGTAACTAAAATTTCCTTGCTCTGCTTAATGTAGCTGCAATTAAAAGGAAAGCAAGTAACTGGGAAAAGATACTTGCAGGATTTCACAAATGAGTATTTCATGTCTAAAAACAGATCTCTCTATATGCATATAAATATATATAGAAATGCTTCAAATTTATGAAATTAAGAGTCATTTACAAATAGATAAGTGGTTAAAATATATGAATAGAGTATTAAACTAAGAAATACAGAGCACTTAACTGGGGCACTGGGCCTAGTGTAAGGAAGACCTGAAATCAATCTGGCCTCAGACTCTTACCAGCTGGAGACCCTAGACTAGTCACTTAATCTTGTTTGCGTCAGGTTCTTCATCTGTAAAATGAGTTGTAGAAGAAAATAGAAAACTACTACAGTATCTTTGCCAAGGAAACTCCAAATGAGGTCACCAAAAGAGTCAGATATGATTAAAAAGCAACTCAACAACAAAAATAAAAATAAGAAATCCAAGCTATATGAAAAAACTGCTCCAAATGACTAATAATTAATGAAACACAAATTAAAGCAAATATAAGATTCCATTTCAAACAAATTGGCAAAGAAAACAAATGAGAAAAATGACAACTGTTAGAAATTATGAAAAAATAGGCACACTTGTCCATAAATTGGTCCAAGTATTCTAGAAAGAAATTTGGCATTATTACCCAGGAGTCACTAAAGTGCACATACCTTCTGATTGAGCTTACTATTACTAGATCTATACCCCAAAGAATTAACAAAGAAGAAAAAAATTCATATGTACAAAAATGTTTATTGCCGTTTTACCCACCAGTTAAACAGTGGTATATCAAAGTAATGGATTATTATTATTATGTCATGAGAAATGTGAAGCAGAGAGTTTCAGAAGAAATCAAGATTTCTATGAACTCATGGAAAGTTATTTGAGCAGAAATGGTCGAATAATTTAATACAATGACAACTGCATTTTGGAAGGAAAAACAACTTTGAAAGATTTTAGAATTCTAATCAGTGAATACAATGATAAGCCATGAGTTCAGAGAGCTGAAGAAACACACAACTGTATCCTGCCAAAAAAGCAAATGTCTAAAAGTGTGGACTGAGACATACATTTTTTAAAATAACTTTTTATTGATAGAACTCATGGCAGGGTAATTTTTTACAACATTATCCCTTGCATTCACTTCTGTTCCGATTTTTCCCCTCCTTCCTTCCACCCCCTCCCCCAGATGGCAAGCAATCCTTTACATGTTGAATAGGTTACATTATATCGTGGATACAATATACATGTGCAGAACCGAACAGTTTTCTTGTTGCACAGGGAGAATTGAATTCAGAAGGTATAAATAATCCGGGAATAAAAACAAAAATGCAAGCAGTTTATATTCATCTCCCAGTGTTCTTTCTTTGGGTGTAGCTGCTTCTGCCCATCTTGGATCAATTGAGAGTGAATTAGCTCTCTTTATCAAAGAGATACATTTCCATCAGAATACATCCTCAAACAGTATCGTTGTTGAGGTATATAATGATCTCCTGGTTCTGCTCATTTCACTTAGCATCAGTTCATGTAAGTGAGACATACATTTTTAAGCATGGGCATCATGGGAATTGCCTACATATATTTGTTACAAAGGTTTTGTTTTTTAATTCCATGGTGCTGGGGTAGTAGAAGAGAAAAATTATTGTAAAAATAAATACATATTTTTTTTAAACTGGCACAAAAATGCAAGGGTTATAATGTTATAAGGAATAATAAGTCTGAGGAATTGAGATAATCACAAAATGACAAAGAAACTGATTTATTGTTCAGTCACCTCAGTTGTGTCTGACTTTTCATGATCCTATTTGGGGTTTTCTTGGCAAAGGTAATAGAGTGACAAATATAAATAGGAATGGCAAAGATAAATGCCATTTCCTTCACTTCAGTATACAAATAAAGAAACTGAGGCAAATTGAGTTAAATGACTTGCCCAGGTCACAAAGCTACTTAAATGTCTGAGGTCAAATTTGAATTCCCAAAGTTGAGTCTTCCTGACCCCAAACCTGACAACAATATCTACTATATCACCTAGCTCCTCACAGAAACTGACATAAAATAGAACTTTAAAAAAATAAAATATATAATAAATACAAAGAAGAATCCAGTCCTACCTGATACCCCATACCACTGAAGTAGCTTTACCCTCTTTTTTCTTCATTGAAATTTTGAAGTACTTTCTCCTTACCTTTTCTGCCCCTACAATTTCCTTTAGTAATTTATCATTTCTATTCTCCCAAATGAATTTTGCCATCATTTTTTCAGCTCTTTAAAATACGCCTTTGTAGTTTCATTACTGTAGGAGTAATTTGAAATTTATGCAGAATCATGATTTTTATTATGTAATACCATATGATATAAATATATATTCTATTAACATACATAACATAGGAATTGCTTAGTGATAAGTTATATACATGCAACTTTTTATGTCTTTATTAAAGAGTGTTACGAAATTGAATTTATGCAAATCTTGAATCTTCTAAATATTTTATGGATTTTCTAATTATTTTGAAAGGGAGTTTCTATTATTTGCTTCTCAGTTTTTTTCTTGCTGCTACACAGAAATGTTCTTAATTTTTTTCAGATTTATTTTGTGTCATGATACTAATATGTCCGTATCTCTTCCATCCTCAAAAAATCCATCATTTGATATATCTAATTATCATCCTATATTTCTGTTTTCTTTTATAGCTAAATACTCTGAGAAGTACTTCTATAATAGGTGCCTTTACTTCCTTTCTTTTCATTCTTTTTTTAACTCTGTATAGTCTGGCTTTGACCTAATCATTCAAATAAAATTACAGTTAGTAATAATATTTTAATTGTCAAATCTAATATCTTTTTTTTTCAATCTTTGTTGATTTTTATGCAGCCTCTTCTCTTTGATAGTCTCTTCCTTCTAGGTTTTCAGTACATTACTTCTTACCTACCTGACCAATCTAACCACTCCATGTCAGTTTCTTTTGCCAGAATCTTTCAGATCACGTCTACTAGCAGTAGATGTCTTATTTGGGTCACCATCTCTTTTTCCTATATATTATTTCACTTGGTGATCTCATCAGCTCCTATAGAGATTCAATTATCTCTATACTGAACTCCAAGTGTGTATTGAATATCTTGAAATGAATGTCCCATAGAGACCTTAATCTTAACATATCCAAAACTCATTACCTTTTCCCAAAAAAAAACTCCCCCCACCCCTTTCCAAATTTCCCTATTACTATCAACATCAGCATTCCAACATTCCAAGCTCACAACTTAGTATCATTGTCACTCTTAACTCTTGATTTTCTCAAATACTCCATATGTTCAACCCATTGCCAAAGCTTGTCAGTTATTGAAAAAATTAATTCTTGATCTTCGGTTTTACATTTGATTTTACTCTGTGATTTTATTCTGTAACCATATTCTTTGTTCTATATAATAAGCCTGGGCCTATTCTCCATCTCTGAGGGAAGAAGCTCCTGTGGACTAAAGTTCAGCCTCCCTCCCTCCCCACCCCCAATGAATTTATACTAGGGTTAAGCTTTCTCACAGCTCTGTTCAATATGCTCATAAAACATTATCTCAACATTTCCTGCAAGACTTGTGAGGGATCTTTAAAACACAAGGACTACTTGACCTTGTTCCATCTTTAACAATTAAGATGGTCCTTGGAAGAACTGAAAACTTACAAATCCCAAGAAGGAATTGTTCTCTCTCTGAAAACAAATGCACAAAACCCTGAAGCTTGGGAAATAAAGCACTACTTTAATAAAGAGTTAAAAGTCAAGTAATAGATTGGGGAAATAAGGAAATAACAAAAAGATTCTGATTACAGAAATTTACTATGGTAACAAGGAAGCTCAAAACACACACTGAGAAGATAATAAAGTCAAAACTCCTATATCCAAAGCCTCCAAGAAAAATTAATGTTTGTCCTTTCTCAAAGAGGACCATGGCATTAGGGAGGTAATGTTATGACATGCAAGTGAGTTGGATTTAAGTGAGTGCAGGGTCACCTGCCTCATTTTCCCCTCCAGAATCTTTTAGGTTGAGGGGCAAGATATATAGCAAGATGATTGGAGATAGTCCTGGATGGAAGGCCTTAGCCTTTTAAACCTAAGGTTTTTAACAGGTCTCAGTTTCACTGAGGCTGCACTCATTCAGTGATTAAGGTTAGGTTGCAAATGACGCAAAGAATCTTTCACCTAGTACACAAAAAATCTAAATGAATGAATGAATGAATGAATGAATCTGGGAAGGGAAGATCCTCAGGGTTTCTGGCCAAAGTAGAAATGACTGCTACTTACACTCAATTTGAGTCAATCAATGACCAAATGGGGCTTGGCCTAGGACCTATTGGTAGCCAATTAGAATCAGATTAAGTTTGGTTTAAGGCCTGATCTTTAAGAAAGAAATCTAGCCAGTAAACCTCAAGATATCTTGGAAGGGTTCAGAGATGCCAAAGAGAAAAAAAAAAAAGCTTTTAAGAACATCTGTAGGCATGATACCATATGTGGACAGAGGGAGGAAAGGTGGAAAGGTAGATCATAGAAGAGTTCAAAAGGGATTTTCAAAATTAAGTAAGAGAGGTAAAGGAAAAATTGGGAAGAAAAATGAGAAGTAAAAGGAAATACCAAAAAACTAATGAGAAGAATTGTTATGGGCTAGAACGTTGTACTTTTAAAAAGGATTCTTACAAGGTGCTAACTCAATGGAATTGATAAGACAATGGTTATCTAGTTTAGCATGGTGATAAATAGTTCTCTAGTTCAGTATATGTACTTAGTACTTAATATAGTTCCACAAGAAACACACCTATGACATTGTAATTATAATAGAACATGTAAGCTGGGATAAACTCAGCCAGGGTGGGACTAAGAGACAGATTCATTCCATCATCCACCTCTGTGGTGGCTGGAAGCTGGAGCACAAAGCCCTTGGACTCAGACATTCACTCCATCTCACACCACCATGGTGGCTGGCCTCCTGCACGTCTCCACTGAAACCAAGACTTAGGAAGGCCTTCAAGAAAGTTAGCAAGGAAACTAGACTGAAGGAGATAATAAAGGATTTGGACTTTAATACCTGGCTACTCTTGTGGTGATTAACCAGAAAAGAAGGCTTCTCTGGTTAAATTGAAAGTTTAACAAATTATCAGGATTACATTTAAGTATTATGTGGTGAAAGTAAAATCAGTTTCCTTTATTTGGTGGGTTCAATTAATTAAGAACTATTCTTATCCCATTTACTTGTCATTTTTCAAGAATTTCTGAAGCTTTCTACTCCTATCAAATTGTAATTTTCATCTAAATTTATTATGCTTTTATTCTTCTAGTTAAGAGGTTCAAAGGCAACTTGAGATGTATATCATTATCACTGATTACTTTAACAAGTACTTTACAATTGTCCCATTTTTCAAAGCTATCTCTAGTCGGCTTTTAAAAAAAATTTCTAACAAAAATAATTTTTTTTCACAAAAATTACCTGTCATGTTAACTTATGAGCCCCTAAAGCTTTATATTTTGTACCTACTTTAAAGTTTTGATAAAGTAGTTATTTTCTTCTAGATACCTTTTTTACACTGCTGAAGTTATCTGAAACAAACTTAACCCTTTTTAAAAACTGGACTGAAATAGCAAAGATTCTAGCTGGACTATATGTCAAGATACCTGAATATAAGCCCTGACTGACATTAAAATTTCAAGTCTCTTTCCCTTACAAGTTTCAGTTCTTTCATCTATAACATGGAGAAATTGTACTATCTGAATCCCTAAGTCTTTTATACTTCTAGCATTCTGGGTTCTACAGGTGATAATCTGGTGATTTATTTGATGATCTGTTGTGCAAATTTATTTGTAAAGGTACACAATTGGGAGATAAACCAGTACATTTGTACATATCTAAGAAGAGACGTCCAGTCTTTTTAAACCTTATTATGGTCATCTTTATCCATCTTTTTTATTCCTTGGTTTACTGCTAAATTAAGTTATTGGGAACCCATAATTTCTTAACCATTCTGATTAGAAAAAAATTGTAAGTAAACACATATATAAGTATATTCCTATGTAGAGATAAAGGAGTATAACATCAGATTCTGTCTTATTAGTTGCCTTTAAACAACTGTCTGCCTTTAACCCCATCAGCTTGACTTGCAAACTTCTTGTTTTCATTTTGACTTTTTATTATAAATTAGAAAATCACAAAAATATGAACATTTAAAATTTTTTAAAGTGCATGAAAAGAGTACTATATACAGATTGAAGATTTTAAAATATACATTAAATTTTAATGTGGGAGTAACTAATGATGTTCTGACTAATCTCTTGCAAACATCTTTTATCTATTTTCTGAATTATTAAAAAATGTTTTGTTGACACTTTTTTATATCACTATTACTACTTCGCTGTCCTTTAATTCCTTATTGAGTCTGATTGTAGACTTTTAAATACACTAAGACTTTTGAGATATCCTTTTAAGGTATTGTACCTACATCCCATAAACTATGTTGTACAGGTCATGTTTTAAAGTATATGTCTCCCATATGTACAAAAATATTAATAACTCTTTTTGTTTTAGCAAAGAATTAGAAACTATAGGATGTTCATCAATTGGGGAATGGTTGGGGGAAAATGGTACCAAATGGGGGAAAATGTAATGGAATTGAGTAATTGAGTCAGAAATAGCAAAAGAAGTAATTTCAGGAAAATCTAGGAAAACTTACATTTTGGCTAACATGGCTAACATGGGAATTTATTTTGCTTGACTATTCATACCTATTACATGGTTGTTGGTTATTTTGTTTTGTTTTGTTCAACAAGGAGAATATAGGTAGGGAAAGAAGGTGGAAATAGTGACAGTTTCATTCTTCAGCTCTAAATCCATCACTTTTCTGCCAAGAGGTGGAAAACTTATTTCATCATTATTGTTTTGGAGTGATGACAGGTTGTGATGACCACATATTTTAAAATCAGCTGGAGTCAGGGATTCAGGTTTAAGGGAAAATCCTCAATCTTTATTCTTTGGGTAGGTGAAGGGGGAATGGTGATACAAAGTGAGAGTAGTTGAGACACATCCCGTCAGCAGTACTTCTGGCTCTCAACCCCACCCACTCAATCCTCTCCAATCTCCTATACAACACGTCCAGCTTGCACAGAGAGTGGGTGGGGCCATTCTTTCTACAAGCATATATATTAATAGAGTATTGTCCAATTGCTAATTAGCCTCAAGTGCTAAGAGGGACCTCAATGCAAAGAGGGCTTCAAGA
Source organism: Antechinus flavipes (assembly GCF_016432865.1). Lineage (NCBI taxonomy): Eukaryota > Metazoa > Chordata > Mammalia > Dasyuromorphia > Dasyuridae > Antechinus > Antechinus flavipes. The sequence goes on from NC_067401.1 coordinate 182,866,748, forward strand.
GCTTTAGCCCATTACAATTGGTCACTGCATTAACCAGAATTCTTAAATCTTTCAAATAAATTTTCTCTTACAGTGGTGCATACACAATTCTCCTAGTTCTACTCTTTCATTCTGCATCAGTTTATATGTTTCTTAGTCCATCCCTTTCATCCTTTTTCAAAGCAACCAGATTCTATTACAGTCACATAATATATTCAGCCATTTCCCAACTGATGGTTACCCACTTTATTTTCTATTTTCCACTACTCAAAAAAAGTGATTTCTTATAGAAATAGATTTTCTCTCTCAGTTTTTGACCTTGTGAGGGTATACACTTTTGTTGTTAAGAAATTTCAGTCATGTCCAACTCTTTGTGATCTCTTTAAAGTTACTAGAATGCTTTACCATTTCTTCCTCCAGCTAATTGGACAGATGAGGAACTGAGGCAAAGTTTTATTTAATGGTCATCAAATTTGGACATTAAGATGGACATCGTTTTCGGGATAGAAAACAGTTTTATTCATACATCACTTAAGGCCACAATGAGTTTAATCCTATACAGGAAGCCAAGGAACCTGAAATATCAACTCTTGTCCTTTTGCAGTCACAGTCAGATTCACCACAATCACTGAGCACCTGGTTTACATCAACCATGAACTAATATGATTTACCTGATATCCCACGATATTAGCCCCCTCAGTAGATCCAGTTAATCTCAAAAAGTTAATTAAGAGGCTTTAAAAATATTTTTATGTATATCTTTTGATTTTATAACACCAGGATTTTTCAAGTATTCTTCTCTTTTCCAGAGGGTCACACCTATAACAATGATTAAGAAAGAGAGGGAAAAAACACAGTTTAACAAAACTAAAGAATATAGCCAAAAAGGATGTCTTAAATATTCTCACACATCTCCAATCCTATCACTTTTTCAAAGAGCTGATGCTTTCTTATGTCTTTTCTATGGGGTCAAAGTTGGCCATTAAAATTTTACAGCATTCAACTGATTGTCTATAATGTTCCACTGTAATCATTCTGAATGTTCCATTGTTGTTTTGTTTCCTTTGCTTTGCACTGCATCAGCCATAGAAGTTTTCCCAATATTTCTGCATCTTCATAGTTTCATATAACACAATAATGCAGTGTACTACATTCAAGCAATTTAGCCTTTTCTTAATTGAAAGGCAATTATTTAATCTCTAATTCTTTAGTACCACAAAATGTGTTCTTTTAAATATATCAGACGGTTCTTCTGTCACTAATTTTCCTGAGGCATATGCCAAAGAATAGATTCTAGGTAAAAGGTTATGGATATTTTAGTCATACTCTTTGCAGAATTCCAAATTGCTCAATCAACAATGCATTTAGCATTCTGGTTTTACCACAATTTCTAGAACACTGACTTTTCCTATCTTTTTTCATCTTTCTCTATTTGTAAAATGTGAGGTAAAATTCTTTAAATTTGTCATTCTTTTATTATTTAGCTCTCCTTCATAAGGCAATTAAAAGTGTTCAACTATTCATTTGTAATTGTTTTTTCTCATCCTTTTACGCAAGTGTCCACAGAGAAATGGTATTTTTTGCTAGTTCCTTGTATGTTTTGGATGTCTGAGCCTTGTAACAGATATTTTGATGCAATGATTTTCTCCATAATTGACTCCTTTATTCTTGCTATACTAATTTTGATTATGCAAAAACTTATTAATTTCACAAAATCTGAAATCTTGACATTACTTTTTATAATTCTTTTCTCCAATACTCTTACCCTCAGGTCAACAAAACAAAACAAAAACCAGGCACATTATTGTTCAATCCATGGAATTGCTAACTGGTCTAGTCCTTATAGAAAGCAACTAGAAACTATACCAAAAAAATCAATAAATTCTGTATCTTTTGACTTGATATATTACTGGCATGTGAATACCCATTTAGAGATCTTTTTTAAAAGGAGAAAAATGTTTATAGTTATAACTATATATAGCGGAGGTGGGAGGGGATAAAGAAAGCAAAGGGTACCCACCTATTATGTACAGAATGGCTCAATTCATTTGGTATATGAATGTAATGGAATACTAATACATCATGTGTTGCCCACTTCTGAGAAGGTGGTAATTTTAAACAAAGCTAGGAAAACTTATGAAACAGATAGTAGTAGATAAAAATGGACCAGGAGTCAGGAAGACTCAAGTTTAAATCTGGTCTCAGATATTTAGTAGCTGCATGGTCCTAGGCAAAATGATGAGGTTCTGGATAGATGAGTACAATTGGCAGAGAAAGACTAATTAGATAAATAACAATTTGTATCAGTAGCCATGAAGGAGGCTGAAGAAGGTGCTGAGGAGCACTTAGAACTTGGTCAGACTTTGAGGATCACCCTAGTCCATTGCTAGTTGTCTTGTGAACTTTGATGACTCTGAAAGAGAGTGAGACTGATCACTTTGTTCAGATCTCCTCATTAAATCCCATACACAAATGAATCAAGATGTTACCTCGTGATGTTATTGGTCCTCTTCAAAAACAAAGGATGAATAACAGCTTATTATATAACATTGAAACTTGATGTTTAATTAGTTATAAATTAGTAAGAAATATTTATAAAACAAACTTCATAGACTACTGCCTAGTGGTAGGTACTATGGAGGACATGGAAAGAGACAAAGACATACATGGGAAAAATTAATACTAGAAAGAAACAACAATATAAGGCAATCATATGAGAGCTATTACAAAATGATAAGCAACACCTCACTTAGATTAGAGGTGATTAGAGAGGTGAGGTGGGCCTTGGGGGCTAGGTAGGCTTCAGAGGTCAAGCAAAATTTGCTGGCATTCCAGCTAAGGAGAAAAACTGAATAAAGGAGTAAGACATATTTAGGAGATAATGGTTATATTACTTTGAACTAGAGTAGAAAATTTTTGTGGGGATCTACTAGGAAATAAATTTGGAAACATAGTTTGTGGTGAGATGAAGGAGGGCCTGAAATGCCCAACCAAATATTTTGAATTGACACAAATGGAAGGGTATTAACTGAGTTTTGTTTTTGTTTTTAATCAATGTAGTGACCCGATAAAATTAAGACTGCAAAAATTAACCTGTCAGTGATACATACACAAGAATGGATTGGAAGCAAAGAAGATTAGAATCAGGGTAATATAAGAAGCATTACGAAGAAAGAATGAAAGCAGTCAGAGGAGTTGAGAGAAATACTAGTGAGAGTCAGAGATAACACCTAATATTTTGAGTTTAAATGACAGACTTAGTGTCTCAATTTTCTTCATCATAAGGTGAAGCAGTTATAATCCAAAGTACATACATAATATACATATGTGCATTACACACACACACACACACACACACACACACACACACACGTAATCCATGGATATATATTCACTGCTAAGAAAGACACATGAGCTATTTGAGTAACTGAACTTTCAGAAGGCTTTCTAAAGTATGAGTCTTGTGAGAGAGCTTATCTCCAATGTAATTTTAAAATCATAATGTAAATATTTTTATCTTCTCTGCTTGAATGTTCCTTTTTCCCCCATTTTATTTGCCCATTAAATGGAACATTTACATGAACTTTTAAGAACAAATATTCCTATTTTGTCTCTTCTTCTGCTTAGTCTATCTGAACTCAGAGTTCTGCAGCAAAAGTCCTATTTAATGAGCAAGAACAAGCTAGTAACTCATAAGTAAATGTCACTTGCCAAGCATAACTGAAGTAAGTGAACTTGCTAGCAAAATCTCTTATGTATTCTCCTTGCAGATTATTTAGGATTTTCAAGGATGTGGAAGTTTTTGTTCTTGACTTTTCTGGTATGATGTAGAAGCCTAGAAATAAGAAAACTATGAATTCCCTAACAAATTTTAGTATTAAAAATAATTTGACTTACTTAATCCACCCCCCTCCTTTCAGAGGTAAAGAAGAAAAATGACTTGTCCATCTAGTAAACGAGAACTGTTTGATTAAAAAATTTTAAAAAGAGACAGAACTTTTAAAAAGTTTTTTTTTCAACATGAAAAAAAGATATTAAAAGCAACATAATGCATTTTGCCTGATTGAGGAAATCTCATGTGTGTGTGTGTGTGTGTGTGTGTGTGTGTGTGTGTGTAAGTATAAATATTGTCATATTGCTTACTAACAATATGACATTGAGAATGGCTTTCTCTATTGAGGCCAGATGGGAATTGCAGTGTGAATAATTGATTAGTTGAAAGGTACTATTGGCTTCTGTATTAGCTCTTCTTTCCTGTTCTTACAGAAGAAATGAAGAAACGATTCTTTCATCTCAATGTTTGATGTCACTTATTTATATGTACTTTAATTATCTATGTATTGAGGACAGGTACGATTTATAATACTAGCATAATATCTTGCACCAAAAAAGTGCTTCATACATATTGGATATAGGAAAGTCTGTTGGAAAAATTATTTGGAAGACTTTCTCCTGAAAATAATACTATAGATTTCTTGTTCTGCTTTTTTGTTCTGTCTCTTTTTAAGTTCTATGACTTGGACTTTGAAGTATTGTAGATAGAATAATACTCATCTGGTAAACATATACTTTTTTCCCCACTCTTTGAAACATTAGTGTCTTAATGATGATTCTGAATCTCCCTGAGAATTCAGAAGAAAAAGCTGCAATTTCAGATGTGATTATGTTAGTGAGTATGTTTATTGAAGTGCTGAAGATATCACAGTTACAAGAAAAGGTCTTAGGAAAAGAACCTATATGGATGAAAATATTAATAGCAGCTCTTTTCTCAGGGTAAAGAATTGGAAATTGAGAGTATGTTCATTAATTGGGGAATAGCTAGATAAATTGTGCTGTTTGATTATCATGGAATATTATTGTTCTCTGGGAAATTATAAGCAGGATACTCTCAAAAAAATCAAGAAAGTCCTCCATGAGCTTGTGCAAAGTGAAATGACTGTGTACAAAGTAATAGCAATGTTGTGGGATGATCAACTGTGGATGCCTTTTGCTATTCTCAGCAATATAGTGATCTAAGATTACTCTCTGAAGGGCTTATGATGAAAAATGCTGTCCATATCAAGAGAAAAAATTAATTGGGTCTAAATACAGATTGAAACAAACTTTTTTTTTAACTTTATTTTTCTTGAGATTTTTTTGGGGGAGGAATCTTATGTTTTTTTCCTTCCACAACATGGTTTTTATAAAAATCTTTTGCATAACTTCACATGTGTCTTCTCAGTAGAAGGAGAAGAAAGAAAAAGAATCTGTAATTCAAAGTCTTAAAAACAAATGTCAAAAATTGTTTTACATGTAACTGGGAAAATAAAATATTAAATAAATGGTGAGAAAAAGAAAAGAAAAGGCTTTGGTATAAAAGTGTAGGGGTGATTAGATTAAGTGCAATGAGTATTTGAACTGAAACTAATATTAACGGGAATTAGTTTTTCTTATATTTGTATTACTTCCTCAATTACATTTAAGCTTTGAAGGACACAACCACATGCTAATTTATTTCTTTGCCAATTTGTAGTTTCTATAAAATCTAGCCCTGTGTAGTACATAAAATAGATGCTCGACAAATACTAATTTTGACTGACAATTGATTATTACATTTCAAGATTATATAATAAGCCACATAATTAATTTTCTATTCAGTTACTTCATCAGTTCATTGTTTTAGCTTTGAATGAACATTCCTCCATTGTGATTCTTTTTCATATGGATTTTTAGGGAATAATCATATAGATGAAACACTAGAAGCTTGAAATTATCCAAGTGCCAAACTGTCTGTACAATTGCAATTAACAATGAAGTTGGCATATTTATTATTGATACTATTTGAAGCTCTAGCTCTGTGATCCTTCTAGGAAAGTCTCATGTACTTTGAGCTGTCATTTGATGAAAAGTCATCCAATTTAATTAGGGATTCTGCTAAAACAGCAAATGCAGAATAGTAATAGCATATAAAATTCCAGATTTTATTATAGGTGAGTTCCTGTAGAAAGTTGCCATTTCTGATGCTTTAATACTGACTATCTTACAATCTATCTACAATTACTATCATTACAAATTCATCCCTAGGAAATCCCAGTAAAATCATTACCATTCAGTGTTAGTGTAATTTTGGTGGTTGAATAAAAAATGACAAAGTTTCAGGATACTAAATTCCCAAGGAATAGATTTTGTGACTTGACAAGTTCTTTCCAGGTACACTAGTTGACAGTCATATACATTTTAGTTGTAAAATATAAACTTCATTCACATGATAAGAAATGTGAAAAATAATGAGTCACCTAGATGATTCTAAATTGTATGAGATAATTACAATTAACTGGTATGTGCTAAAACAGTGAACTTATCTGGGTATAATATTTTAGAAATATGAGTGTATTTAATTTTAAGCTAAAAGCTGGATATTAAAACAAAGCTCTCTGGTAACTTAAAGAGGTCACATGTCTGCATCTCCTCTAATTAAGATGAAATATATTCTCCCTAATGAATATTGATGCTAAAATCTTAAATAAAATATTAGCAAAAAGATTACAGAAAATCATCACCAGGATAATACACTACGATCAAGTAGGATTTATACCAGGAATGCAGGGCTGGTTCAATATTAGGAAAACTATTAGCATAATTGACTATATCAATAACCAAACAAACAAAAACCATATGATCATCTCAATAGATGCAGAAAAAGCATTTGATAAAATCCAACATCCATTCCTAATAAAAACACTTGAGAGCATAGGAATAAATGGACTTTTCCTTAAAATAGTCAGGAGCATATATTTAAAACCATCAGTAAGCATCATATGCAATGGGGAAAAACTGGAACCTTTCCCAGTAAGATCTGGAGTGAAGCAAGATTGCCCACTATCACCATTATTATTTAATATCGTATTAGAAACACTAGCCTCGGCAATAAGAGTCGAGAAAGAAATTAAAGGAATTAGAGTAGGCAATGAGGAAACCAAACTATCACTCTTTGCAGATGATATGATGGTATACCTAGAGAACCCCAGAGATTCTACTAAAAAGCTATTGGAAATAATTCATAATTTTAGCAAAGTAGCTGGCTACAAAATAAATCCCCATAAATCCTCAGCATTTTTATACATCACCAACAAAACCCAACAGCAAGAGATACAAAGAGAAATTCCATTCAGAATAACTGTTGATACCATAAAATATTTGGGAATCTATCTACCAAAGGAAAGTCAGGAATTATATGAGCAAAATTATAAAAAAGTCTCCACACAAATAAAGTCAGACTTAAATAATTGGAAAAATATTAAGTGCTCTTGGATCGGCCGAGCGAACATAATAAAGATGACAATACTCCCTAAACTAATCTATTTATTTAGTGCTATACCAATCAGACTTCCAAGAAAATATTTTATTGATCTAGAAAAAATAACAACAAAATTCATATGGAACAATAAAAAGTCGAGAATCTCAAGGGAATTAATGAAAAAAAAATCAAATGAAGGTGGCCTAGCTGTACCTGATCTAAAATTATATTATAAAGCAGCAGTCACCAAAACCATTTGGTATTGGCTAAGAAATAGATTAGTGGATCAGTGGAAAAGGCTAGGTTCACAAGACAGAATAGTCAATTATAGCAATCTAGTGTTTGACAAACCCAAAGCCCCTAACTTCTGGGAAAAGAATTCATTATTTGATAAAAACTGCTGGGATAATTGGAAATTAGTATGGCAGAAATTAGGCATGGACCCACACTTAACACCATATACCAAGATAAGATCAAAATGGGTCTATGACCTAGGCATAAAGAACGAGATTATAAATAAATTAGAGGAACATAGAATAGTTTATCTCTCAGACTTGTGGAGGAGAAAGAAATTTGTGACCAAAGATGAACTAGAGACCATTACTGATCACAAAATAGAAAATTTCGATTACATCAAATTAAAAAGCCTTTGTACAAATAAAACTAATGCAAACAAGATTAGAAAGGAAGCAACAAACTGGGAAAACATTTTCACAGTTAAAGGTTCTGATAAAGGCCTCATTTCCAAAATATATAGCGAACTGACTCAAATTTATAAGAAATCAAGCCATTCTCCAATTGATAAATGGTCAAAGGATATGAACAGACAATTTTCAGAGGATGAAATTGAAACTATTACCACTCATATGAAAGAGTGTTCCAAATCATTATTGATCAGAGAAATGCAAATTAAGACAACTCTGAGATACCACTACACACCTGTCAGATTGGCTAAGATGACAGGAAAAAATAATGATGAATGTTGGAGGGGATGCGGGAAAACTGGGACACTATTGCATTGTTGGTGGAGTTGTGAACGAATCCAACCATTCTGGAGAGCAATCTGGAATTATGCCCAAAAAATTATCAAATTGTGCATACCCTTTGATCCAGCAGTATTTCTATTGGGCTTATATCCCAAAGAAATACTAAAGAAGGGAAAGGGATCTGTATGTGCCAAAATGTTTGTAGCAGCCCTGTTTGTAGTGGCTAGAAACTGGAAAATGAATGGATGCCCATCAATTGGAGAATGGCTGGGTAAATTATGGTATATGAATGTTATGGAATATTATTGTTCTATAAGAAATGACCAGCAGGATGAATACAGAGAGGACTGGCGAGACTTACATGAACTGATGCTAAGTGAAATGAGCAGAACCAGGAGATCATTATACACTTCGACAACGATATTGTATGAGGACATATTTTGATGGAAGGGGATTTCTTTGACAAAGAGACCTGAGTTTCAATTGATAAATGACGGACAAAAGCAGCTACACCCAAAGAAAGAACACTGGGAAACGAATGTGAACTATCTGCATTTTTGTTTTTCTTCCCGGGTTATTTATACCTTCTGAATCCAATTCTCCCTATGCAACAAGAGAACTGTTCGGTTCTGCAAACATATATTGTATCTAGGATATACTGCAACATATCCAACATATAAAGGACTGCTTGCCATCTAGGGGAGGGGGTGGAGGGAGGGAGGGAAAAAAATTGGAACAGAAACGAGTGTCAATATAAAGTAATTATTAAATAAAAATTAAAAAAAAAAACAATACTGATGCAAGGTCAAGGAAAAAAAAAGATGAAATATATTTAAGGTGCTATGTTGCTTTCTAAATTGCATATTGTGCAATTTGTAAAAATTGTATAAGCTGTTTTTAAATTCCATCAGTCCTGTTGGACATGTGGTATAAGTTTTGCTCAAATTATTTAGTTATTGCCTATTTTCTGAATTTTAAGATGGTCTTTAAGATATCTCATTTTCTCCCTTAAACAAAGATAGGGATATTTACTTAAAGAAACAGAAGGGAAAAATATAAAATTCCCTTACACAGGTGAAATAGTTTTGAAATCATTTCATCTTTAAACTTTTGAAAATTCTTAATTATGATTTTTTGGTAGTTAATCTGAAATTGGAGATTGAAAACTGTATATTAAGTATTTGCATAATTTCATGGTTTTATTTTAGTTCAATAGGCCTTAAAATATGACTGCTTTAGCTTTAGCCCTTCCCCTATTTCACTGAATATTGGGGGAAGTGAGAAAAACCCCACTTACTCACTGTGCTCAACCCTTTTCTGGCTCCTGGTGGGGACCACCCCTGTGGTTAAATGAAAGTGCTTCCATTATTTAAAAGAATAGATCATTTCTGTATTGCTGTAATGCTGAAGATTTACTTAGACAAGATGCTATATCAAGAATTATCCTGTTTAGTAATGCAAGGAACTTGAGAAGTTTGTTAAATATTTTTATTTCTAATTAACTGGAAGTTCTGAAAATGATTATTTCAAAACCAATTGCTTCTACCATGGTTTCTTATCTCTCTTCAGTAAGTTTTAAGAACTGAAACCTCTGATACTGGAACCTGATTATCTGAGAGAAAACTTCTTGGGACACCATGTCTAATAATATTTCTTGAGTCTGAATTCAGGTATGGATGAAGATCAATAAATCACAAAACCCCTCATCCCAGATAAATGTCACAGAAGTTCAGAAGATAGAGATTTATTTGTTCTCATCTGGGTAAAAAGGAGTTTGAAGGATGGCTTTTTGAACTATACTTGAGGTCAGACCCTTCAAACTTGATTTCCCAATTGTGTTCCTTTCTATAGAAATGATTCCCACCTATTCCTGATCTCTGGCCAGGGAGTGGAAGTCATTCATGATCTTCATACATGAAGTCAACCAGTCACGGCTTTGTTCTATTTTTTTTTTTTCTCTTAAAGAAAATTTCTATATTCAGAGCAAGTGGTTAGCTTAAAAGGCATGGGCAAAGTATAAATATGTAAAATCTTGCTGTTTTATATCTGAAAATATATAGTCATTAGGTAAATGATTGTTTTCCATCATGGGCAGATGAATATTTGGCCTACTCATCTGTTTGTTCCTAGAGATATAGCTTATTAGAAATACATTTGTATAAAGCCTTTAAATTTTTCAAAATAAAACCATTTAGCTATTGATGCAACTGTTTGTGAGACCCAACTGCTATTCTCATGCAGGGTGACTTAAGTATAGAGAGTTTTAGTGCAAACAGTAACTTATAAAGTATTCTGTATTACATTCATGCAGAAAGTTAATTTTATTTAAGCTGATGGGGAATAACATCTATTTATCTTGTGACACAAACATGTTTTCATATACATAACTTATTTGATAGGAAAAGCTGCAGACCAATCTATATTAGCCTCTACCAGTTCATCCTATGACAGACCCTGGCCAAAAAAAAAAAAAAAAAAAAAATCCGCCTCCTCTGGGTGGTTTTAATCCTTTTTAGGTCAGTTTCTAATACCTGAGATAAACCAGTGGAAACTTCTATGCAAGGCAACAAAGAATGTCTTTCAGTTTTTTGTAATCTATTTTCACTGGTCAGAAGCTAGGAGAAGCTATTTGGCAAAATTATCAGAAAAGCATGAGGTCTGATTTTTTATACCCAAGTGACTCCTGAAATGCCATTAAACCTCCTCTTCTAAACCTGTTCAGAGGAGTGATACCTGTCTAGAAAATATTGGCAGAGAGATTTTGCACATATACCTCAGGTATAGGTTGGGGCTAATCTCGCTATTTTAAAGTCCTGCTTTTTGACAGGGGATTATTTTCAGATTCCTATTAAGAAAGAGTTGATTCCTCAGTTAGTCTGGTGGGATCTTCCTTTCTAAAAATTACTTTTGGGTTAAATATAACTTCAACTCCCCAAAGCAATCTCCTTCTTGGAGATCTAAACTAATAATCTCATTGCTTGACACCTCACTTCTAATCACCATCCCATCTTTAAGTGGGCTTTTTGTTCTTAAGTAGGCTTTTGTTAAGAGGATTTTTAATGGAGGTCCCTGGAAACTGACATCTTTGAAGAATCCACCCCTTCCCACTCCTTTTAATTGTTACTTTTGGTCTCTCCTATCATATCTTAACATGATATATAACTAGTTATTTACAGAAGTCTGTCCTATCTGGCATACTCTATTTTCAGGGAAGATATAGAATATTACACAAGAATGAGGATGGCTCTACCTCCTCTCTAGCTCTTCCTGGCTCAACTTTTAACTGCAAGTTATAAGATGAGCCTTCTCTAAACATTTCTCAAGGCCCTAACAAGAGGAATATCTTCAACTGAAAACCTTCCAAACAGGCATTTTCTGTCCCTATCTCTACTTAGTAGTTTTGTTTCCTTCTAGGCTTTGGTTAATTCACCTTCAAATGATAAGCACAAGACAGCTGTCCTGATCAGCTTCAGGGATCTGACTCAGAATTCACTGGATATTTCACTTCAATCAGCTCCTGGCATACCCCTCCAGCTCAGCACCCCTCCAAACTCTATAGGATGACTAACCTCTGTGCCCATAACCAGCAGGAACTAGTTTCAGAAAGTAAGATCGCACCATATCCCACAGAACTTTGGGCCCCATTTGTTTGGGGGAAAACCTGATTGTTGAGGAGAATGGACCCCCCAAAAAATACTACCCAGTGTCTGAGTAGGGCCTCAGTAAGGTATACAGTACAAACTGATCCTGTGCTAATTTCTGTTATTGTGCCTTGGTAATCAACTTTGTACCCCCCCTGTTGATATCACCAAACTTTGGCTTCTGTTCATTTCTGTAACAACCTAACGTCATATGCCACTTCTGGGCACTACTTAACAAACGTCACAGGATCTAGCCCCTAATTTAGCATCATTCTGCTAGACCTCTTGTTTAGGGATCCCCAACCCACTTTTCAAAAGATTTCTTTGACTACAGATGAATATGGATGGAAGCAGAGTATTTTCACCTTTTTGTTGTTTGCTTTTTTTTTTTCTTATGGGTTTTTTTTTTCCCTTTTGATGTGATTGCTCTTGCATGATGTGAAAAATACATGTAAACATGTTTAACCTATATCAGATTGCTTGCTGTCTTTGGTGGGGGAAGTTACCTTCAACACAAAGTTTTATGAAAATTAATGTTGAAAAGTATCTTTACATGCATTTGGAGAAATAAAATATTATTTAAAAATAAATTTGGTAGCGCATATTTTTTAAATAATAGGTTTTTATTTTCAAAATACATGCAAAGATAGTTTTCACCATTCACTCTTGCAAAACATTGTGTTTCAATTTTTTTCCCTCCCTTTGCCCTATCCCGCTCCCCTAGACAGCAAGTAATCCAATATGTTAACATGTGCAATTCTTCTATACATATTTCCACACTGGTCATGCTACACAAGAAAAATCAGATCAATAAAGAAAAAATTGAGAATTTAAAAAAAGTCAAGCAAACAACAACAAAGGTGAAAATACTATGTAGTGATTCACATTCAGCTTCCATATTTCTCCTTCTGTATGCAAATGACTCTCTCCCACACAATCTGCTGGAATTAGCCTGAATCACCTCATTGTTGAAAAGAGCAGAAGTCCATCAGAGTTGATAATCACATAACTTTATTGCTGCTGTGTACAATGTTCTCTTGGTTCTATTTACTTTAGTTAGCATCAGTTCATGTAAATCTTTCTAGGCCTTTCTAAAATCACCCTGCTGACTGTTTCTTATAAACAATAATATTCCATAAAATATACCAAAACTTGTTCAGCCATTCCACAACTTGATGGGTATCCAGTTTCCAGTTCCTTGCCACTATAAAAAGGATTGCTACAAACATTTTTGCACATGTGAGTTCTTTTCTCTTTTTTAGGATCTCTTTGGAATAGAGACCCAATAGAGATAGTGCTGGATCAAAGAGTAAGCACAGTTTGATAGCTCTTTGGGCACAGCTCCAAATTGCTCCCCAGAATTGTTGGATCAATGCACAACTTTACCAACAATTGCATTAGGGTCCCAGTTTTCCCATATCCACTCAAACTTTTATCATTACCTTTTCCTGTCATTTAGCCAATCTAAAAGATATGTAATGGTATGTTAGAGAGGTTAGTAAAACCATACTTGATAGATTTTGTTGGACAGTAGGGAATTCTTTTACTGGAGAGCTTCAATGGAGTAAAACCTAGATGGCCACTTGTTCAATATGTAACAGGTAGAATTCTGGGTAAGCTAGATTACATTACTTTCTTTACTTTTTTTCCCCCCATATCGATAACGTTTGAAGTCTGTTGAGACCTATTTTAGTGAAGCCCTTCTCCAAATATTTTAAAAAGTAAAAAAGAAAATGCATAGGACTATAAAGAAAACCAATTATACTAAAATAAAGCTATCAAAAATTTTTTAAAAAGTTGATAGATGCCTGAAACAAAATATACCCCAATATCCTTTTCAAATCAAACTCCATGTTTCTTAAGAACTTGGAAATAATCAGACCTTTTGCTGCTATTTAGGCCTTGTAGTCATATCTGATCCTCCATGATTCCATGTGGAGTTTTCTTGGCAGAGATAATGAAGTAGTTTGATTTTCTCCTGACCATTTGAAACTTAAGGAAACAGGCAAATATGGTAAAGTGACTTGCCCAAGGTCACACAACTAGTTAAGTGTATAAAGCCAGATTTGAGCTGAGGAAGATGAGTCTGTCTGACTCCAGGTCTGACTTTACCCACTGCACCACCTAGCTACCCCTTATAAGAAATTTAGAGGTCCTATTAGAAAGAAACCTTAGTCCATGCTTCTCACCTAAGTAAAGCAATGAGCCCAGTCACACAGCTGATTAATCGAAGGGTATGAATGGGAAAACAGAACAAGAACCAAGGCTCTCTAATTGCTACACACAGGCTCTATGCTATATTTCTCTTAAATAGCCAGGTAAGATTTTGTAAGGAGATAAAGAGATTGTAAGATTTTAAAAGGAGATATTTGGAGGAATGGACAGATTGTGATAACAGGCTATTAAAACAACTGTGACTAGTTAGATAATTAAATTGAGCAAATATTTATTAAGAGCATACTATGTGCTTCCATCTCATCTTCCCCTTACCTTTGTCTTAATCTCCATCAAAGTTAATGTTACAAACCCAGATCTAGAAAATCTAGATTAGATTAGATTAGATCTAGATTAGAAAAAAGGCCTAAATGTTCTTGAAATTTAAAAAATCATTTCTGAGATTCCACAGTTGCTAAATAGTTTGTATGTGAAACACAAGTATAAGCATGATTATTAAATATATCATGACTCTCCTACTAATGAAATATATTTTGGTTAGTCCTCCTATTTAGCAGCTCACTGTAAAGGGCTGAAATTCTTGAGTTCATGCACTGAGGTTCAGACAAGCAAGCACTCGAGGCTAATTACCAATTGGACAATATTCTATTAGCATTTGCTTGGAAAATGGCCCACCGCACCATTCTGTGCTGGCTCAATCTGTTAGTGTATAGGGAGATTGGGAGGAGGGAAAAAGAGTGGAATAGGACAAGGGAATGTGACTCCTGGCGGTAGAAGAAAGAGGAGATTCCTCTGTCTACTCTCTCTCTTCTCCCTTTGATAAAGAATAAAGATCAAGGACTTTTGCTTATTCTGACTCTGGCTGATTTTAAAGTATCCAGGGTGCTAATGCGGTCATCAGAGCTCACTATAAAATTTCAACTTCTTAAGAGTTATTGTTTTCCATTTTATATTCAAGGATTCTGATAAAGAACACATTTCTAAAATATATAGAGAATTGACTCAAATTTATAAGAATTCAAGCCATTCTCCAATTGATAAATAGTCCAAGGATATGAAAAATTTTCAGATGAAGAAACTGAAACCATTTCTAGTCATATGAAAAGGTTTAGAAAGATTTAGAAATCATTATTGATCAGAGAAATGAAAAGTAAGACAACTCTGAGATACCACTACACACCTCTCAGATTGGCTAAGATGACAGGAAAAAATAATGATGAACATTGGAGAGGATGTGGGAAAACTGGGACACTAATACATTGTTGGTGGAATTATGAACAAATCCAACCATTATGAAGAGCACTCTGGAACTATGCCCAAAGGGCTATAAAACTGTGCATACTCTTTGATGCAGCAAAAAGATCTTAAAGGAGGGAAAAGGACCATATGTGCAAAAATGTTTTTGATAGCCCTTTTTGTAGTGGTAAGAAACTGGAAACTGAGTGGATGCCCACCAATTGGAGAATAGCTGAATAAGATATGGTATATGAATGTTATTTTGTTCTATAAGAACAAATTGTTCTATAAGAAACAACCAGCAGAATGATTTCAGAGAGGTCTGAAGAGACTTACATAAACTGATGCTAAGTGAAATGGAGATCACTGTACACAGCAACAACAAAGATTATATGATGATTAATTCTGATGGACATGGTTCTTTTCAACAATGAGATGATTGAGACCACTTCCAATGATCTTGTGATGAAGAGAGCCATCTATACTCAGAGAGAGGCCTGTGGGAACACAATATATCATTTTCACTCTTTCTATTGCTGTATGTTTACATTTTGTTTTCTTTCTCAGTTTTTTTTTTCCTTCTTGATTCAAATTTTCTTGTGCAGCAAGATAACAGTATAACTATATTTTAACATATTTAACATATATTGGATTATCTGCCATCTAGGGGAGGGAGGGAGAGGAAGAAAGGGAAAATCTAGAACACAAGATTTTGCAAGGGTCACTGTTGAAAAACTGCCCATTTATATGTTTTGAAAATAAAAAGCTAGACTTCCGGTTAAGATGGCGGAGAGGAGGCTCACAGTTGCATAAGCTCCGCGCTTTCTCTCACTATCCACTTCATTACAAGCCTCTGAATCAATGCTTGACTGAAAAAAACCCACAAATAGTTACCAAGAGAAGCCATCCTTGAGATCCGCCAAGAAAGGTCTGTCTTTACTGGAGGGCTGGGCGGTTTTAGATCGGGCGCAGGCGGCGGGCAGCGGCAGTGAGAGCACGGGAGCAGACTGGAGAGGGGGTGGGGAGTGATCGCAGCTGTCTCTGCGGGAGAGCTTCGCTACAGGTTTGGAACCTGCAGCAAGTCAACAGCCCAGCAGAGAAGCTAAAAACACCGGGGCTGAAGAACACAACCGCAAACAGCTGGAATCTCTCAGGACCTGGCCGCCCCCCCCTTCCCCCCCTCAGTGACTCAGCACGCTTTGGGATCTCAGAGCGCAGGCGCAGCACAGTCCTGCTAGTGCCTCACTGCTGCCACCTGCAGTCTGTAGAGGAAGCTCGATAACACACCCAGCCCCCCCCCAAAGAAAGACTCCAGTTTTTTCTGTTTTTCTTTGGTAGTTTGTCTCTGATTAATAGACAGAATGAGCAAGAAGCTGAAGAGGACTTTAACCCTAGACAGCTTCTACACAGATAGAGAGCAGACTCTAAATCCTGAGGAGACTAAAACAGGCAGTCCCAGGTGATTCCCCAAAGGAGGAGATTGTCTGCTCCTCAGCACAGATGAACCTCATAGAAGTGATTAAAAAGGCTCTCACAAGGGAGCTAGAAGAAAAATGGGGAAAGCAGAGTGAGGCTTGGCAAAAGGAGAAGGAAGCTTGGGAAAAGGAGAGGGAGGCTTGGCAAAAGAGCCTGGAGAAGTCAGTTAAAGAGAGAGTGGATAAAGAAGTAAAATCCTTGAAAAATAGGATTAGTGAACTGGAAAACAAAATTGGCGAAATGGAAAAAAATTCCACAGAACAAAAGAACTCAATTGGACAATTAGAGAAAGATTTTAAAAAAGTGAGTGAAGAGAATACTTCACTGAAAATCAGAATTGAACAAGTGGAATTGAATGACTCGAGGAGACAAGAAGAATCAGTCAAGCAAACCCAAAAAAATCAAACAATGGAGAAAAATGTGAAATACCTTCTGGGGAAGACAACAGACCTGGAAAACAGATCCAGGAGAGACAATCTGAGAATCATTGGACTCCCAGAAAAACATGATGAAAAAAAGAGCCTGGACACTGTCTTCCAGGAAATTATCAAAGAGAACTGCCCAGAAGTCATAGGAACAGAGGAAAAAATAAACATTGAAAGGATTCATCGATCACCCACTGAAAGGGATCCTAAAATCAAAACACCAAGGAATATAGTGGCCAAATGCCAGAACCCTCAGATGAAAGAAAAAATATTGCAAGCGGCTAGAAAAACCCAATTCAAGTATCAAGGAGCCACAATAAGGATCACCCAGGATCTGGCAGCATCCACATTAAAAGATCGAAGGGCCTGGAATATGATATTCCGAAAGGCTAAGGAACTTGGTATGCAACCAAAAATAACTTACCCAGCGAGAATGAGCATCTTTTTCCAGGGAAGAAGATGGACATTCAACGAAGTAAGCGAATTTCATCTATTTCTGATGAAAAAACCAGAACTTAACAAAAAGTTTGATCTACAAATATAGAACTCAAGAGAAATCTAAAAAGGTAAAGATTAATCTTGGGAACTATATTTTGACTATATAGATGCATAAAGAACACATTTCTAAAATATATAGAGAATTGACTCAAATTTATAAGAATTCAAGCCATTCTCCAATTGATAAATAGTCCAAGGATATGAAAAATTTTCAGATGAAGAAACTGAAACCATTTCTAGTCATATGAAAAGGTTTAGAAAGATTTAGAAATCATTATTGATCAGAGAAATGAAAAGTAAGACAACTCTGAGATACCACTACACACCTCTCAGATTGGCTAAGATGACAGGAAAAAATAATGATGAACATTGGAGAGGATGTGGGAAAACTGGGACACTAATACATTGTTGGTGGAATTATGAACAAATCCAACCATTATGAAGAGCACTCTGGAACTATGCCCAAAGGGCTATAAAACTGTGCATACTCTTTGATGCAGCAAAAAGATCTTAAAGGAGGGAAAAGGACCATATGTGCAAAAATGTTTTTGATAGCCCTTTTTGTAGTGGTAAGAAACTGGAAACTGAGTGGATGCCCACCAATTGGAGAATAGCTGAATAAGATATGGTATATGAATGTTATTTTGTTCTATAAGAACAAATTGTTCTATAAGAAACAACCAGCAGAATGATTTCAGAGAGGTCTGAAGAGACTTACATAAACTGATGCTAAGTGAAATGGAGATCACTGTACACAGCAACAACAAAGATTATATGATGATTAATTCTGATGGACATGGTTCTTTTCAACAATGAGATGATTGAGACCACTTCCAATGATCTTGTGATGAAGAGAGCCATCTATACTCAGAGAGAGGCCTGTGGGAACACAATATATCATTTTCACTCTTTCTATTGCTGTATGTTTACATTTTGTTTTCTTTCTCAGTTTTTTTTTTCCTTCTTGATTCAAATTTTCTTGTGCAGCAAGATAACAGTATAACTATATTTTAACATATTTAACATATATTGGATTATCTGCCATCTAGGGGAGGGAGGGAGAGGAAGAAAGGGAAAATCTAGAACACAAGATTTTGCAAGGGTCACTGTTGAAAAACTGCCCATTTATATGTTTTGAAAATAAAAAGCTATAATAAAAAAATAAAATGAAAAGAGTTATTGTTTTCACTGAAATACAAATCAATAATTATGATGCATAAAAAAGAACCTACTATATATCAGGCAATATGGTAACTTGTTGGAATCCTTACAAACTGCTAACTAATTAGAGTTGATCTAATCTTACAAGAAGATTTTGGCCAGAACCTGAAACAAGGTACTAAGTAGAACTAATTAGTACAATGCTTGTGTTTACACCTTTGTGTTCACACCTCCCTTAAAGCTCTTTGGGCCAGAGAGCACTATGGGAGAAAACCCATAGTCCCATTCTCTCAGAAGATTCACATATAAGGCCAATGAGAAGAGAGAGCTATTCCAGAATACATTTTCCACTTGGCTGTCTGGTCGCAGAGGAGAGTTCAACTGGACTGGAGAGGAGCGACTCTAGTGCAGACAGAGAGCACTTTGACAGATTTCAGCGGAATTACGCCAGAAGCCCTCTCTCCGAGGCAAGGCAGAATATATTCCACTTGGCTGGCTGGTGGCAGACGAAGAGTTTTCAGAGGATAAAGCTACGAGTGGAGAGTTCAGTGGACAACCAGATTCATCTTCATCTCACACCACTGTAGTTGGTGGCTGGGCTCCTGCACTTCCCCCACTGAGACCAAGCTGGTCTGAAAGACTCACCAGAAAGCTAGCCAAGCCCCAAGTGAAGGAGACAAGAGATTCATTCCATCTCTGTGCTGGTTGGAGGCTAAAGGACAAAACCCTTGGATTTGGAGACATTCGGAGGGCTCTAAGCTAAACCGGCTGTGTGTTGAGAAAAACAAGAACTCCAACATTTGAACTCCCAACAGTAACTGAACAAATAAAAAGACAAAAACAAGATAGTAGCTGGTCTATAACATTTATGAGAAACAAGTTCCCTATGCCCATAATGTTTTTTTCCCCTTGTCCTTTTTTGTGTGAGCTCTCTTCTATGACCTTTTCTCTTGGATTCATATCTTACCACAACTTCCCCTGCTTTTCCGAGATCCAGACTAAGTCATTACAAAATTTCAGCTGGTGCAAATGTCACTCCATGCTTAATTCAAAACATATGTTGTTCAGAGCTCTGTATATTATTACACTATCAACATATCATGTACAAGACAATTTGAAGTGTTGAATTTAATACCTATCTCCATATATAGTTTCATAACATTAAATGTTTATCACAATGTTCCAATTCTAAATCCCTTTATTTCACCTTTTCAAAATGAATAGCAAGCTAACATAGCAACATATTTACTCATCCCTAGATCAGACAGATTTGGAAATTATTGTCAGTCTGTCAATCAAGAAGCTTTTGATATATCATTACAGTTGTGTCCAATTTCATGACCCAATTTTGGGGTTTTCTTGGCAAAGATATTAGAATGTTTTTCCATTTCCTTCACCAGCTCATTTTACAGATGAGGAAACTGAGGCAAACACAATGAAGTGACTTGGCCAGGGGTCACACAGTAAGTATCTGAGGTCAGTTTTGAATTCATAAAAATGACTCTGCCTTACTCGAGACCTAAGACTATCCACTTTGTCACCTAACTGTTCCAAACATTTATTAGGTACTTAGTAAATGTAAGGATCTGTTTCCACAATGAATATGATGAAAACCACAACTTTTCAGATTGTTCCACCTTAATTATTAAATATAAATCACTTTTAAAAATATTATTCCATCATAATAATCCCTCTATCTCACCCCTTAATTTTTTTCTGCCTATCATTCGATTATAGTCTTCTCATATCTATGTTATATATATGTATATATATATATATACATATATACGTATATATGTATATATATGCATATACGTATATATACGTATACACACACACACACACACACCCCTTCTAAGTGCATTAATAATGAGAAAATCCTTAGGAGTTAAAAGTATGATCTTCTTGTAGAGAAATTGTACAATTTAACCTTATTGAATCCCTTACTATTTCTCTTTCCCATTTACCTTTTTATGCTTTTTTTTGAGTCTTTTATTTGAAAGTCCTTTAATTTAGAAACTGCTAAATTTGTTCTCTGGGTCCACAAACTTTGAATTATTTTTTATTTATTTTGTCCACTTGGATGCTTTTGCAGTATTTTCTCCTTGGTCTGGGAGCTCTGGAACTAAATTATACATAAATGTTTGTGTGCATATGTACACACACACACACACACACACACACGCAAAAAATTCCTGTGAATTTTTGTTTTGGGATCTCTCTGAAGAAGTGATTGGTGCAGTATTTCTATTTTTACCTTTGTTTTTAACAATGTCAGGGCAATTTTCCTTGTTAATTTCTTTTCTTTTTTTATTTTTTTTAAAATATTTTTTATTAAAGCTTTTTATTTAAAAAGAATATACATGAATAATTTTTCCAGCATTGACTCTTGCATAATTTTTTGTTCCAAATTTTTCCCTCCTTTCCCCCACCTGCTCCCCTAACTGGAAGTCCAATACATGTTAAATAGGCTGAAATACATTTTAGATCCAATATATGTATACAAATTTATACAATTATCTTGTTGCACAAGAAAAATCAGATCAAGCAGGAACAAAAAGAAAAACTGAGAAAGAAAACAAAATGCAGGCAAACACAACAGAGAGAGTGAGAATGTTATGTTGTGTTCCACACTCTGTTCCCATGGTTCTCTCTCTGGGTGTAGATGGCTTTCTTCATCACTGCACAAGTGAAACTGGTTTGAATCATCTCAATGTTGGAGAGAGCCATGTCCATCAGAATTGACTGTCATATAGACTTGCTATGTATAATGATCTCTTGGTTCTGCCCATTTCACTTAGCATAAGTTCATGTAGGGCTCCCCAAGCCTCTCTGAAATCATGTTGTTGGTCATTTCTTACAGAACATAGTATTCCATAGCATTCATATACAATAATTTATTCAGCCATTCTCCAACTGATGGGCATCCACTCAGTTTTCAGTTTCATCCATCTACAAAGAGGGCTGCCACAAACATTTTTGCACATGTGGGTCCCTTTCCCTCCTTTAAGATTTCTTTAGGATACAAGCTCAGTAGAAACACTGCTGGATCAAAGAGTTTTGCAGAGTTTGATAACTTTTTGAGCATAGTTCCAAATTGCTGTACAGAATGGTTGGATCTGTTCACAGTTCCACCAACAATGTATCAGTGTCCCAGTTTTCCCACATGCCCTCCAACATTTGTCATCATCTTTTCCTGTCATTTTAGCCAATCTGACAAGTATGTAGTGGTATCTCAGAGTTGTCTTAATTTATATTTCTCTGATCAATAGTGATTTGTAGCTAAAAATAGTTTCAATTTCTTCATCTGAAAATTGTCTGTTCATATCCTTGGACCATTTATCAATTAAAGAATGGCTTGAACTATTATAAATTTTAGTCAATATCCTATATATTTTAGAAATAAGGCTTTTATCAGAGCCTTTGGATGTAAAAATGTTTTCCCAGTTTATTGCCTTCCTTTTAATCTTATCTGCATTAGTTTTGTTTATACAAAACCTTTTAAACTTAATATAATCAAAATTATCTATTTTATGATCAATAATGATTTCTAGTTCTTCTTTGGTCACAAATTCTTACTTCCACAAATATGAGAAATAAACTATCCTATATTCTTCTAATTTATTTATATCATTCTTTATGTCTAGATCATGAACTCATTTCGACCTTATCTTGGTATATCGTGTTAAGTGTGGCTCCTATGCCTACTTCTGCCATACTTTTTCTTAGAGAGTTGTTAATAGCTTGTTCTATTTCTTTTTCTAAAACGGGACTATTTAAGTAATTTATTTCCTTTGGACAATCTATATTTTTGTAGGTATTCCTCCATTTCACTTAGGGTTGTCAATTTTATTGGCATGAAGTTGGGCAAAGTAACGCTTAATTATTGCTCTAGTTTCCTCTTCATTGGTGGATAGTAATCCCTTTTCATTTTTGAAACTAACAATTTGATTTCCCTCTTTTCTTTATCTAATCAAATTAACTAAAGGTTTATCTATTTTGTTGTTTTTTTCATAAAATCAACTCTTAAGTTTTATTTATTAATTCAATAGTTTTTTTTTATTTCAATTTTATTGATCTCTCCTTTTATTTTTAGAATTTTAAGTTTGGTATTTGATTGGGGTTTTTTAATTTGTTCTTTTTCTAGCTTTTTTAGTTGCAAGCCCAATTCACTGATCTTTTCTTTCTGTATTTTATGCAACTAAAGCATCTAGAGATATACAATTTCCTCTTATTACGGCTTTGGTTGCATCCCACAAATTTTGGCATATTGTTTCATTATTGTCATTCTCCTGGATGAAATTACTGATTGTGTCTAAGATTTGCTGTTTTACCCATTCATTCTTTAGGATGAGATTATTTACTTTCCAATTTCTTTTTGGTCTATTTTCCCCTGGCCCTTTATTGAATGTAATTTTTATTGCCTTTCAGTGATCTGAAAAAATGCTTTACTATTTCTATTTACTATTTCTGCCTTTGATTTTGAGGTCTTTATGTCCGAATACATGCTCAATTTTTGTATAGGTTCCATGAACTACCTAGAAGAAAGTGTACTCCTTTCTGTCTCCTTTCAATTTGCTCCAAAGATCTATCATATCTAGTTTTTTTTAGTATTCTATTTACCTCTTTAACTTCTTTCTTATTTATTTTGTGATTTGATTTATCTAGTTCTAAGAGAACAAGGTTGAGATCTCCAACTATTATACTTTTGCTGTCTATCACTTCTTGTAACTCTTTTAAATTCTCCATTAGGAATTTAGATGCTACACCACTAGGTGTATATATGTTTAATATTGATATTGTTCATTATCTATGGTATCATTTAGCATCTCTTTTAATTAGATCGATTTTTGCTTTTGCTTGATCTGAGATCAGGATGGCTATACCTGCTTTTTTTTTTTTTTTTTTAACTTCACCTGAAGCATAATAGATTCTGCTCCAGCCTTTTACCTTTACTCTGTATGTACCACTCTGCTTTAAATGTGTTTCTTGTAAACAACATATGGTAGGATTCTGGCTTTTAAATGAGTCTGCTATCTGCTTACGTTTTATGGGAGAGTTCACCCCATTCACATTACAGTTAAAATGACAAATTCTGTATTTCCTCCCATCTTATTAACCCCAAATTAAGACTTTTCTCTTTCCTTTTCCTCTTTCCCTCCTCCCCAGTATTTTAAGTATGAGTACTACTTGCCTCAGGCAGTCCTCCCCCTTTTGAGATTCTCCTCCTTTTTTCCCCGTTCCACTCCCACTTTTCTATAAGGTGAGAGAAGTTTCTTGGTGAAACCAAATATGTCTAATATTCTTTCTTTGAGCCAAATCTGATGAGAATAAGATTCACATAATGTTCATCCCCCTCCCTTCTTTCCTTCAATACTATATATAAAAGAAACTGGAGGAGGAAAAGAGAATGTACTGGAAAAAAGAGGAAAGTGGAGGTAAAATAAGGGAAATTACATATCAGGTAGAGGCAAAGAAAACCTACTATAACAGTAAAATCAGATTATACATGCACTCTCTATGTGTACTCATAACCAAAATATAGCTCTCAAGAGTTCTTTTCTTTTTAACTTTTTATGCTTCTCTTGAATTCTATATTTGGAGTCATATTTTTTGTTTAGCTCTGGTTTTTTCATCAGAAATAAATTCACCTGTTTCATTGAATGTCCACCTTCTTCCCTGAAAGGAAATGTTCAATTTAGTAGGGTAATTTATTTTTGGCTGCATTCCTAATTCCTTTACCTTTCAGAATATCTTTTTCCATTTCACAAATTCTGTTTTTTTAAGGAATTATTTTTTTTCTCCTGTTTCACAAATTCTGTTTTTCTGGGAGTTGCTTTCTTTTTCCGTTTTATCAAATCTATCTTTCAATGAGTTATATGCCTTTTCCAAATCCTCTTGAAAATTTTTCATTTCCTTTTTCCATTTTTTCTTCTAGCTCTCTTTTAAGATCCTTTTAAATTTCTTCTAGGAGAGCCTTATATGATGGGGACCAAGTTATATTGCCTTTTGGGGCTTCATCTGGAGACAATCTGCCTTTTAGTCTCCTGAGGGTTTGAAATCTGTTCTTCTCTTTCATCATAAAAGCTGTCTGTCGTCAGAGTCCTCTTTACTTTTTTATTCATTTAAAAAAAAAAGTTAAAGTCTGCCTTTAGGGTGGGGGAGGTTTTCCTGTACTAGGTCAGAGCTGATTCTCTCCTAGTGTTGGGTAGGTATGGCCAGGATCCATAAGATTCTGGTGTTTCAGGGTTCACTATTAATCTTTTGTGTTTGTGTAGGATGTTTTATAACTTCTCCGCTGATCTACTGGCTTGCAAACACTGGTGTAGATTTCTCCCCGTACATTCTCTGCCAAGCATTATCTGTACTGCTACACAGCCCACGAAGTCCACCCTGCCCCAGGACTCTGTGCTTTTTGTGCTGGCATTGAACTCAGCTGCTTCCCTCCCATTTCCGTTTGAAACAGACCTTTTCTGGTCTGTTTCCTCCTTGTAGATTCTCTGCCGCACAGAGTTGCACTACCACACGGAGTCTGCACTACCACATGGAGACTGTACCGCCCAGGGATTCTGTACTGTCTATGCTGGCGTTTGTACTCAGCTACTTGCGCTGGCTACCTCCCTCCCGTTTCAAATTGAAACAGACCTTTTCTGGTGATCTTCAAAATTATCTTCTAATAATAAATTATTGCATTCTCAATATTTGTGAGTTCTGCCAGTCCAGAACTAATTCAGAGGCTGATTTCGTAATCAGTGTGAGGCTTATAAAGAAGATCAGAGAGAAATGTGTGTTGTCTCCGCCATCTTGGCTCTGCCACTGGAATCCTCCTTGTTAATTTCTTGAAATATAATATTTAGCTCTTTTTAAAAAAATCATAGTGTTCAGATAATCCAATAATTTTTAAATTAATTCTTCTCAATTTATTTCCCACGTTAGTTATTTGTCCTTAGCTTCCCCTTGCCCAATTCAAAATTTTAAGGAATTGCTTTCTTGAGTGAATTTTTAGTCTTCATTTTTCATTTGGCCAATTCTACTTTTTAGAGAGTTCTCATCACCAGACTTTTGTATCATCTGGCTTAGTCTGCATTTTAGGTGTTATTTTCTTCTTTCATCCCTCTCATTTCTTTTCTCAATTTAGCCTTTATCTCTATTATATAGTTAACTTATTAAAATTCTTTGTGAGCGCTTTCATGAGTTATTTTTGTGCCTAAGGCCAATTTGCCTTTTTCTTTGAGGTTCTGCACTTTGACACTTTTGTCCTCTTCTGAATGTGTTTTTTTTTATATTTCCTGTCGCAATAGTAACTTCCTTTGGTCAGATTCTTTTTTCAATGCTTGCTCATTTTTCCAGACTATTTCTTGACTTTTAGCTTTATGCTAAAGTTAGGCTCTGTTGTCAAGGTGTAGGGGGCATGCATTGTCCTTAGCTTCAGGTTTTTCTGTTTTTGGAGCTAATTCTGAGCAGGGTCTGTAAGTTTCCAGTTCATACAAAATAATTTGGCTGAAGGAGAGCTGTGTTCACTGCTCTCCTGGCCTGTAGTCTGTTCCATAAATGATCACAAACACTCATTTCTGTCCTAGAACTATGATTTGGGTCCCCAATCCTCTGTAGCCATTGATTCTTGTTTACTAGTATTTCTCCTCACTCTGCTACTGTGACCTGGATGCAATGCAATCGAATACTATACTCTGGGCCAGCAAAGTGACCCATGGCCAACTGTTCAACCTCCTTACAATCTGTTGGAAATCCTTTCTAAAACTGATTGCACTTTTACTCATTCTCCTTGACTATGGTCATTGAGGAGATTAGAGTGCACCTTGCTACCCAATGCACTTCCAAATCTTATTTATATCACCATCATTCACCAACTATCCTCATTTGAAATTCACAATATTTAAGTGTATCATTCATTCAAAGTATCAGTCATCAAAACCATTTGGTACTTGCTAAGAAATATAGTAGATCAGTGGAATATGTTAGATACACACAACACAATAATCAAGGTATAGTAATCTAGTATTGCATAAACCCAGCTTCTGGGTTCATCACTATATGACAAAAATTGCTGGGAAAACTGGAAAATAATATGTCAAAAACTCAGCATAAATACCTCACATTTTATACCAAAATAAGGTCAAAATGGGTAAATGATTTGGGCATTATTAGGAGAGCAAGGGCTAATTTACCTATCAGATCTTTGGAGAAAGGAGGAATTTATGATCAAACAACTAGAGAATATTATGAAAGGCAAAATGGGCAACTTTGAACATATTAATTAAAAAGTCTTTGCATAAACAAAACCAAACAGAAACAAGATTAGACAGAAACAAAGCTAGGGGAAAATCTTTACAGCCAGTGTTTCTGATAAAGGTCTTATTTCTAAAATTATATAAAAAACTATCAAATTCATAAGACTACATTTCCTACCCCCCCAAATGATAAATGGTCAAGGGATATGAACAGATAATTTTCAGATGACAAAATTAAAGCCATCTATAATCATATGAAAAAAAACTCTAAATCACTACTGATTAGAGAAATGCAAAATAAAATTCTGGAGTATTACCTCACATCTCTCAGGTTGGCTAAGATGACAGGAAAAGATAATGATAAATGTTGGAGGTGACGTGGAAAAAATGGGACTCTATATGTTGTTGGTGGAATTGTGAAATGATCCCACCATTCTGGAGAGCAATTTAGAATTATGCCCAAACAGCTATAAAACTGTGCATACTTTTTGTTTTGTTTTTTTTTAATGGTTATTTATTTATTTATTTGTTTGTTTTTGGTTGTTATATAGCTTTTTTTTTTTTTTTTTTACAAGTTATATGTATGCCAAACCTTTTGTTCCAATTTTTCCCCTCCTTCCCCCTACCTCCTACCCTAGATGGCAGGGTGAGCAGTAGATGTTAAACATATTAAAGTATAAATTAGATACACATACATGACCAAACCGTTATTTTTGTGCATACCCTTTAATCCAGCAGTGCCATTACTGGGTCTGTATTACAAGGAAATCATAAAGGAGGAAAAGGACCCATATGTGCAAAAATATTCATAGCAGCTCTTTTTGTGATGGCAAAGAATTGTAAAATGAGTAGAAGCTCATCAATTGGAGAATGGCTAAATAAATTACAATATATGAAAGTAGTGGAATATTATTGTTTTATTGAAAAAGATAAACATGATGATTTTTAAAAAGGCCTAGAAAGATTTGCATGAACTGATGCTGAGAGAAACAAGCAGAACCAGGAAAACATTGTACACAGCAACAGCAGGATTGTGTAATTCTCAACTGTTCAGTGATTCAAGGTAATGCTAATAAACTTCAGATAGAAAACACCATTTGCATCCAGAGAGAGAACAATGGATAATGAATATAAATAAACACAAGCTATGTTCACTTTTTTCCCTTTTTCTTCTCTCTTGCGATTTTTTTTTTCTGTTATGGTTTTTCTCTGTCAATATGATTTATAAGGAAATATGCAGAAAAAAATTAATGTACATGTATAACAAAAATATTGTTTGTACATATAACTGGAGGGAATAAACAGACTATATATCTGAAATGTAATTCCTAATTTTAAAATAATAAATATGCAAATGGTATGTGAGGAGGGGAAAAACCTCTGTGTTTTCTAATATCATCATTCAACAAATTACAGTCTCTAAATTACCAATGATCTCTTAAGCATCAAATGTAATGGTTTTTACGCAATGCTCATCTTTCTTGTCTTCTCTGCAGATTTCATTACTGTTGATCACACATGATTTCCTCTACTCATTCTCTTCCTGCCTAACTTGCTGGACCTTCTTTCAGGATATATCTGCTAGGAGTGGGTATCCCAGACTTTATTCTCTTTCCTTCTTCTTATGTCATCTCATTTGGAGAAGTCATAAATTCCTATGTATTCAATTATCATCTCTCTGCAGATAATTCCCAGATCTGACCACTCTTCTTACTGCCTAAGTTTCTTAGTTTTACATTACCCACTACCTTTAGACATCTCAAACTACCTATGCATCTAAAGCATAACATGAATTTGTTATCTTTTTCCTAAAACCTTCCTACTTCCAAATTTCTCTATTACTGTAATACCACCATTCTTCACTGCTAAGGCTCACACCCTTGGGGTCACTCTTTCCTCCTTTCTTTTATTCTTTTCATAAGTACAAGTTTTGCCCTAGTTGCCTCTGCAACTGCAGAGTCTAGTCCTCTCTCTTGTCATGTCTTGCTCATACATCTTATTTCTACTCACATGGACAACATCATGGTGCACCCCGAAGTCAAAGTGCTATTGCAAAAATACAGGACAGACCAAGTCACTCCCTCCTCTCTGCCATCAATTATAGGATCAAATATAAAATTTTATGTTTGGCATTTAAAGCCACCTATTTTTTCCCCCACATACTTTAAGATATGGCACCATGGCCTTTTACTGCCTTTATTTCTCCACTCTGCCTGACCTGAGGCCTGGATTGTTTTCTCTCTTTCCTTTTCCTCCCTGTGTTTTCTAGATTTCTTTTAAGACTTAGCTCAAATCCTAATCTTCTCTCCAAAGTTTTCTCCTCTGACTTCATCCCCAGTGCCGTTTTTTTTCTGAGAATGCTTTATATTTTATGCATATAATTGTATATCATACTTGATAACTAATCTATTTTCTACCTGTCAAATGAGAATTAAACTTGTTGTGGTTTCTTCCAGAGGACACAATTAAAAGCAACCGGAAAGGACACATTTCCCTATATTTAAATATATCTATAAAACAGTACCTTGAGATAAGTGGGTTCCCCTTTACAGCAGTCTTCATCAAGAAAGAGAATTACATTTTGTGAGGATGTTAAGAGGGGATTCTTATTAAGATTTAAATTGTACTAGATAATGTAGGAGGTTCTTTCAAACTTTGAGATTCCTTGATTTGGTCTAGTAGAGTTCTTCAGAACAGATGGGCATTCACTATAAACTTAAATTTAATAAATTAAGTCAATTTGCTTTGTTTCCCTTCTCCTTAACCAAGTGAATTCCTACTCATGTTTTAAAGTTTTTTGAAGAACTTAAAACAGAAAGTAATATCTATAAAATCAAGGGCAAATATTATCTTTCTAGAAGCCTTCACAATAAGATCAAGGAAATGCAAAGCTATAACTACCTCTATTGTTATTCAATACTGTACAATAAATGCTAGTTATAATAATAACAAGAAAAAGAAATTTAATGAATTACAACAGGCAATGAGAAAACAAAAATATGACTTATCTGTAGACAATATGATAGCATACTTACAAAATTCTAAAAAAATCTACTAAAAACTAATTGAAACTACTAACAATTTTAGCAAAATTGAAGGATATAAAATTAACCCACATGAATAATCAGCATTCCTATATATTACTAACAATGTTCAACAGGAAGAAATAGAAAGAAATTCCATTTAAAATAACTGCAGACACAAATTACTTGGGAGTCTATGTACCATTACAAACTCAGGAACTATATGAAGACAATTATAAAACATTTTTCACATAAAAACAGATTTTAACAACTGGAGAAATGTTTTATTCCTTTTGGAATTATGCTCAAAGAACTACTAAAGTGTACATACCTTTTGAATAGCTATATATCCCAAAGAGATTTTTTTTAAAGGAAAATTTTAAAAAGGGAAAATGAGCCATTTCTACAAAAATATTTATAGCAAGTAAGTCTTTTTGTGGTAGCAAAGAAATGAAATTGGGGAATACCTATCAATTGGGGAATGGTTAAATAAGTTGTGGCAAATGATTGTAACGGAATTCTTTTGTGCTATAAAAATATTGCAAAGACTTTTAGTAAGAGCAATAATATATGATTTTAAACTATGAATGATTTAACCATTCTCAGCAATATAATGATCTAAGACAATTTCAAAAGGACTCATGATGAAAAATATTATCTACTCAGAGAAAAAACTGATGGAATCTGAATGCAGATAGAAACACGCTATTTTTCCCTTTCTCTATTTTTCTCATGCCCTCCCCCCTTGAATATGTCTTCTTTCATATCATGATCAATATGGAAATATGTTTTGTATGATTTCATATGTATAATCTATACCAAATTGTTTACTGTATCAGGAAGGGGAGAAGTAAGAGAAGAAAGGAAAAAATTTGGCAAAAATTTTTGATGAATATAAAGAATTGGGTTTTTTGTTTTTTTTTAAAGTCTATGCCCACAAATTCCAAAGACTTACTGGTGTTTATACTCTAGGTATACAATATGACTTGGTAACAATTTTCTTAAGACAACCATGAGGCCAATAGAATTTTTTTTATATTTCATGGTTCTATCTTGGCACAAGTATATATAGCACTTTTATAACCACAGAATAAAAGACCATAGGTGATATAAACTGCTTTTATGTATTCCTCTATTTTAATTCGCCATTATCTAGCTCCAAATTTTGCTGTCTCTTTAAAGGGAAGGTAGTGAACATAACTGAGCTTTTCTGACAGTGTGTATATTATGGTTTCCTAAAACAACAAAAAGATCCAATACAAAGAAAATAAGCATGCATATAGAAGGAAAATGCAGTCTTGTGGATAACTTTTTGATGACTGTTGGAATACATGGGAACTGTTGAAATACAAGGGAGCCATCTAACAGTGGCTGCTGGAGATCCAACCCAGACCTGCAGAATGGATCTCCTCTTGTGAGAATATGACGCAAGGAGACCAAGAGCCAGTTGCTGTTCTCTGACCTCTCTAACTGCGAGGCCTTTGCATTATCTGACCTCTCTCCTCTTCCCTTTGCCTCCAATTTATCTCATTCCCAGTCTGCAACACCTGTGTCAGCAGAGGCTGCTCTGCAGCTCCTTCAGATGTTATGATCTAGAGCTACAGAGGCTCTCAGAAAATTGACCTGTCCCTTAACAGATAACTATATAAATTCCACTAGGCATGATTTGATGTTGGATTGGAACAAATTTTCATTGCTACTAATATAACATGTATCTTGTCTAACAGAATGCTTATTCCATTAATAAGATTAATGACAACATGGAAACTATATCTCAAAAAGTTAAGAGCCACTGTTTTGGTCACAATTCACATATAATACACTAAGTACAGCAAAGAAGCTCTATAATTACAAGGGAAAAAGAAACCAAAAGCTTTAAACAACCAAAATCTAGTTAACTGACAGAGCTTTTTTATTAGTGGTCTTTAATCTCTTCTTTCTATTCCTAGCTAAAATTCTAACTCTAAAAGAAGACTTTCCCAATCCTCTTTAATCTCAGTGCCTTCACTCTATAATTATCTTCAATTTATCTTGCAATAATCTTTTTTTATCCATAGTTGTTTACATATTGATTCCCCGATTAGACTGTAAGTTCCTTGAGAGCAGGGATTATTTTTTTTTTCCTTTTTGACTTTGCTTTGAAACCTCAGGGCTTAGCAGAGTACCAGCCTCATAGGTATTTAACAAAAATCTGTTAAAGGGCAGTCAAGATGGCAGAATGCAAGGAAACATTTTTTGCCTTAGCTCTTCCACAACTGCCTCCATAACAATTTAAAAAGCAAACCAGACTGAACTGTGATTGGGAAAGTGAAGGAAAAAAAGTATAGTGTGCAATTTTTCCAGCCCAGAACAGTTTAGGAAAAATCTGTAGACTCATGGGTAGGGGCTGGACAGAAATGTGGTACAACAGCAGCCAAAGCATCGCAAACCAAAACCCCAGTGGGTTGTGGCAGCAATAGTGGCAGGGAGTGACCCAGTACCTAGGGACAATTAGGGTACTGAATGTCTGGGTGGAAAGAGATCTTCTAAGAAGTGCGAAAAGTTTATCACTAATAAAAAGTCCAATAATAAAAAGTAGGTTGGGGGAAAAAAAGGAGCAAACAAAAGTGGAACCTGACCATAAAAACCTACCCAACAGAACTTATGACACAGAAGTTAAAGTCACAAACAAAAAAAGTCATTGTCAGATGACAATATCTTAAAAACATCTATAAACAAGACCTCAATTAAAAATTAGGATTAGACTTAAGTCCCAAAGAATTAGCTAAAAGAGAGATTTTTTTTTTAAGGTTCTAAAAATCAAACAGGAGTGTTAGGGGAAAAGTTGATGCAAGAAAATAAAAGAGCTAAGCAAGAAAATTGTGAAGATAATGAATAGTTTAGTAAAAAGAGGTACAAAGAAATACTAAAGACAATAAATCCTTAAAAATCAGAATCAGCCAAATAGTAAAAGACACACACACACAAACACTAAATGAAAAAATTATTCCTTAAAAATAAGAATTAGCTAAGTGGAAACTAATGATTCTGTAAGACATCAAAAAGCAATAAAACAAGTCAAAAGATTGAAAAAAATAGAAGAAAATGTGAAATTCATCATAGAAAAAACAAGTCAAAGAGAAATTTAAGAATCATTAGACTACCTAAGAGTAATGAACCAAAAAAAAAAAAAAAAAAAAAGACAGAGACCATATTTCAAGAAATTAGGGAAATTTCATACACATACACACACACACACACACACAACCAGAAGAACTTGAAATAATCCACTAGTTACCACCTAAAACAAATCCCAAAATAAAAACTCCCAGCAATGATATATATGAAATCTGAACTCTCAGGAGAAAATACTATTAGCAGGCCAAAAGAAACAATTCAAATACCATAAAAATATGATCAGGATTATACAGTATTTAGCAGCTGATATAACAAAAAATGGAAGGCTTAGAATATAATATTCTTTTCAAGAAGCTAGAATCATAATCAAGAATAACCTCCTCCCCCCCAAAAAAAAAAAAACGAAAAGGAGTATAATTCTACAGGAGAAAATAGACTTTTAATACAAAGCGGGACTATCAAGCATCCCTAACGAAAAGACCCAAAATGAATAATTTAACAATCTAACATAAGAATCAAAAGAAGCATACGTGAATAAACATGAAGGAGAAATCATAAGGGATTAAATTATTTACATTCCTATGATACATGTAAACCATCAGAATTTTAACATCAATAGCTTCATTAGAAGAGTCAATTTAGAGGGAATGAGTCAAAAGGCAAATGGGAAGTTGAGAGAAAGAGGAATGCAATGGGAAAGGGTGGGAAAGAATGGGAGAGGGTAAGAAGGGAGAAGGAAGAAGAAAATTATCTCATATAAATTAGACATACAAGAAGAATTTATATCCTAGAGGAGGGAATGGGGGCCGAAGTAATACTTGAAAGTCACATATAATTGGGTATAGAAATTCATCTTACCCAACAGGGAAGTAGGAGGGAAAAGGGAGAAAGACAGAGAGGGATGAAAAGAGAGGGTACATTAAGGGAGGCTATGGTCAGAAGCAAAACAGACTTGTGAGGAAAACACAGGGTAAAAAAGAGAAGAATAAGAAGAAATGGATGGAAAGACATACAAATTAGTCATTATAATTGAGAATGTGAATGGGATAAAATCATTCATAAAATAGAAGAAGGTGATCCAAATACTATTGCAAAAATAGTAATCATTATATTGGACAAAGCAAAAGCAAAATCAGATACATTAAAAGAAATAAACATGAAAATTACCATTTGCTAAAACTGTTATAGCCAATGAATTAACATTAATAGTGTAAAAAACTGTTCAAATACTGTACAATAATGCAACAAATGTTATATCATTTATATTCTTAAAAGAAGTTAAATGAGTTTCAGAAAGAAGTAATAAAACTATCATAGTAGGGGATCTCATTCTTCTCAGATGAAAGATAAATCTAACCATAAAATAAATAAGAAAGAAGACAGAGAATTCTAGAAAATAAGCACAATGATTTATTGTTTAATAAACTCAGAGAGCTCATCTATTTGACAAAAACTGCTGAGAAAACTGGAAAAAGTCCACCAGAAATAAGGGGTAGATAAACATTTCACACTGTCAAGAGAAGCTCAAAATGGGTACATAAAGCAAATTAGAGGATCATGAAAGAAATGATCTGTCAGATCTATACATAATGAAGAGACAGGGAAGTTCAAGGAAGGTAAAATAAATGTTTTTATATAAACAAATCCAAAGTAGATAAAATTAGAAGAAAAGTAGAAAACTGGGGGATGGAAGAGGCTTTGCAGCAAGATTCTCTGACAAAGGACTCATTTCTAAAATATACAGAAAACTGAACCAAATCTATAAGATCCAAGTCTCAAGACATATGAAAAGAAATTTTCAGAAGTCAAAACTATAAATGTTCATATTAAATGTTCTAAATAACTAATAACAAGAAAAATGCAAAAATAAAATCAGATTGGCTAAAATTTCAGAAAAGGAAAATGACAAATATTGGAGAGGAGGTGGAAAAAGTGGTATACTAATGCACCACTGGTGGAGTTGTTGACTAGTTCAACTATTTTGGAAAACAATTTGGAACTCTGCTCCAAAAAAATGTTACAAAATGGTGCAATTTCCTTATTATAGCCCAAAAGATCAAGGAAAAGAGAAAAGGGTTCATGTGTACAAAAATATTATAGGAGCTCTTTTCGTAAATGAAATGAAAACTGAAGGGATCTTTATCAATTGGGCAATGAATGAACAAATTATGATATATTAATTGATGGAACACTATTGTGATAAAGGAGATGATTTCAGAAAAATCTGGTAATACAAATGAATAGTTATATGGTTTTACATATATATATATACATATATATATATGTTAGTTATATAGGCCTATATATGATATGTAGTCATATCAATATTATAAAGATAATCAATTGTGAATCTGATCAACATTGCTCAACACAATTATCCACCACAATTCCAAAAGATTCCCAATTAAAAAATGCTTACTACCTTCAGATAGAGAACTGGTGGCTTCAGAGCACAAACTGAAATATATTTTTTTCTTTATTTCTCATAAAATAGTTAATACAGAAATTTGCTTTGCATGATTTCTTTGTAATTTGTGATAAGTTTTATATTTTATATTTCTTGTCTTCTCAATAGATGAAAGAAGGTTGGGAGAACAAAGACAATTTGAAACTGAAAATATAATATATTGAATTTTTATTTAAAACAAATACAAAGAAGAAAAAAATGCACTGCCATGTATACAGCAGAACATGAGAGGATTCAAAAAATGAAGTAATACAATCCTATTTCAAGAAAGTGTATAAAATAAATACACACATACATACACATACATAACTCTTTATAGTCATCATATATACACATACATGTTCATGTACATCTATGTAAAGTTGTACTTTGCTTGTTTGTCTTCTGTTTCTCAGAAGGTGGCTAACATTCTTCTTAGGTTCAAATCTTTTCATATTTTTCTAAATTCACCAACTCAACATTTCTTACACAGCAGCAATATAACAACTTTATATTATTTTAAAATAGTCTGAAATGATATTAATATGACTGACACATAGTATAATTTCCCTACCTTTCTCTTTTGATTAAATCTATATTTTTAGAGATCAATGATTAATAGACCTAGTTTTCCCTAATAAATTCTACTCCTGATCATTATTATTGTTTATATCTCATTTCCTATTCTTGCTGACTAATCTACTTTAATTCTATTCACTACCTTGCCTTGCTATTATTTAAACCTTTCTCTCTCTTTCCCAAGGATTCTACTGTTCTCCCTCCTCCCCAAAGATTCCACCTTTATCCTCTCCCCCTCCCCTTTCCTTCTCTTTATTCTATACCTATTAATCTACATTCCCTTCTAAAAATCCCAACCTATTCACTTCTCCTCTTATTTCTTTATAAATTTATAATATATGTGTGTATGTATGTACGTATGTATGCATGTTTCTCGCTTTAATTAATTCACATTGTGAGCTGTATTCCAGAACTACCACTTTTCCTCCTTCATCTAATTCCTGTGTCATTTCTTCTTCTTGCACTTAATTTGTCTGATCTAATTACTTTTTTAACCGTTTCCTACAGTTTTGCTTCTTAGAATTACATCATACTCAGTTCTAACCCAATTTTTCTTCCCAACTACCACTTACTAAGGACATATGGTTTACATTTCCATGTATAAAACAATTTATCCTTTTATAATTTTAAAAATGTTTACAATTTATCTTTTTCAGTTCCTTGAAATGAGTCTTTAATGTTTATCTGATTTTTTTTCGGATCTTTATAGGTCTTTTTGCAAAAAAATCTGGAAAAGTAGGCAATCCATCAAAATATCCTTTTTTTTTCATTGAAGATTATGCTTAACTTTGTGGGTATGATATTTTTGTCATCAACCCTAGTTCTTTTATTCTTTGACATATAATATTTCAAGATCTACAGTCTTTTAGTGTAGCTGCAGCTAAATCTTGTGTGATTCTAAGTGTGGCTCCATTGTACTTGTATTTTTTCTACACTTGCTTTTAGTATTTTCTACTTGACATGGGAATTGTAGAATTTAGATATGCTCCTTTAGGATTGCTCATAGGATCTCTTTCAGGTGGTAATCACTGGCTTTTTTTTTTTTTTCTATTTCTATTTTCCCTTCTTGTTCTAACACTTTGGGGAAACTTTAATCATTTCTATCATTATCATATCAAGATTCTTATTTTAATTGTAGCTTTCAGGTAGTCTAATTATTCTTATATTTTCTCTGCTTGTTCTATTCTACAGATATTATTTTTCTTATGATATGTGTCACATTCTCTTCTATTTTTTTCATTCTTTATATTTTGTTTTTTAATTTCTTGATCTTATAACCTTTGCTAATTGTCCTTTCCCCAATTCTAGTTTTCAAGGAGTTAAAATTGAATTTAAAAAAAAAGTTATCATTAAGAACATCTTTTTTAAAAAAATAAAGATAAGTTGATTTGAATCAAGTTGGATTTCCACTTACCAAACTGAAAGGCAGGAATAAGTTATTCAATCAATAAACTTTTGGGGCAGCTAGGTGACACAGTGGATAGAGTACCAGACCTGAAGTCAGGAGGAACTGAGTTCAAATCTGACCTCAGACACTTAACATTTCCTAACTATATCACCTTGGGCAAGTCACTTAACCCCTTTTGCCTCAGCAAAAAAAAAAAAAAAAAAAAAAAATTACAAAATTAAATTAAATTTTAAAAAGACAAAAAAAATTCAATAAACTTTGGAAAAGAATGCTGCAGTTGCTCTACTAGGTCTGTATCCCAAAGAGATCATTAAACATGTGCAAAAATGTTTATAGCAGCCCTTTTTGTAGTGGCAAGAAACTAGAAATTGAGTGGATGCCCATCAGTTGGGAAATGGCTATGTTATATGAATGTTATGGAATATTATTGTTCTATAAGAAACAATCAGCAGGATGATTTCTGAAAGGCTCAGAGAGACTTACATGAACTGATACTGAGTGAAGTGAGTAAAACCAAGAGAACACTGTACTCAGCAACAACAAGTTTATGTGATGATCAATTCTAATGGGCATGGTTCTTTTCAACAATGAGGCGATTCAGGCCAATTGCAAAAGACAAATGCTACCCTCAAAGAACTTACATTCTACTTTCATTTCTTTCTTAGTTTGTTTTTTTCCCGCTTCACCTTTTTTTCTTCTGGAATCACCAATGCAAATTAAATCTTCTGGTTTATTTATTTCTTCAAGTAAGGAATACACTAAAGACATGAAAATTCTGAAAAGACATGTATTTTGTTCCTCCTATTATAATAGAAACACCTTATCATTGTATAGTCCCTCTAATTGTTCAAATGCATTTACATTTTTATAAATCTCTTAATCCACATTTGAGGACTCAAAAATATTCCATTTTTTATTTAACTTTGTTGGTTCTTGGAAATTTTTGCTACAGGAAACCTGAACCATTTCAACTCATCTCCCTTATAAAATTGTTCATTAAACTAATTTTGTTATGCAATAGTAGTAAGAAAAACCACATACAGTAGTCAGCTTTTCATATTTTTCTTTCCTGGCATCAGGTATTTTCTTTAAGATCAATATTTTTAAGTATTTTTTCTCCGTATATTTTCTGTCTCACTGACAAATAAAGGAATAGTATTTGGTATATGCAAGTTATACTTCCATTTTTTTATTTATATAGTTTTTTATTTACAAGATATATGCATAGGTAATTTTTCAGCATTGATAAATGCAAAACCTTTTGTTCCGATTTTTCCCCTCCTTCCTCCCACCCCCTCCCCCAGACAGCAGGTTGACCAATACATGTTAAATAGTTTAAGTATATTTTAAATATATGTATATGTATCTATACAGTTATTTTGTTAAAGAAAAAGAATTGGATTTTGAATTAGTGTACAATTAACCTGTGAAGGAAATCAAAAATGCAGGCGGACAAAAATAGAGGGATTGGGAATTCTATGTAGTGGTTCATAGTCATCTCCCAGAGTTCTTTAACTGGGTGTAGCTGGTTCTCTTCATTACTGACTAGTTGGAACTGATGCGGTTCATCTCATTGTTGAAGAGGGCCATGTCCATCATAATAGATCATCATATAGTACTGTTGTTGAAGTATATAATGATCTCCTGGTCCTGCTCATTTCACTCAGCATCAGTTCATATAAGTCTCTCCAGGCCTTTCTGAAATCATCCTGTTATGGTCATTTCTTATAGAAAATAATATTCCGTAACATTCATATACCACAATTTATTCAACCATTCTCCAATTGATGGGCATCTACTCAGTTTCCAGTTTCTGGCCACTACAAAGAGGGCTGCCACAAACATTCTTGCACATACAGGTCCCTTTCCCTTCTTTGATCTCTTTGGGATATAAGCTCAGTAGTAACACTGCTGGATCAAAGCGTATACACAGTTTGATAACTTTTTGAGCATAGTTCCAAATTGCTCTCCAGAATGGTTGGATGTATTCACAATTCCACCAACAATGTATCAGTGTCCCTGTTTTCCCACATCCCCTCCAACATTACGCATTATCTTTTCCTGTCATTCTAGCTAATCTGACAGGTGTGTAGTGGTATCTCAGAATTATCTTAATTTGCAATTTTCAGATTAATAATGACTTGGAACCTCTTCTCATATGGCTAGAAAAAGTTTCAATTTCTTTGTCTGAGAATTGTCTATTCATATCCTTTGACCATTTCTCAATTGGAGAATGGCTTGATTTCTTATAGAATGTCAATTCTCTATATATGAGGCCTTTATCAGAACCTTTGACTGTAAAAATGTTTACCCAGTTTATTGCTACAAGTTATACTTCTAGTAAAAGAGTAACTATTTTCAAGTTCCCATAGATATGCCAAAAATATTTTTTTCATATTGAATATTTCTGAATACTTGTTTACAACATGAAGTGAACATATTTTAGTGAAGGAGATTCCACCCTCTTAATCTATGAATTAAAAGATCAGCTTAATTTTTTGTTAAGTCAAGATCACAAACCAAGTCATTTAGGTCTGTTTGAATTAGAAACTGAATTATCAGAAAATGGAAATCCACTGTCCACTAATCATTTTGAACTGAATATATACCACAGAAATCTCAAACTAAATATTTCCAAATCAGAATTCATTATTTTTACCTTCATATACACTTTTATTCTGAAATTTATTATTCTGTTAAAGACACCACCATCTTTCCTATTACTCAATTTTATAACTTTAGTATTATAACTTTATAACTTTAGTATAATTAGTATTATAACTTTAGCATTTTATAACTTTAGTATAAGAGTACACTTCTCTTATGTCATATATTGAATTTCCCCCCATTAGCTAG
Source organism: Antechinus flavipes (assembly GCF_016432865.1). Taxonomy (NCBI): domain Eukaryota; kingdom Metazoa; phylum Chordata; class Mammalia; order Dasyuromorphia; family Dasyuridae; genus Antechinus; species Antechinus flavipes. Next base: position 182,907,279 of record NC_067401.1, read on the forward strand.
TAGTTTTTTCTCTAACTAAAAACAAAGAAAAAGCACCTATGAACTTTTTTTTTTACTGTACAATTTAAATTTTATTAAGAGAAATTTTTTCATTTATCACTATTCTCAGAAAGTCCTCTGAGTGTGTGCATCTCATAGGGAATATGCTAAAACCAATATCTGTAATGCTTCCTTGAATAACCCTGTTAACATAAAATGTACTCGTCATGCTTATTTTCTAAATTAAAACTCTTAGTACATTTTGACGGAGGGAGTGGTCAATAATATGTCTGAAGATGAGTAGGATGAAAGGAGAGAGAGAATAGAATAAATGGGAGAAAATAAGTTAGCAATAGTAATTGTAAAAGTTTTGAAGTTTCTCTGATAAGTCCTTATTTCTCAAATGAAACTGAGTCAAATTTATAAAATATAAGAGCCATATCCCAAATTGATAAATGATTTAAAAATATGATCTATATCCAAAGGTCTATAAATTCATGCATTCTCAATAATACAATGATCCATGACTACTCTGAAAAACTTATGATGAAAAATTCTACCCATACCCAGAGAACAAACTGATTTGTGTCTGAATACAGACTAAATCATATTCTCTATCTTTAAAAAAAAAACAAAACAAAACTTTATTTTTCTTGAGGGTTTTTTAAATTGGGGTGGGAGACCTAAGTTTTCTTTCACAACATGACTTTTATGGAAATGTTTTTGTACAAATTCACATCCAGTTTCATAATGGGGTCTAGAGGTGAGGATAAGGGAGAGAATATGGAACTCTAAAGTTTATGAAAAACAAATTTTAAAAAATTGTTTTAAATGTAACTGGGGAAAATATCAAATAAATAAGAGCTCTGCTCCCAAAAACACATAAATGCATAAATAAATAAAAATTAATTAAAACTCTTAGATACTTGTTTGATAGTGATGAGTTCTCGCAGTATTATGTTAGCATAAATTCTTAAATGTTAGCCTTTTCAAACTTGAGTGTAACTGGACAACTATTCTATGGTATATCTATTCCCAAGAAAGATTAGTCTACATAAAATACATAGAGGGCCATATTTTGTGTGGTAATTTTTCAAAAAGAAACAAAATCTGCTACAAAATAGGAAATAAGTATAAGGGAAATGATAGCTCTACAAAGCTTCGTGTTTATTTTCTACATATTTTTACATGTATCTATCTATCTCCCCTAACAGAATGCATGCTCTCTGTGGACAAGAAATGTTTCTATGTATCCATTGAATCCATCATAGTGCCTGGTACATAGCAGGGACTTAGAAAATACTTATTGATTGATTGATTGTACCTAGGTGGTATGATGTTATAGATTAACCATTGGGTTTAGCAACTCAGGTTTGTGAACAAAGAAATGGAATGGTGATAGTAATGATAAAGTTCAGTTCCCCTCGATTTCCAGTCAGTGAGCCAAAAATGATGAGAGTCAGCTCTCCTCGATTCCCGGTCAGGAAGCCAAAAATGATGAAGTTCGGTGTAGGGCAGGGAGTTGTGGGAACCCCCTGCTGGTCAGTGCAGATCCTTCGTAAATGAATTTATGAACCTGAAAAGTTAAACTGGCAAAAGAAGTTTATTATTAGAACCTGAGAAATCAGCTTCAACAGGCTGGCTTCCTTAGTGGCAGGGTCCCAACAGAGAAGTAAAGATCTAGCAGAGAAATACTGACAGAGAGGTTAAGAGGGGTAAGGTCCCATTAGGAAACAGGTGAGAGAGATAAAGAGGGAGTAACCCTGAAAAGAGAATGTCTTTTCAGTGGGCAGAGGGTTGCATCTATACGAAGGGGAGAGAGAGGTTCCTTGGCATGATTCCTGCTTTTGGCCTTCTGCAAGGAATTGAGCTGAAGGAAACTTATGGGTATGGGTACAGGTATGGGTAACTCTTGATGGGGGCTGGGAACACTTTTGAGTTGGAATCAGAATAGAGAATTTTCGAATTGAATGAGTATCCCTGGACTAATTTCCAGCTCAATAGAGTTGGATAGAAATCTCGATCTCCACCAATGTAGGAGTGGTCCTGGACTCAACTAGTTCCACCCAGATAACAGAATGAAACCACTTTATCTTGATTCCCTGGAGTGGGTGTCTCAGGGGAGAGCTTCTCTTAGGGAGTTTCCCAAACTTTCTCCCCAAAGTCAGAAAGAGAGAGAGAGAGAAAGAGAGAGAAAGAAAGAGAGAGAGAGAGAGAGAGAGAGAGAGAGAGAGAGAGAGAGAGTTGTGTGTGTGTGTGTGTGTGTATGTTGGGGCTCCCCTCATCAGTAATATATTTAAGGATTGAAAGGAAATAAATTTTGATAGGACAGGAAAAAATAAA